>NC_136269.1:49365497-49400497 GCF_964187855.1 Myxine glutinosa | reverse complement strand
AAAGCTGAAAAAATTACTAAATCAAAGCTTATTCCACACATAAATCCTAAAATGGCCTTGACAATATTATTGGCACCTTTTAGAAGTTGTTAGAAATAATTAGATTTCAAGCAGGTGATTCTCCTTTTCTTTGGAATTGAACTCACCTATGGTGAGTTGCAGGTGCCTGCAATATAAAAAATCACTCATTCAACCAGTTTGGAGAGAGAAAAGGAGTCATTCTGCTGTTTTGTGTCACTGTTGTACCACAATGAGCATGGAGAAAAGAAGGAAAACCAGAGAATTGTCTGAAGAGGTCAGACACAACATTTTTGCCAAGCATGGACAATCTCAAGGCTACAAGTTTATCTCCAGAGACATTGATGTTCCTGTGTCCACCGTACACAATTGTATCAGGAAGTTTAAGGCCCATGGCACTGAAGCCAACCTCCCTTGGACGTGGCCGCAAGAGAAAACTTGATCGAAGATTGCAGCGAAGGATTGTTCGAATGGTGGAGAAAGCACCTCGATCAACTGCCAAACAGATTCAAGCTGACTTTCAGACACAAGGTACGACAGTTTCATCTCACACCATCCATCTCCAACTCTATGAAAGGGGGTTCTATGGTAGGAGACCCAGGAGGACCCCACTGCTGAGGGAGAGCCCGACAAGCCCAACAGTAGTTTGCCAAAACACACCCGAACAAGCCAAAATCCTTCTGGGAGACTGTCTTGTGGACAGATGAGACCAAATTAGAGCATTTTGGTGAAGCACATCATCTCTGTTTACAGAAAACAAAATGAAGCCTTCAAAGAAAAGAACACCTTCCCTACAGTCAAACATGGAGGAGGTTCAGTGATGTTTTGGGGTGCTGCCTCTGGTACTGGGTGCCTTGAATGATTGCATGGCATCATGAAATCAGGAGATTACCAAGGCATTTTGGAGCGCAATGTTCAACCCAGAATCAGCTTTATCGCGGGAGATACCAATGATTCTGAATGCTTTGGTTTCAACCTCGTGAACCCCGCTAGGTGTGATAAAAAGGTGTGCCGTTGATAAAGGTGTGCACTAGGTGTGCGGTTGATTAAAAAACGACATGTTTCTCTGTTCACGGAAAAGTGTCCCACAAATTTGCGGTTTTATTTTCTATTCGTGGCGGTGTTCCGCGGAATTACAGGGGTTTTTTTTTTCCTGTTCGCGGCTGTCTTCCGTGAATTTGCGGTTTTTCAGATGCACAACAAAAAATTTCACGAGCGGCTGGCTTGACACATTTATAAACCCATCTTTTACCAGCCATGCATTAGCAGCTGGATATGCGCAAAAATACATCTTCTACGAGCCACGAGCATGACCTGCTTTCACTGTACATTCACTGCTGTGTGCTTTGCATTTTCATGGATTTTGCGGGCGCAAATTTTAGCCTCACTATAATCGAGAGCTTCGTGGGATGTTCCACCAACTGCATAGCATGTCATCCCTGCGAGTTACTGTACAGAATGAAAACACTCCATAGTATGTATTAGTGCAATTAGCTGTCTCTTTTCCCCCTTGAAACTGGCACGACATGCATTCACGGATTTTGGTTGACATTCGCGGGATTTGCCTCCCCATTTGTGGGATTATCGCCGACATTCGTGGGATTTGCCTCACCATTTGCGGTATTATCGCCGACATTCGCGGGTTTTTTTCTCGCCATTTCCGGGACTTTCATCGACCTTTGCAGATTACTGTTGACATTCTCGGGATTTGCCTCACCATTCGCGTATTTTGCCTCGCCATTCGTGGTTTGGTCCTCTCTATTCGTGGATTTTCGTGACTCGGGAACCTATCCCCCCCTTTTTCCATTGAAACAATGCCACGGTTTCACACTTCACGGCATTTTCCAAGAACATATCCCCCGTGAATAGTGGGGTCCCACTGTGTGTGTGTGTGTGTGTGTGTGTGTGTGTGTGTGTGTGTGTGTGTGTGTGTGTGTGTGTGTGTGTGTGTGTGTGTATGTATATATATATACATATGTATATATATATATATATATATATATATATATACATATATATATATATATACATATATGTATATATATATATATATATATATATATATATATATATATATATATATATATATATATATATATATATACACACACGACTGGTCAAAAGTTTTAGAACACCTCAATTTTGCCAGTTTTTATTGAAATTTACACAGTTTAATATCCAGTGAATAACCTGAAATGGTACAAAGGTAAGCAGTAACTGCTTGAGGTTAAAAAAAAAAAAAGCAGAAAAGTTTAGGTTAGCAAAAACGGGAAAATAATCTAAATTGCACAGTTATATTGTAAAAAAAAAAAGGCCTTCTTCAGGGAACAAGTAATGGGTTAACAACTTAGTTTTTCTGCAGCAATGTAAGTAAATGAAGCCTTGAAAGTTGATGCAAACAATTCCTACCGGTGTCCCAACCTCTGATGATTACTTGATTACAAACCCCCTGTCTGTATAAAAGCAGTATTGGAACAGACTGTTATTACACCCTCTGAAGCATTATTTGGACTATATTGCACTGCAGGAAGTAGTATATTGGAAACTGGAGGAAACTCTGACAGGAAGAGGTCTGGCAGACCTAAAGCCACAACAGAATCAGAAGACAAGTTTCTGAGAGTCAACAGCTTGCGTGATAGGTGGCTCACAGGACAACAGCTTCAAGCACAGCTTAACACTGGTCGAAGTAAGCAAGTCTCAGTTTCAACTGTGAAGAGAAGACTTTGAGCAGCAGGTTTGACAGGTCAAGTGGCTGTCAGAAAGCAATCGCTAAGATGGCAAAATAAGAAAAGGAGGCTTGCCTGGGCCATGAAGCACCGCCAGTGGACTACTGAAGACTGGAAGAAGGTCTTATGGACCTATGAATCAAAATTTGAAACCTTTTGTTCATCACACAGGGTTTTTTTTTACGCCGTCGAGTAGGCGAAAGGATGGTTCCTCAGTGTGTGACACCAACTGTCAAACATGGAGGAGGAATCGTGATGGTCTGGGGCTCTTTTGCGGGATCCAGAGTCGGCGACTTGCCCAGAGTGACTGGCACCCTGAACCAAAAGGGCTACCACAGCATTTTGCAGCGCCATGCAATACCTTCTGGTATACGCCTCGTTGGGCAGGGGTTCATCCTACAGCAAGATAATGACCCTAAACACATCTCCAGGCTATGTCAAAACTACCTTCGAGGAAAAGAACAAGACGGTAGGCTTCAAATCATGGAATGGCCAGCACAGTCTCCAGACTTAAACCCCATCGAGCTGGTTTGGGATGAACTGGACAGAAGGGTGAAAGCAAAGCAACCTACAAGTACAACACATTTGTGGGAACTTCTACATCAGTGTTCGGAAGAACTTTCCGAACAATATTTGATTTCCATTGTAGAAAGAATGCCACGAGTGTGTTCAGCGGTTATATCTGCAAAAGGTGACTACTTTGCTGAGTCAAAAATTTAAATTAAATTTTGTTCAACAAAATGATTCTATGATTTCTTTTTTATCTCCAATTGTTTATTTGTTCTATGCTTAATTTCAGAGTACATTGAGACATTAAACTGCGTAAATTTCAATAAAAACCGGAAAAATGTAGGTGTTCTAAAACTTTTGACCGGTAGTGTATATACACACAGTGTAGGCCAAAAGTCACTGAAGGTTTTCTTTTTCTTTTTTTTAAACATTTTTAGTTTAAAATAAAAATTGATGAAATAAATTGCAAATGGTAGTTTAATTCATTCAATTAATTTTTTTAGACTAATTGTGAAAAATAATGTCCTGCAAATGGCCCCCATTGGCTTCTTCACAAAGTCTTTCTCTTTTCAAAACGTGATCCATTACAAAGGACAAAACTCCTTGATCAATCGCTGCAATTTCCTCGGCAAAATCAGGATCGTCCTCTGAGTTGCTGCATTTGGTTGTAAATGTTCGTCGATTTGCTGGATCCTGAGGTGACATTTCGTGCACCATTTGAATATTGTAAGGAAACGGCAACAAATCTTTCTTCATTATCCTTCGCAATGATGATCTTGCAATTCCGAGTTGAGTTGCACGTTTACTAGTTGATGCTTCTGCGTTTTCGATAACACTCTCCCTAACATGGTCAATGTTTTCTGGAGTACGACATGTTTTTGGTCTTCCACTGCAGGCTGTCATGAACCCCTTTGATTCAAAACGAGCAATCAAGTTCTGAATCGTGTTTTCTGATGGTTTTTCCTGAACATTAAAATGATTGCGAAATTTTATTTGAGTTTGAATTATTGATTTCCCACTGCAGTAATAAAATTCAACAATTTTCACGTGCTGGTCATTGGTAAGTGTCTTCATAATGTATCTCCCAAGTCTTCTTTATCTGTAAAAAAAAAGAAAAAGAAAAGTTGTATCTAAAAAAGAAAACCTTCAGTGACTTTTGGCCCACCCTGTATGTTTATATGTATGAACGCACGATCATTCGCACTGTATGAACTTGGTTTCGAGGAATACGTGGGCGCAGCCAGGGCGGTTATAACTTGGGCGGTTCAGCCAAAGCAAGTGAACGTGGCTGAATAACCGCCAGCCGCGCTAAGTCCGCCCTCTACCATTCGCCCCGAGATTACCCGTTTGTTCGAGCGACACAATACGAGTCCCTGCCTTCGCCTACCTCCATCTTCGCGGGACGTGCCGGGGCCCGTGGAGAGCCGGACGGGGCCGAGCCTGGACGACCACCGCGGCGCTGGAGAACATCACCCTGCCCATCTGCAATCCCCGTGTGAGTGTGAGTGAGACGGGCCCGTTTGTCCTTGGGTATTAAGAATTAAGACTGTCTAAGCTGCCCTGCGTCTCTTCGTCCTGAGCTGTAAATACGTGCCGTAATAATTAAACCTATTTGTTCTTCCTTTTCTTCTGAATTTGATCGTCTTTGTGATTTCTCCATTGACTAAGCATGGCACGGGTAAAACTGCTTGAATCGGGTTTCAATATCTATAATGGCGTGGATCACGTGTACGCAAACCGCTCGGCATATCACCATCACACGTGGTTCGTGCGAGGCTTATTTCCTCGCTTACAGGGCAGCGCTAGTACTTAGGTACGAGCGAATTTGGTCCCGAAACCCTATTTGGCGCTGTCCGGAAGGGAGGTAATAGGTCTCGGGTCGCGCCAGGTCAGTAAAGACAAGGGGATTAATCCCCCCTTGATAAGGGGAGAAGGCCGGCGGCAGATCCACAACAATATATATATATACGACATGACCAAAACTATGCGGACACCCCTTCTAATTAGTCGATTTGGCTGTTCTAGCTACACCCATTGCTGACAGGTATATATGATCAAGCACACAGCTATGCAACCTCCAAAGACAAACTGTCAGTAGAATGGGCCATACTGAAGAGCTCAGTGACTTTCAACATGGAAAGGTGGCATCCTCTGACCATGCCAAGAAGTCAGTTCGTCAAATTTCTGTCCTGCTAGAACTCGCCGGTCAACTGCAAGTGCTGTTATTGTGAAGAGGAAATGTCTTGGAGCAACAACAGCTCAGCCACGAAGTGGTAGGCCACACAGGCTCACAGAACGGGAGTGGCGAGTGCTGAAGCACATAGTGCCTAAAAATCGTCTGTCCGCGGTTGCAACACTGACTAGCGAGCTCCAAACTGCCTCTGGAAGCAACGTCAGCACAACAACTGTTCGTTCGGAAGCTTCATGAAATGGGTTTCCATGGCCGAGCAGCCACACACAAGCCTAAGATCACCATGCGCAATGCCAATCGTCGGCTGGAGTGGTGTAAAGCTCGCCACCATTGGACTCTCCAGCAGTGGAAACGCGTTCTCTGGAGTGATGAATCGCGCTTCACCATCTGGCAGTCCGATGAACGAATATGGGTTTGGCGGATGCCAGGAGAACGCTACCTGCCCGAATGCATAGTGCCAACAGTAAAGTTTGGTGGAGGAGGAATAATGGTCTGGGGTTGTTTTTCCAGGTTCGGTCTGGTCACCTTGGTTCCAGAGAAGGGAAAAATCTCACTAATGCTCTTGTGGCTGAATGGAAGAAAATCCCAGCAGCAATGTTCCAACATCTAGTGGAAAGCCTTCCCAGAAGAATGGAGGCTGTTATAGCAGCAAAGAGGGGGCGAACTCCATATTCATGCCCATGATTTTGGAATGAGATTTTCGACGAGCACATATGCGTGTGATGTTTGGGTGTCCACACCTACAATAGTTTTTTGTTTGTTTACTTTTGTTCCTTATACATTTCCAAACCTCTTGGCCAATTTACCTGAAATTTGCTGTACTGCATTATATTCACATGCGGAATGTCAGTTTTTTTTCTCACCATTAAATACTTTCCCTCAATTCTAAAAATTGCAATTCTTAGTCTAATCCATGAAATCTTAAAAAAACATAATTTTCAATTATTGAACAAATGTATGTGAAAGCTTGAAATAACGGCAATTTTGGTGGGCAAGCATCGTGTCACGTGACCTATGCCAGCCGCTGATCTCATTGGCTCGGGCAGTGGCGTGTCACTGCCTTGGCCCCACTTAGAGGAGTGTAGCTTTGACCGCACATGTGCTTTCGATGGTCGATGCTCTGTTGGAAATCAAACCTATTGCATTTAGTTATTTCTTTTCCTTATGCAGAATGGAAATTAATATACAAAGGATCGATCCATACATTACACGGGCCTACAATCGAATGAACAACTCAAATATAATGAGTGGTCGCACAATCATGTATGACCTTAAACAGGAAATGAGGACACCATTTGGATGATGATTGCCGTGTTGCACTTCCAACTTAATTCTTGTGCTACTGGTGTAAAACATTTCTGGGATAAGATGTTTTTTTCTGGGTGTCCTCCCCTCACCAATTATTCTTCCAAGTGTGTTTCCCTCCTCTCCACTGTATGTATTTAAGACTTTGCTTATGCTTTAATAAAACAGTCTTGATGCTTTAATAAAGTCTATTTATTCAGGTGACCCCACTTGTCATTTATATTTCGAAGCAATTTTTTTTTGATAAAATAAATGGGTTAAGTTGGAAGATGAGAGTGAGAAGAGTGGTTGAAGGGAGGTTGCAGAGAAATGGAAATGGGGTGGCATCATTTTTACTTGCTTAACATGTATTTGACCACTTTGTACGGTGTGCATGTTTTGGGTTAGAGTTTAATGAATACAATGCGAGGTTGCTATGATGTAAACACAATGATCTAAATAAAGGCCAGCATGATGGATCCCCAAGGCCATGGAGGTTGCTGTTTAAATCTTGCAGCAAGGCATTTTTATGCTCATGGTGGACGACTCTGACTCAGCCTTAAGTTCTCTTGGCAGTTATTGGGAAGACATGCTTGAAAATTTTTATTATTTACATTTGTTCAAGTTGAGTATTTATTTCCTGGGGCAGCACGAATTAAGAGTGAATCATACATGAGATGCATACATGCCATTATCACAAAGGTTAATTTACATGTTACAAATGCAAAAGGAGATTAATTGAGGAAAAGGTCAGACAAAAGGGATAGCATAAGGGAGAGAAGAATGTGTAGAAAGACGAGTATGAAGAGGGAGAAAACAAGGAGGAGGTTGTCAGGTTAAGATGGTGAGAAGAGGGAAAACAAGATGAGCAATAATGCAAAGAGATTGCACACGGATACAAAAGAGAAAGAAGTGCACTAAAGCTGGTTATTGAGAAAACTACGTAAACAAAGGGAAACTAAGAAGAGATTGAGGCATCACCGTGTTTTCATTAGGATTTCATGAAGGTAGAGTTGATCAAGTGTTCAGAGTGTTGAAATGAAGTGCTTTTTCAGAACGGTCTGATGTAACACGTTTATTTGCAGGTGTTAAAGGGTGCACGTGGATATGGCTCTTTTCACAGGCCAATTGACAGACTTCAATCTTCCCTCTCACAAAATGATTGGACTACCATCACTATAACATCTGATATTGATTCCACCTGGGAATATTCACCAGTCTGCTTTCTCTCATGTAACGGTTTATCCAATCTCATCTGTGACTTTGATATCCATCCTCTAAACCCTGGTACACTGAATCTTGTAGGGAGGTGGATGCAGTCAAGCAGCATGCTTTCTCACCTTGGAAAGCTAACCCGACTGACGGCAACTTTCATTCATTCCATAAGGATCACAACAGGTGTGCGTCCATATTGAGGCAAGTCAGACGTCATCATCTTGCAAATCTCAAAGCCGAACTCTCCAACCGGTCTCCTTCCTCCAAGCCATGGTGGTGTGTTGTCAATTCTGTATCTGATCTATCTTCCCCTTCCATCACATCCCCCCACCTCAACCAGCAGTGTTGCAGACTCTGCCCACGATAAGTCACAATATCTAAAGTCAGTCTTCGTTTCCAAATCTCATGTACTCAGCCCATCCCATTCTGTTCCAATCTTGCACTGACATACATACCCACTGTCTGGTGGAATCTGTGTCCTTCTCATCCGAGAATGTACATGAAGTTCTGTCCGGCCTTGGTCCTGCTTTGGCAATGGGCACAGATGCCATCAGTGCCCATGTTCTTAAATCCTGCTCTGATGTTCTTGCTCCCCCTCTAACTGTCAAATTAATTGCATACTTCTCCTTTGGCCACCTTTCCTCTGCAAGGAGGTCAGCAAGCACTACTTCCATCTACAAACAGGTGCCGAAACACTTCCTACAAACTATAGGCTCATGAGATTACTTCCAATTACAAGCAAAGTTGTGGAATCCATCAATATTTTTGATGTCATATCTTTCTTGTTTTCAAACAATATGATCTCTGGCCATCAGTTTGGATTCCTTCCCAGTCACTAACCTCTGGACATGCTTCTGCTCTTCTCTCAGCAATGCTTGGACCCGCCCCCCCCCCCCCTACTCTCAAACAAAAGGGTAGGACCATATCCTTGGGTATTCAACACAATGGGGCATCTTGCTTTGCTTACCATGCTCTGTCTGTGGCATAGAACGCTTCCTTCATTCCTGGATTACTCCACTCACGTAGTCAATATTTTTCCATCATTGGAACCCTCTCCTCTCTCATTGGAAGCTGGAATTCCCCAAAACAGTGTTTTGTGCTGTCTTGTTCCTCATCTTTATTAATGATGTCTCCGATACGCTGGAAAACCCTCTCTTACTTTTTTGCAAACTACTCCATGTTGTACTGGAAGGTATCCCACCCCTATCCCTCTTTCTAGGTAAGGCTGGCAGGATGGCTTAGAGGTATGTACACACGACTCTGAATCTTCTAGTCTAGGTTAGAATGTTGGTACAGCTATAAACTGTCATACTGGTGTCTTGCAGGCAGGCCGAGAGATCTATGTGTGTGCTGTCCCTCTGATGGCCATTGAACTGGGCGTTCCTCTGCCAGCATTAGTTGTTGGTCATTAAAGGTCCCATGGTGTTCTTCACGAAGAGTAGGCAAGCTATATCGCCGGCACCCTGACCAAATTCCTGCCCTAACCCACAGTGGCCACTGAATCAGCGCCACAGCCGTGCTCCCAGCGGTGCTGCAACCAGTAGCCAAATGATGCATACAAAATGAATGAATGAATGAATGTCAGGTTTTGCAGCTGTGTCTCTCTGCTGATCTGGAAATGATTATACTCTGGTCTGGTAATTGTAACGTCATTCAATCCTGGAATATCTCAGTCTCACCCTACGTATCACTCTAAAATGATTGTCAAGTGAACCCACCTATTTCCTGGGTTATCCACAAAAAGAAGTCGAGTCTCTTGAATTTCTCGACCTCACCGTCAGCCATGACCTTTCTAAGACCGACTACGTCGCAAAACTGGCCGCCAAAGCCAACTGCCGATTGGGCATCTTCCATTGATCCAAATCTTTCCTTGGAAAATCAAAACTACTCACAGTTTACATGGCCTTGGTCCACAGCTCAATGGATCGAGTACTGCTTTACACAACATATGTCTCCTGGATTCTGTAGAATCTGAAGCTATCAAAATTATTAGCATCTCTCATGATGCGACCACAACACAATGTCTGATGCTTTAACATCGCAAACAGGAATTAGTGGTCTCTTTGTCTTCTGCCGTTTATTATACAACCATCCAAGCAACTCCAGGGTACATAGGCTCTTCCAGTAAACCCCTTCTGTTTCAACTTCCTAAATCCAAGCTGACTGCAAACCTGGACTCTTTTATTCCTCACTTCTTATACCCATGAAACCACCTTCCAGAGGCTGTTCTGTCGCATTCTTCCCTTCAGGATTTCAATCGAGCAGTGCTCCGCCATCTCTTCTCATCCTTAATTCTGATCCATGGTCTTTATTACCTCAATGAATGTTTCCTAGCAACATTTTACTTGCTCGTTGCATCCGAAACCTTCATTTTTTTTTTCCTGCACGCGATTAAAGAGGTTCCATTTACGACAAGTTCGCAATCGTGTCGAGCGGCCCAGCCTTGAATAGCTGGATGCACTTGCCATTGATGTTCTCAAAATGGAGAAAGCTCCTTTCACTGCTTGAGCAATTGGAGGATATTGAGAGCTTTAAGAATGAATTCAGGTTAGAGGAGTTCATGGTCTTTATTACCTCAATCATTGTTTCCTAACAACATTTTACTTGCTAGTTTCAGTTTCCTCTCCTCCTCCCTCTCCTATTTCGCTGTTCGTTCATTCCCTCATTGTTTGTCTCACTGTCAGTTATATCTTTCCATGCCTTATCAATTGAGCCTCACTCCTCTGAAGAAAAAGAATAAATGCAAATAAATGATTCAATATCCTTTATTCTTCCAGACATTATATTCTAAAATACTGTGCAAATTATAACCTTGCCTTCAGTCGTTTAAAATTCCACATCACCACCTGGAATTAACGTGGCTCTCTCCTCGGGTTGCAGAGCCGTTTCCCAGCATGCCTTGAGCTGAGCATTGTTGTTGTTTTAAATATAAACCACTTTGGTGATTACGGTGCTCTTTATGTCACATTATTGACTCTTTGGGCTGACAGAATGGCCGGTAGTTAAGCATGTCTAAGCCTCTCACTTGTAAGGTCTCTAGCCTGGGTTTGAATCCCGAGCCAGCTATAAACGCTGAGCCAGCTGTCTTCTACCGACGCCTCTCCGGCCTTGCCCCCCCAGCTCTCTCTGTGCTCTGTCCCCCAAATATTCCTACAGGTCGCACAAGATCTGCCTGCAACCCTCTTATGGTTAAACTGCCAAAATCTAGGCTCTCTGCTCACCTTCACTCCTTCATTCCTATTTTATCCCGCCCCTGGAACAAACTCCCCCACTCCCCCACTCCCTTCAATCCCACTCCTTCCTCCAGGTCTTTAAAACAGCTGTTCAGCACCATCTCTTATCTCCCCCCATCCAAAACCTTGATCTTTTCTACCCCCGCTAATTCACCCCAGATACACTTTTTTGAAATTCCAACTTCTTTCCTGGAAGTCCTTGCAGTGTTCGTATGTTTTATACCTCTCCCACCTCCCCCCAATCCCTCTCCCTCCCACAGTTCTCTCGATGTCCCTGCTCTCAAATGTTGTGTTTGTGTCCTTCCCCCTCTCTCCCCATCTTGTCTACCGCTCCCCTTATTTTGTGTTTTGTGTGTCGGTTTGACTTTTTGTGTGATTAATGTTAGCACTTTCACGAGCCTCGATCTTGTATACAAAAAATAAATAAACGGTCATGCCGGTGTTTCACAGGCAGTGTGTGTCGTCCCTCGGATGGACTTTAAACTGGCATCCCATCTGCCGCCATTAGTTGGTGGACGTTTAAATCCGATGATGTCGTTCGCGAATATTAGACGAGCCATCGCCGGCAACATGAACTAATTTCAGATTCCTGCCCTAACTACTGCTGGAAGAGGGATGGCAAACCTCCCAGCACGACCCTTACCAAAAAACTGATTCGACGGAATCAACGCTCCGTAACACAGGGCATGGTACATCAGTCGGTCATTGATTCATTAAAAATGAAACATTCAGAAAGAAATATGTTCAAGATTATATCCGTCCTTCAAAGATCATGTCGTATTGTAACAGTATGTACATTACAACTTTCAATTCAGTATTTTTTTTTATTCCACAAGTGCCTCCGACCCTGCCCCCAGTCCTATTATCACCTTGCTGGGTCGACTTCGGGAGTATGTTTGATAATGGTGTTTCTCACTTGCGTAGTGTTTGCTTTGTCCTATCAACGCTATTATCAAAGCATCGTGTCTGTCACCTTGCTTGCTCACCCCGACCCTAAACAAATTTAATGCAAATGACCAATAAAGAGGAGAAAGCATTTGCCAATGTATATAGAATGTGATGGCGGCCAAATGTTTCTTTTTTTCCATAACCACTCAATGCTTCTGGTTCATTAAATTACTCGTTTTAGTTATGTCGTTCAAACCTATCTAGATACCTTGTGAATGCGTCGAGCACTCTTTCATTCCTCTTTTATCCCACCTCTGGAACAAATTCTCACTCTCTTCAATCCCTCTCATCCCTCCAGGTCTTTAAAACAGCTGTTCACCACCATCTCTTATCTTCCCCCATCCAAAACCTTGATCTTTTCTACCCCTGTTAATTCACCCCAGATCCACTTTTCTAAAATACCGACTTCCTTCCTGGAAGTTCTAGCAGTGTCCATGTGGTTTTTTTTTTACCTCGAACGCCAACCCCCTTCCCACGCCTCCTCCCACCAAGCCCTTCCCCTCCACAGATCTCCCGATGTCCCTGCTCTCAGATGTTGTACTTGTTTGCTTTCCCCTCTCTCCCCATCTTGTCTCCCGCTCCCTTATTTTGTCTTGTGTGTCCGTTTGTTTTTTTGTCCCCCGTCGCACCGCGGAGCGAAAGGGGGACTATGGTTTTCCCCTCCGTCCGTGTGTCCGGGCGTGCGTGCGGGCATAAGCGAAGGACCGCATTCGAATTTGGTGTGTGGTTGCAACCCACGTCAAAATCCAAGATGGCCGCCGCCATGTATGTCTGATGCCATGTATGTCTGAACCTTGTGAGCTGAATATCTTGAAAAATAAGCGAAGTACCAACTTCTAATCTGGTGTGTGGGTGTATCTAAGCACAAGCAAGAACGCTGTTTAAAATTGGGTCACCACGTCGATATCCAAGATGGCCGCCGCCATGTATGTCTGAACATACCGGTTGTATGTCTGAACGATGGTCGATCGGCAATACCGAATAGTAGAGAACCTGCGGTGAGTGACCCGATGGAGTTGGCCAGACGACAGATCGATAAAGACACCTTGACTCAGCTGGATGCCCTCGAAGCTCGAGCTAAGCTATTGACAGAATGTCAAGATGAATCTCCTTCGACCTCCGAATCAATGGATCGAGCCCGTCGAGAAATCCAGAACTTGCGGGCCAAGCGAGATGACCTTCGCAGACGGCTTCACAAACAACCTGAACATTCTTTGAACGAGCTCTTGAACTTTCCATCAAATGAGTCCCGTGACCTGCCACGCGAAAGAAGGTGTGCCTTCCTCAGGGCCAATATCATGCAGCTGCAATCTCAATTGCAGATCTACAATCTGGCAGGAATTTCAATGAATTTTAACAATGGGAAACGAGAGCTGCAAGTGTCGCTCAACACAGCAATCGCTGGCAAGTATCACGAGAGCTACACTGTGGAACTCAGTGAACCCGGTCGGGCGATGCAATGAAGCTATGTCGCCAGTCACTGCCTCCCGTCATGCCAGTTGAGGACCTTTCCTGCCAGTTCCTTCCTCGGGATCCAAGTGCATTCATCTGGGCATTGAGTGAGCATCTCAACAGCTTTGTAATGCGGCGAGAAATGGTGCAACACACAGAGCCCTTCCACTTCCACAGATCTACCGACGTCCCGGTTATCTTCTGTTGTTGTGCTTGTATGCTTTCCTCTCTCTCTCCCCTTATTGTCTCCCGGTCCCTTCCTTGTATGTTGTATGTGTCTGTGCATGTTTTCATGTTCAATGTGTTTGCTCTTACACGAGCCTCGATTCTATATACAAAAAAAAACAAACATTGTGAGATGAATATCTTGAAAAATAAGCGAAGTATCAACTTCTAATTTGGTGTGTGGGTGTATCTCGGCATAAGGAAGAACGCTATTGAAAATTGGGTCGCCACGTCAAAATCCAAGATGGCCGCCGCCATGTATGTCTGAACCTTGTGAGTGGAATATCTTGTAAAATAAGCGAAGTACCAACTTCTAATTTGGTGTGTGGGTGTATCTATGCATAAGGAAGAACGCTGTCGAAAATTGGGTCGCCACGTCAAAATCCAAGATGGCCGCCTTGCGTCTTCCACTTTGTCAACTCGCATCATTTCACCGACGGGAGACCTTGGCGTAACGCTTGTTATTAATGTTAGCTCTTTACACGAGCCTCGATCTGTATATATATATACATATATATATATATATATATTTATATATATATATATATATATAAAAGCACAGGATTCTATGACTAGTTCAGAGCACTGATGCACCGTTTTAGTGCTGCTGCGGTGCCCTTCCACGTTATAACAGGATTTTGGAATTCGGTTGAAGTCCTTGCACACAATGGTCGAAGCTTTTCATTCAAGATATTTGAGAAAAGATGAGCCAGATTAGACCACCACGATATCTCAGCCCAGCACAGGACTACAGGTAACTCCAGGTTTTCACTTTAATTCCTTCAGCCAAATGCAATCCAATTGTGTGCAGCAAATGGCTGCGAATTTGTATGGTTGCTGGGAGTGTGGCTGTGTCCCCTGAGCATGCATTTCTAATTTGTGCAGGGTGCCGGTAAAGCTCGTCCACTCTTCAGGAAGGACGTCGTAGAATATTTAGGGCACACCGTTAAACAGACGGGACGCCCTGCTTAACATCCATCCAGGGGAGGACTCCTATCTTGATGGTCTCTTTGTCTTCTACCGTTTATTATACAACCATCCAAGCAACTCCAGGATACATAGGCTCTTCCAGTAAATCCCTTCTGTTTCAACTTCCTAAATCCAAGCTGACTGCAAACCTGAACTCTTTTATTCCTCACTTCTTATACCCATGAAACCACCTTCCAGAGGCTGTTCTGTCGCATTCTTCCCTTCAGGATTTCAATCGAGCAGTGCTCCGCCATCTCTTCTCATCCTTAATTCTGATCCATGGTCTTTATTACCTCAATGAATGTTTCCTAACAACATTTTACTTGCTCGTTGCATCCGAAACCTTCATTTTTTTTTTCCTGCACGCGATTAAAGAGGTTCCATTTACGACAAGTTCGCAATCGTGTCGAGCGGCCCAGCCTTGAATAGCTGGATGCACTTGCCATTGATGTTCTCAAAATGGAGAAAGCTCCTTTCACTGCTTGAGCAATTGGAGGATATTGAGAGCTTTAAGAATGAATTCAGGTTAGAGGAGCTCAATGACTTTCCAATTCAGCTAAGAGGGCCCGAGGATGAAATCGGAATGAACTTGAGTGTATCAATGGCTAAGGAGAAGCAAATATTTTCACTGTTCAATCCAGAACAAAACAGACTAGAGATAGGAGAAACACAGACTAGAGTCTATACAGGAGAGGAAATACAAAACCTCAAAAATAATGAGGCGATTGGATTTCCCATGCAAGATAAATTGGCAGATTTTACTCCGATTCATGGTTCATTATACTCCTTTGTTTCCGTCTTCTCTTTTTCCATATTTTTTGTAGGTAAGAAGTTGATCTTTAATTTCAAGACGTTTTGAGCAGGTGTTCTCTCTATGTAGTAAGCCACTCTCCCTTTGCGGTTACTGTCTTTTAAATAGCTGATTAAATAATATTGTGGAGTCTTGGTTAAGCTAAATATTTGTTAAGACAATGTTCAAGAATGTGACCATTTATAGACAAACCTTTAAAAACCAGATAGTACAGGGTGACCACTAAAATGATGACGCTTTTACAACTGTGATTGAAAACACATGATGTATACACAAAGAATTAAGTTAAGCACCCCCCCCGTTTTTTTACAACCTCGCACATTACAAGTTTGTTGTCGTCAAAACAGTGTAATATACCCATGATATTGCTATATTTTCTGGAGAAGTGATATTATGGTCACATATAAACATAACAATCATGCCGTTTTCAATATTTTATTCTGAATAATTTAAGGTGAAATTTTTTGGGAATTTTAGGCATATTTTCACCTCAATTTAAGTATGGAGCTATAGGTCCATCACGGACAGTGTGGATGACGTTTATGTTTTCTAACGTACAGTCATTGTTCTGAGAAGACCTCTAGCGATCTTTGCGTCAATAACGTGTGTAGGACCCACGTGATCGGATCACTGACTCAACCCTACGTCTCATAGACCCTGTAAGCCGTCGTATGCGTTGCTGTGGCAGGTTGTTCCATTCCCGATGTAATGCACGTTCCAATTCATCCAGATTGGCTATTGGAGGGACCATCTTCGCAATTTGTCGTCCCAACATGTCCCAAACGTGCTCGAGGGGGTTCAGGTCAGGACTGTACGCAGGCCAGGGGATGGTTGTCACAGCACCTTGCTCCATCCGATCACGTGGGTCCTACACACGTTATTGACGCAAAGATCGCTAGAGGTCTTCTCAGAACAATGACTGTACGTTAGAAAACATAAACGTCATCCACACTGTCCGTGATGGACCTATAGCTCCATACTTAAATTGAGGTGAAAATATGCCTAAAATTCCCAAAAAATTTCACCTTAAATTATTCAGAATAAAATATTGAAAACGGCATGATTGTTATGTTTTTATGTGACCATAATATCACTTCTCCAGAAAATATAGCAATATCATGGGTATATTACACTGTTTTGACGACAACAAACTTGTAATGTGCGAGGTTGTAAAAAAACGGGGGGGTGCTTAACTTAATTCTTTGTGTATATATAAAGCAAGATCTTATTACACACAAAAATAAAACTCGGCCTTGGAGGTTTGTTTCAACAGTCACTGAATGGATGATCTGGAAATCCCCAAAGGCAGATTTTTTTTTTCCCTGTTGTTGCCATTTTTGTTGATTTGCCAGAATTGCATTGCATTGCAATTTTGAGGGATTCAGGGTTTTCAACAGTGTTTACTGATAGCTTTCTATTCTCTTCGGTTCAAGCACAGTACCTTGCTATTCAAATTGACAGTGATGTCGAAGAATTGTGCTCCCCTTTTTTCTGTTGATACAATCGGCTTCCTCTATCTACCATGTAAAAAAACAAATTTTGGGCAGTGTATGTATATATATATATTCTTGGGTAAAATCCATGGCCATAGTAAAGGCCCCTTTATATAAGGGTACGTGCCATGTGGCAAAGTACGGAAAAGAAGGGACATTCCACAGCTTGAAGAAAATGCCAAACAATACAAAATAAGGGGCATTCAAAAAATCTCGTGTGCATGCTAGACTACCCTTGTGTTCTGAGGAGGAACCAAGTTATGCTCTAGAAAAGTTAATATAAAGGGGTGCCAATTTGATCCATACACCTGCATGAAGAAGTAAATGTATTTTATTTGCCAGATGGAGGGCGCCCCTTTATATGAACTTTTCTAGAGCATTACTTGGTTCCTCCTCAGAACACAAGGGTAATCCAGCATGAAACCATTTAAGGGTAGTCCGAGATTGGTGTGGAAGAACTTAACTGGCCAGCACAGAGCCCTGACCTCAATCCCATCCAACACCTTTGGGATGAATTGGAACGCCGACTGCGAGCCAGTCATAATCGCCCAACATCATTGCCTGACCTCACTAATGCTCTTGTGGCTGACTGGAAGGAAATCTCCGCAGCAATGTTCCAACATCTAGTGGAAAGCCTTCCCAGAAGAGTGGAGGCTGTTATAGCTGCAAAGCGGGGACCATCTCCATATTAATGCCCATGATTTTGGAATGGGATGTTCGACAAGCACATACGGGTGTGATGTTCGGGTGTTCACATACATTTGGCCATGTAGTGTATATATCTATATATATATCTGTGCAGTGTCTGTCTTGTGTTGTCTTGTCACTGAACTACTTTCTCAAATTTTTGTGAAATCGTACCAAACTTCTGGTATGCACATATCTCTCCCGTCGGTATGTCCTAAGGGTATTTATTTTGAAAAAATTTCCTTTTTTTTTTTTTTTGGGGGGTATTTTTTGGGGAATTGTTTTTTTTTCAACTTCAATTGTTTATAAAATGTGATATCACGTATATTACAAATACATTTGTGCAAAATAATTGTTTGAATTATGATTGGTGTAAACCATGACAAAACGGCAACTCGGGTACAGTCATTTATCTATATATCGACACATCTGGGCGGTGTCTGTGTTGTCACTTAACGACTCCCTCAAACTTTTGTTGCCGTGGTTGTGAAGTGTTTTAATAACGTTCTGGTGGCTTTGAATCACGTGGTGGTGATGTATTTTGAATTATGTGGTGGTGAGGTGTTTTTAAATGACGTTGTGGTGAGGTGTTTTTATATCACATGGTGGTGAGGTGTTTTGAATTACGTGGTGGTGAGGTGTTTTTAATTTCGTGTTTTATGGCTGTGAGGTGTTTTTATTATGTGTTTTATGACTGTGAGGTGTTTTTAATTTTGTGGTGGTGAGGTGTTTTTATCATGTGTTTTATGGCTGTGAGGTGTTTTCAATTTCGTGGTGGTGAGGTGTTTTTAATTTCGTAGTGGTGAGGTGTTTTTATTACGTGTTTTATGGCTGTGAGGTGTTTTCAATTTCGTGGTGGTGAGGTGTTTTTATTACGTGTTTTATGGCTGTGAGGTGTTTTAAATTACTTGTTGGTGAAGTGTTTTGAATTACCTGGTGGTGAGGTGTTATTGAATTACGTGGTGGTGAGGTGTAATCGTCCCAAACTTCCAGTCTGCACCGACCCCTCCCCTATGTATGTGCTGAGGGGTTCTTTCTTGAAAAAAAAAACATTCAACCTAAATCTTCAACCTAAATTGCCTATAAAAATGTAATATCACAAACACAACAAATACATTGTGCAAAATAATTGTTTGTATTATGATTGGTGTAAATCATGACAACACAGCAACTCAGGTGCAGTCATTATCCTCAGCTAAAATAAGCCCGTTCCTAAGTAACGACGCTCTTTAGACTGCTGAGACCCCTCAGACCTTTGACGGCCCTTAAGTCGACCAAGACTCCTGAAGACCCAAAATACCTTTAAAGACTGCTGCGACCCAAAATACCATGAAGACTCTTAAAGACCCTGCATACCCAAAATACCCATAAAGGACCAAAAATACCCTGAAAACCCAAAATACATAAAAGACACCGAATACCCAAAATACCCCAAAGATCCTTAAAGACTTAGAGGAACCATAAGACCCAAAATACTCTGAAGACCCAAAATACTCCGAAGACCCAAAACATTCGGTTTCTGTCAAACCTATGATTGTGTTTACTTCCGGATTGGGTGCAGTTTCCTTCAGATCAAAAGTGAAAATCATAATTATATTGAGGAATTTATGAAACCTTCCACCAACCTTGGGACACCCGCTGGGACCCCAAAATCTTCCACGGAAGGAAGATTCCAAAATCTTTGGCAAGGCCTGCCCCAAAACTAAGGGTCATGTATGATTGTTGGCAGGGTGACTCGGAGGTAGCATACTTGCCTTTAAGCATGTCTAATCTGGGTCCAATTTGTAACCACACTATAAACTGTCAACCTGGTGCTTCACAAAAGGGCATTGCATTAATGACTATGCCACCCATTTGAAGGATGTTCAGTTGGGTGTCCTGTCTGCCACCATTTGCCAGTAGACATTAAAGATCCCTCTGTACCTTTCGAAAATAGTAGACCATTACGTGCCAACACCATGGCTAAATTACAAATTCCTGCCCTGACTTCTGTTGAAAAGAGCAAGGGCAAAGCTAGTCGCTGTGCTTGACACTCTGCGAAGAGCATTGCCACGGACGGTGATGTGTCCAAGTTCATTATTTTGGTAGCTTATTGAAATAATTTAATGAGTATGTATGGTGTAGTTTTGTTTTAAGCTTTGCGGTTGATGCATGACTGGCATTGTGAATATGTTTAATTAATTAAACTGAATATTTTGCACTGGACTAATGATAGTAGATCCAATATGGGAAGAAAAACAATGAGAAGGAAAAAAAAAAAGCTTGATCAACTTAACAATTGTTGCACAAGTATAATTTAATATTTATTTTTTTGTCATTGAGGGAATTTATGTACATATCAAGTAGGTGCCAAAGGAGCAAGGAAATTATTGTTAAATGGGGATCAGCCTGGTATTCTCTTCTGATTACATCCATCCTGGATTAAAGCTCTAATTAAGTTAACCCTTGGTCCAATCAGACCTAAGTTAGAAAGGTGCTAATACAGTGGTCTGACTGTTGATGTGAGTTTATCACAAATCGGGTGTGAAAATGATTAAGTGAAGATTCTTATTCCTTTATCGAACATGCACAAAGAAGGTTTGTTGGTGGATCTGCTGCTGTAAATTATCTGCCTTGTGTTTTGTTTACAACCATGTTCCTAGAAACTCACAGCCCTTCTTCTTATTCCTAAAGTATTGTTCCGTTTATGGGGGGTAGATAAAATAATACCGTAGGAGAGGTAGAACTGTATAGGAAATAGCATGGACCGCGTGATGTGTGGGAGCATTTTGATGTATTAAGTAGGGAGAATGTAGCTTAAGGTTGTTTAATTGTGCATCATACGAGGGATGATGCCCTGCTAATTAGTAATAGTGTTTAAGGGTAGTTTTCCCCTGTGCGTCACACCCTCTGTAACTTTCCCGAAACGTTTTTACTGACACAACCTTTAAATTGTAACAACCACCGGCAAAAGCCAAGAACGAGCTGGTCGAACTACGCCCTGCCCCATGGACCTAAGAAGGCAGGGGCTCCGCCAAGAAGAGGCGGAGAATCAGTGGGCGGTTGGGAAGGCTGGCAGGCCATGCCCCGAGGGACGCGATTGGTTCTCAGGCAGTGAGGAGGAGGAGTGCACATCTTCTGCTTGGACAAGAAGCTGACCATTTTGTGTGCTGGGAGATTTGTGTGTGCTTTGAGGAGAGCGAAAAGCCTTGGCTGCGTTGGCGGCATTCAAAAGAGATGGTCTCTTCCTGGACTCACCAAGGAGCTGGAGGCCGCAGTGTACTCGCCCAGGAAGTGGAGGAGAAAGGGGGCCGTCTTCACGAATTTGCCACAGGCTCGATAGCGAGCGCCTTCGACGCGCGGCAGCTCTGGCATTTTGATCGCCCCATGCAGGTGGCTCAAGAAAAACCGCCACTGGCCTTACAAAAAGGCCTATTGAGACGAGCTAAGTGCCGGTACAAAGGGAGATATTTTGTTTTATTTTAGCTTTCCCTTGTCGTGTTTTGTGAGTCAGTGTGTGAGGTACCTCTGTATAAATTGGTTTTTTTCCTCAACATTTATTTCATCCGCATCCTATTTGCTTTATTTTCATTAAATCATTTGTGTTGCATTTTATTGTCGTGTATATTTGTTGTGGTTTCAGAAGAAATCCGTGTGCTCCTTTCAGTTAAACATCTCTCGTCTCTTCCTTCCTAAAAATAACTGCCATTATCGGTAGGTCTCACCTCAGTTAAAGCTGGTTTGGCTATCCGTCCTTGTGTGATCTTAATTGCCAAGCGACGCGACAGTATTATGTGTAATAAATTTAGTATTTTTTTTCATGTAAAAATTTTCTCGCTGAGGTGATTAAATTGCTAATCTTGAATGATCTAACAATTGAACACTAAAACAGACGTGACATTTGTTATGTTTGCATGTGAAAGGAGTGCATACTAATAATAATCTTTTAATTGATATTTTACATAAACATTTCTAATGATTATTACCTCCACCACCAAAGGTGGATGGAGGTTATGTTTTCACCCCTGTCTGTTTGTCTGTCGGTTTGTCTGTCCATTTATCTGTGAACAAAATATCTCAAAGTTGTGGACGGATTCGGACGAAATTTAGCAGAGATGTAGTGTATGTGACAAGGACTAAATGAATAGATTTTGGTGAAGATCTGGATTCGGATCCGGCTTCTAGAATTTTTAAGTGATTCTTCACTATTGGGAGATAGGGCCAAAAACGATGCATAGCAGGATATCTCAAAAATTTGTGGACCGATTTGGACAAAACTTGGTGGACCGGTTGGGTGTCTGGCAAGGACGATTTGTTTCGATTTTGGTGAAGATCTGAATATGGATTCGGATATCAGAATTATTTAAATTTTTAAGTGATTTTTCACCATTGGGAGATAGGGCCAAAAACGATACATAGCAAGATATCTCAAAAAGGTATGGATGGATTTGGACGACGTTTGTTGGACAGATTGTGTGTGTGACGAGGAGGAATCGATTCAATTTTGGTGAAGATCCGTATCCGGATCCAGCTAGTAGAATTTTAAAAGTGATTCTTCACCATTGAGTGATATGGCCAACCAGGTGGAGGTATGCTCTCTACTGAGTGCCGTTCTAGTTATGCTGGATGCATTTATTGGATGTTTTTTTTCTAAGTCTTCCAAAGAAGGTCTCCAGTCAAAATCTGAGTCTGTACAGTGCCAAGCCTAATCAAGAAAATAGGTACTCGAGTTGAACTTAACGCCTGATCCTAAACCCAAGTCCTACAAGACTGGTTGAGAGGATGTCTAAATAAACAAAAGGAAACCATAAAGGCAAAACACAAAAAGCTTGGAAGAGATATCAAAAGTGGAAGACAGCATTGAACAGGGATCAATACAAAAAGGCCTGGAATATGGCAACTGAGGAAGTGATAAACTTCAGAAGAGGGTTCGGGGGAGGAGTAACAACAGAAATAAATTAAAGTCTCCCTAATATTTTGGTCATACGTAAGAAATCACACTATTTGTCGCAGTGGGGTTGCTTCTCTTCTCAAGGTGGCTCCCTAACACCAAAGCTTGATGAACAAGCTGAAACATTCTATGAATATTTTGCTCGTGTATACACAATCGAGAACACTCGATTAATTTCCCACCCAGTTCCAGTGGACGTCTACACTAGAGAACATTGAAGTGACTGAAGAATTAGTGCTGAAACCTGTCAAATTACTGAAACCAGCCAAGTCTCTCGGTCGAGGTGGGATTCACTCAAAAGTACTGAAAGAACCAGAAGAGCATTGGTGTAAAACTATCTACTTAATCTGCAGGAAATCCCTCATTGAAGGAAAAGTACCATCTGCCTGGAGAAAAGCCAATGCCAATCCACAAGAAAGGACGTGGAGTTACCATCCTGTTCCTACCATCCTGTTAGTTTAACCTCAGTTGCTGGAAGACTCATGGAAAAGATAGTGAGAGACATCATTGCAGAACACATGGAATGCAATGATCTATTCTCAACCAGATAGCATGGTTTCAGAAGCGCCAGGTCATGTGCCACTCAACTAATGGAAGGGATGGAAAACTGGACAACGTTCACAAACGACATCACGTGCAGAGAGATGTGGATGTGTCCTGTTTGAATGGTCACCAATATTATTCTGATGGTAACTTATTCCCATGGTAACTTCCTTTCAAACCAATCTACTTGTAAACTCTTCCACTATGAGAAGAATAATCCATATGGTGACTACATTACATCACCAAACATGATGACTCCACCATAATACCAGCATAAGGTGAAAAATAATTAATTCTAACTCCGGACCCATCGGTGAAATTCAGGTTTCATATCGGAAGGACGGCAGCAAGGACAAACTCTACATTTGCTGCGATCAGAATAACTTTCAGACATCTGGGTAGGAAATCCATCGTACCTATTTACAAAAAACTTGTGAGACCTAAACTGGAGTATTATTTGATTAGTATTGAGCCATTTTCTTGAGAAAGATGAGGAAGCTTTGGAAAAAGTTTAAAGCGCCACAAAATTCATCAGTGAAGTGAAGAACCTGAGCTCTCGAGAGCGACTGAAACCTTTGGACATCCCATCTCTAAAGTGCAGGAGGAAACAAGTTGAGATGCTGCAGGTTCAGGATTATAAGGCAGTTTGATTCAGCAGCACAGGCACGTCCAACCCGTAAATGATGCAACCTCGCAGTCATGTGCTGTATACAAAAGAAGAAGAAGGCATTTTGATAACATTCCAGAGGAGGATTGCAACTGAAAATGAGGACACCAACTGAAAGTCTTCAAGAGTTGTTCTTCTTTCATGGCCAAACTTATTCCCACCTTCTCATGGGATTGGTAGGGGAAAGTTTTTGGCCCATGACTTTCGTTCGACTAAGTATGAACTAGAGCAAGAAATTGGAATTTGGCCAAAGTGCCGTGACAGGTCGCAAACTCTTCACAAAGACCACCCTGGGATCTTTAACATCCACTAACTAATGCTGTCAGACGGGGATGCCCAGTTTAATGTCCATTTGAAGAATGTTGCACACACTGATAGATTTCCCTGCCTGTGAAACATCAAGATGGCGGGTTATAGCAGGGTCAAGATTCAAACCCAGGCTAGACTGCTCAAAACCCCTTCAGCCAAAGAACAGTTACACGAGAGCCTTGATCTTGTGTGTGTGTGTGTGTGTGTGTGTATGTATATATATATATTTTAAACCTTGATCTGTTCTACCCCCATTTAAACACCCCAAATCCACCTCTTTCAATCTCCAACTTCTTTCCTGAAATTCCTACTTGTGTCAATTTGTTTTATACCGTGTACCCCTTCCCTCCCCCCACCAGCCCTCTCTCTTCCACAGATCTACCGATGTCCCTGTTCTCTACTGTTTTTGTGCTTGTATGTTTTCCCCTCTCTCCCCCTCTTCTCTCCCGCTCCCCTGTCTCCCGTCTCCCAATGTTTTATGGGCCTGTGCCTGTTCTCGTGTGTAATGTGTTAGCTCTTACACGATCCTTGACTCGGTATACAAAAAACAAAAAAAACAGTCACTTTGGAATAGTTTCTTCAGTGTGCTAGTGGTGGATAGTACTACCATGAACCAGTTCAAGTCCAACCCGGAAAAGTGCTGGAAGAAAGCAAAGGACAGGAACAATGGAAACCCAGATCAACTACAACTACTACTGACTCTTATTATCATCATTCTTAATTTGTTTGCCTATTCATCCATCCACCCATCCCTCCACCATTTCACTTCCGAGTCATATGACCCTACTGCAAAGCCGCAATGAGCCGGCGAAGCCAAAGCTTCTATTGAACTTGTTCGCAATTTTTTATGCATATTTCCGCATCCGCAAGATGGCGGCCTCCATGGAGCGATTTGGTGCGTCAAAGCTTCCAATTCTCAAAGGATCCAGCAAAATCTGGCTTTTCAACATAATACGCGTATATTCACAACACCGTCTTCGCCGGCTATAACCCCTCATCCTGGTACTTTTTTGCTATCCTTTGAACCCTGAAGTTAAACATTGTTCTTTTTGATCAAGGATGTCTTTAAAAAAAATAAAAAAATTGTCTGCCACAAATTGGGAATGTTCCATGGTCATATATATTGGATTTAGAATCTGTGACAACAGACGATGTCATCGTGTCACGTATTACAATATGAGATGGGATAATCGTTCTTTGTTACTGCATTTGCAAATGATAAAAAACGATAGTTCAATCAAACAGCGAGTCTGGTAGTTGCGTTGATTGTGCTAAGAAATGACCATAAAGTGTGGTAAATACACCCGTTAGGCCTTTTGAGATGTAGGTTAATTTTTGATGCAATGTATCATCGTGTTATGCATACAAATGTAATGTTTTGTTGGAAAGTGTGCAACTACCAATTTTGGGATTGGTTGGGGAATTGAGGAAAGTCGTGGCGACGGTGCAATGCCACTGGCGTTTCACGGACAACCCGAGTGTTGCAAAATGAATTGCAGGACAATGAGTGTCATCCATCCGCGCAGACGTTATGTTGATAAACCTTCAGACATGGCTGATTGCTTGAGCTTGAACGGTTACTTGCATTGCCACCCAGTGGACAAAAGGTGCAGTGAAATCTGCGGCAACCGAATAACCGAGCAACCACGTTTTGTTTGCACTTGATTGAGACGGTGAACATTTGATTATATTTGAGATTTGAACAGAGCTCTTGCTTTCAGAATATTCCCCATTGTAAATTTCACTTTTACACTATTTTATCCAAACGCAGTGGGTGATTTACGCTTTTGATTTAGTCTTACAAAACAACTCGATTAGGCTGCCCTAATGGCAGGTGAGTCGTATAAATGCATGTACACAGGTTACACAAGGTGTTAACATTATCACAGGAGGTCATTTGGTCCATCATGCCTGTGCCATATCTACATACCATGATCTTGATATATTAATTCACCTCTTGTTGTTGTTTTGTATGTAACCTGTGGCTGCTGGTTGCATCGTTTTTTGGAGGTACATCTGTGCAGCTGATGCGGTGCCCCCTGTTTCCAGTAAGCTGGTACTCATTTTGCCAACCTTGGAAGGATGACAGGCTGAGTCAACCCACCTGGTGTTATTTAACGGCACGACAGGGGCTCAAATTCAAGACCCTATAAGATTTTGAGCAAGCCACTTTAACCGTTAAGCCAACACCAGGCTTATCTAAACACTTTAATGTTGTCATATTTACTACTACCTTAATCTGAACAGCTATTTACTGCAGGTAAGGCTAATCTATACTATTTACGATACTAAGTCTGTTTGGCTCTCTGTCTTTGTGTCTGTGGGTGTCACCATTTTTTTCAGAGATGGCCAAACGGATCTTCGTCAAACTTTAGAGGTCCACCAGTGAGTACCGGCGAGTGTCTTAGGCAAAGAAACCTTTTTGAAATTTTGGGGGAAAAAGTATTTTTTTTTATTTTTTTTTAAATTGCTCTATAGTGCCTAAGCCTTTTTATCTATATGAAAGGTAATATTAAATGGTCCCCAACCCCATTTTCCTTAGTGGTTGTAGGGAAGTGTTTAAAGCCCTCACCAAAAAATAGAAAAAAAACCAAAATTGGATTCCTTCAAATTCCAACAGGAATAGTGGAAAGCATGAAATTTGGGCAATGTACCGGTGGGCACACCTTGCCAACTTTTTTAAGGTACCATGTGATCTTAACAAGTACAACGTAACTTAAGCGCAGCACTTCTAAGTCGGTCCATGATAGAACAAAGAAAGCAGAAGAAAAGCGAAAGTAAAGGTGGTTGTCAGTTTGTTTGCAAAATGAAAAAGGTTAAATAATTGCAAAAGGGTTGTGTGTTCAAAAAGTATTTTGAGAAACAAACTGTTTGTGATAGGCCACAGACTGATCACTGTTTGCTTGATTTCTATTTTCAGTAATAGGCTGGTAGGATAGCCGAGTTATGCACATTCGCGTTTGAGCTGCCTAGCTCGGGTTAGAATCTCAGCACAGCCATAACCCGACATGGTGGTGTTTCACAGGAAGGATAATTCATCAATGCGTGCGCCCTCCCTCGGATGGACATTATACTGGGCGTCCTTAGTTATCGCTGTCTGCTGCCGTTAGTTATCGCTGGCACTCCAAACAAATTACAATTTGCTGCTTGGACTGTGACTACCAAGTGGTCCGGTCTTCTTGAAGGTTCCTTGGCACCAAGTTACACTGCTTGCTACCTTGGAGCGCGGTTGCTCTCTAGGTAGAAACTTCTGCATGACAAACAAATTCACCGGGTAGTTGACACGTTTCACGTGAACGGCCTTCTTTGGCTACCAAGGGCGACCAAAAACGCATTTGTAGTAATAGTTGGAATTGTGTTGACCTCGTTCTCCTTGTGATGAATTATGCCCTTTTTCTTTGGTGTCTGACTCTCACGACGGAACTTGCACCAAAAGTACATTTAGGGCAAGGACTTTAGGCTCAGACTGCAAAGCATTCAAAGCCAAGGTCACAGTATCTCAAGGCAAGTGCTCAGACTGTCAAATCAGCCATACATCCTTATTGCAGAGAAATTATTTTACTTTTGATTTCTTGGATTCATGTTTCTCCTGAAACAGCACAAGCGATGAGCTCATCCGCAACCGTGCAACATTGCTTTCTGGAGCAAGGAAGTGTACCTTTTATGCACCATTCCGAAAACATTATTAAGTTATCATTTAGAATCGTGCCCTTTGCTCTCTGTTTAAATAATTGACTCTAAAGTGTTCGTTAGACATTGTTATTTTCACTGCATGTACATAAAAACCGATCTGCATATGTGGAGTTTTAATTCTACCCTGTAAGGACCCCCTGGTTTGAAATGGCAATAAGCACGTTCAGGCTCATTGCAATCAGGATGCCGGCCATCCCCTAACGCCTCCAAATGCTTCGGCATTCAGCTACTCCTCCCTTGCCCAACCCTGTCTCATTGTCTGCTCTCCCTGCTTTCCTCACCACCATCTTTTTTTTTCTTTACATAGCCTTACCACACCAGCAGTTCAAAGTGGAGATAAACAAATGTGTATATAAACATATACACACGCATGTGTTGTTGGGTTGCCCTTCATAGAGGTTGGCTGGTCACCGTTGACGAGTGAACATCTGGGTGCGTGATTTGTTTTTTTAGTGCAGGAGCTGCTGCCACTGCAGCAACAACCCTCTGAAATAGAGAGCGGTGTGATATGGTGTCAAGAAACACCTGAGAAGACCAGTTACTTCCCACAGTTTGGGCACGAATTTTGGAATCTGTTCCAGTGTGCCAGAGATACTCATTGTGAAAGACCCTGTGGCATCTTTTGTTTTCAAATTGATTCTAGGAGGCGGCCACCCAGTGTACCCTCCATCCCAGGGACGGTGCATTTTGTGATGCAACTCCCCTGCTTACAAAGCACCGATCCCAAGTTTGCAGTCAAGGTGAGAATCAAACCCAAATGAGACGGCTCATAGGTACAGTGCATTCAGAAAGTATTCAGACCCCTTCACTTTTTTCACATTTTGTTATGTTGCAGCCTTATACTGAAATCGTTTATATTCATTTTTCCCTCAGCAATCTACACTCAATACCCAATAATGACAAAGAGAAAACAGGATTTTAGAAAGTTTTGCAAATTTATTTTAAAAAAACAAACTGAAATATCACATTTACATAAGTATTCAGACCCTTTGCTATGACACTTAAAATTTAGCTCAGGTACCTCCCATTTCTCTTGATCATCTTTGAGATGTTTCTACACCTTGATTGGAGTCCACCTGTGGTGAATTCAATTGATTGGACATGATTTGGAAAGGCACACACCTGTCTATATAAGGTCTCACAGCTGACAATGCATATCAGAGCAAAAACCAAGCCATGAGGTCGAAGGAACTGCCTGCAGAGCTCAGAGACAGGATTGTGTTGAGGCACAGATCTGGGGAAGCCTACAAAAAAATCTCTGCTGCATTGAAGGTTCCCAACGGCACAGTGGCCTCCATAATTCTTAAATGGAAGAAGTTTGGAACAACCAGGACTCTTCCTAGAGCTGGCCGCCCGGCCAAACTGAGCAATCGGGGGAGAATGGCCTTGGTAAGAGAGATGACCATGAACCCGATGGTCACTGGCTGAGCTCCAGAGATCCTGTGTGGAGATGGGAGAAACTTCCAGAAGGACAACCATCACTGCAACACTCCACCGATCTGGGCGTTCTGGCAGAGTGGCCAGACGGAAGCCAAACAGTTCAATCTTTGTTTCATCAGACCACAGAATCTTGTTTCTCACAGTCTGAGCGTCCTTTAGGTGCTTTTTGGCAAACTCCAAGCGGGCTTTCATGTGTCTTTCACTGAGGAGAGGCTTCAGTCTTGATCAAGACCAAGATAGAGGAAGACCTGGACAAACAATTTGGATAGGATGCATGGGCTGGCCAAGATGGATAGAGAAGGAAACTCTCAGGATGGAAAAACTATAAATGTGGAAGGAGGGGGAATTGGGATGGGATGGTTGGAGCTAATTAGGGTAGAAAATTTAATGATTTTGGATTTGGGACAATCTGAGATGGTGGTGAACATCTGTCTTGAATATCTGGAGGAAAGAATGGGATTAAAGAGGATGTGGAAATTGGTCCCACAGGCAGGAAAAAGAGGAATGAATGAGTGGAGGTGAGCAGTGATCCTGCATTTAGGTAGTTGCACCATAAGGGGGGTTGATGTTGGACCGTATGAGGCCTGCAGAAACCTGGGAGGTGGGGGAGGGAGAAAGCACAGAAAGAGTAGAGGGAGCAAGACAAGAAAGGAAACGGTAGAAGACAGAGACACCACCCACCTGTCAGTGATGGTGAAGCGATGGATCCATAGACTCAGCTTCATCACAGGAGATCAACCTGAGCAAAATGTGAGGCAGCAGAGCCAGCCCAGATGGGGGAGAGCAGTACTCTATCAAGCTGCGGATGAAGGCCTTGTAGGTGGATAGGCGCTCAGGTGTGCTAAGGGAGGACATTATACGATGGAGGATGCCCAAGTTGGCGGCTGGCTTTGGAGGCCAACTTTGAAATGTGGTTTGCTCAAGAAATGTCATGGCTGATAGTGAAACCCCATGAGTTTGAGTGATTGAACCGCCGCAAGAGGATTGCTAAGAAAGTAGATGGGAGGGTTTGCCAGACGGTCCTTTCGGATAGAGATAGTGAGTATGAGATTTGTCAGAATTGAAAGACGTATTCCAAGTGTTTGAACATCTTATGATGTTTCAAGGTCTGAAGAAAGGGAAGAGGCTGCAGCCTGCCTATCTGAAGGATGAGGGACGTCACTGTACAAGGTGGGGGTCGTCATTAAATAGAGGATTTTTCCAGAGAGTGAGAGAGATCATTAATGAAGATGAGGAATAGGACTGGGCCCAGAACACTGCCTTAGGGCACTGTGTTTAACACGACAGTGAAAATAAACCAATCGGTGCACAACTGCAATTTCAAACTGCACATCCTGCATGTACAGTGCAGTGCATCATAGAATTTATTTTGCTTTGACCTATTGTACAACAAAATATTGTTTGGTTTTGAAATGAATGACTTGTTAACGACATACATTGTTTGTTTATTTTTCGACCACAATATAAATGGTAGTTTGATAACCAGACCTTATGAATGAAGCACAAACTACAAAATTCTGCTCTACATTGTGAGAAATATTGTACAGTATATAGTTTACACTAACTTTTTGTAAGGTCTGTAACTGTGCAATGGTTGCTCTGCCCATCTACCATCTGCCCAAGGTCTAAACCACCTGGTGCTGAACTGGGGCTTCCTGCCCAAAATATTCATGTTGGCTCATTGCTGCAAGTGTTGTGAGTGCTCAGGAATTTCTTGTGTGTATTTTAGCTTTGTTTATTGCGCTGGTCTCGATACCACTCGGAATCATCATGTCCATGCGTATATTCATTGATGGGCCAATGGAGGTCATGCAGCATCATTGAGCTGGATACTTCTGCAGACGTGATTGTATTCATTCTCCGACCCAATGCCATAATGGTGGACGATGACCTTCGCAGGATCACTTTGGAGATTTTGGGGAAATCAGAGGAGTCCTTTTGGAAAACTCAAGTGGTTTTCTGAGGTTACCTTTCTCTTTGGAGGGATGGGAGGCAATTTGCAAATTTATTTTGCTTCACTGGTCACAACCGACTGAAATTTGCAATTTTCTGCGTGCCGGATCGTACCGTGCTGTGTTACCTCATCAGCACATCTTCTGAACGCATCTCAAATTTGACTATCTCTCGTAATAATTTTCCGGCATCCTTTTTTATTTTTCTGTTTGCTTAGACGAATTTAAATTCCATGTCAGTCAATGTGTTTGTTGCAATTTATTTGATTTTGCCATCAATAATATGTTGAATGCCAAAAGCTCTCCATTTATGATCTATTGTTTTCTATCAAACATTTGTTCTTTTTTGTGGTTATTCCGTTTTTCTTCATGGAGCAAGTGATGATGTTTATGCTGATGTATAACATTATCGATATTCTTTTTCTTGAACTTAGAAAATATGTGTTTTGCATCTATCATATAAAACACAATGTCAGTTTGTGTGTCTGTATGTTTGTAGAGATGTATGTCCCCCTCCATGAGGGTAAGTTTTAAAGGGCAATCTTTAAACACGAATGTGTGTTCACTCTGGTCTGGTTTTTAAGATAAAACAAACTCGAAAAACTTTTCCATAAAAGAGTAATTATGTCTCTTCTATTGGAATTGTAGATGGTGGCTTGCAAACCGAGCTTCAAGGGCGGTGTACAGAAGCGTTTTTTTTTTAAAATAACAATAAATACAAGGTGCAGGCAGGTGAAATTCGCTGCATGTGGTGTGAAACCCGTGCAGAGCGCAGAGTAAAACGAGTGTTCATTTATGTCCGTATGATGTCTAGAAGCTATAAGCACATCTGACACAGTGTATCTGATTCCAGCTTTCAATGAGACTACCAACACTGCATCTCACTTATTCATTCATTTATGTGAATCAATGCTCATTTTGAAAATGTTGGCCCATAATCAGAAATATCACCCAGTAAACGCAAAAGCGCCCCAAGGCAGAATATTAGTCCAAGTCTTGTTCCAAGTATACATTATAGTCAGGTCAAAATACAGTTTAACCCCCAAAAAATTGCTACAAAAGGTTTCTCAACTGATTCTGGTAGGGTTTAGCGTACGTTATAACATACTAAAAGTTTACCAAAGTAGGACCCCCGGAAAAGTGTTTTTTTCAAGATGGCGTCCAAGATGGCCGCCGAAACCTCTTAATGATCATAACTATGTAACTATCAACTCAAATTTGATGATCTTGGTGTCTATCCCTAGGTTTTTGGGGGCAAGGAACACATTAAGACCATTAAAAATGAAAGTGGGCCATTATATGTAACACAAAAATCCAATATGGCGTCAATAATGGCCGCCAACACCTCCAAATGACCGCAAGTCCATAACTATTGACTCAAATTTAATGATCTTGATGTCTATCCCCAGGTTTTTGGGGGCAAGGAACACATTAAGACAACTTTGGATATTACTGAGCTGTTGAATCATTATGAAATTGAACTCATGACCTTCAGCTGTCACCTAATGCGCAAACACCTTTGTCCATAGAATAAGTTTCAGAGCGTTCAGTTTTGAGTGTCATCCTCCTCCTCAGTATCGACCTCTTGAGTGTTGTTTGGATTGTCACAGTTTTCAGTTTGGCAAGGGCCACATGCAGCAGTGCAGCGGAGTCCATAGCGTCTGCAGCTGCATCGAGAGGATTTGCATCCCCCCAAACAGTTGCAATGGATAATTTTCAAGAGTTCATCAGGCGCAGCATTGTTTTGGGTCATAATTGGAATTAACTGATCATTTTCCTGTTTCCATCCCCATTCAGTTGGGTTCATTTCATTTGCCATCCCCATCCATACCATAATTTGAAAGTACACACGTTGGCTATGGAATATTGTTGCAGGTGATGTTGGGGGGAGCCGTTCAGAAGTGACAAATGCTTGAGCAGTTGCCACTTTTTTGGTGAAAATGAAATGGCGCAGTGATGATAGCGTATCATTAGACTTGCCACCAAAGAGATCAACCATCAGGTCTTTGCCAAGATCTGATATGTCCTCTTGAGATTTGTTTTGAAGGATGAATGCACTAGCACAGGACTTCATGACAGGATCAGATTTCACTAATTTCCGGAAGGCTGACTTTTTTCCGATGCCGAAAATCCTTGAAGTAGAATCACATCCTGAGTAGGCATGTACAAAGAGCAACTCATTGCACACATCGTCTCCTAAAGTTTCTTTCAACAGGTTAATGTTATACACTCTGTGTTCTTTTGACTGCTTGTTTGCATCAGAACGGAAGTAGATGATCTCATTGTCTGTTCTGGAGTAATGAAGGAGCAAGATCAGCAAATCTGTATCCTCACCGACCAACGTTGTGGTGCAATGACGGGATCGTTCAACAGTTGCCTTAACGATATCAACGTCTGCATCCCCTGGTGACTGAATGACATGGCATCCCCTTTTAGTTAGTGCTGTGCTGATGAGAGCAATCATGTCTGCCTTGTTTTTGTCACGAGACAAAAAGTCGTCCTTTTTGCCTGCAAACTCTGTTTCTGCAGTGAAACTAACAATAGGGTGCAGGTTTTTTCCTCGTCTCTGATGTGTGTTGTCTTTTATGGAGGGACCTTCACCATAGCCATCGAACACCACTGTCGCTTGTCCGTAATGTCTCACAGTGAAGTCTGCATAAGACTCAGCTATTGCATTATATGAGTCGCCTTTGTTCCACGGTAAACGATGGAGCAAAGAGCCACCATCAAGCACGTAACAATCTGTTTTGGGAATAGAGTTCATCACAGCCTCACTTGATAAGTCCGCAGCATGGTCTCGAATTGCCTGAGCAAGCTGAGGTTTGTCTGCTTTTCGAAGAATCTTCCTGGTCTCAAAGAGGGCTGGAGGGTAGGGGCTTAGTTCATACGTCAAAACCTCCAAGGGAAAGATCTCCTGACCTTGACACCAGAAGGAAACGCTGGAACAGAAGGGCAGGATAAATGGTACGATCAGGAGCAATCTTCACAGCAGAGATATTCCCAAGGGTTTTGGCTCTGTCTTTCCGCTTGAATTTGTAAGTAAATGCCGACTTTCCGATTATATCTTCAATGATCTTGTTTCCAACCGATTCAAAGTCATGTACATTCACATCTGGCCCAGCCACTATCCCGTTGACAATGTTTCTCAGAGTAGGATCAGATGTGAAGGGTGAGCAGGCTGCAAGCTTTATCCGAATTTTCTCGAGATCAGATGCATCTCTTTTGATGCGCGCCTCAGTTGAGTCTTTGTGTTGCGGACTTGTAGTATACGTTAGGTTTGTGAAATCCTGCATCGCAATGTTGTACTCGGATGTTACAGGTGCAGATAAGGTCCAAAGGTTTCGCATGTCCTCGGTCATCCCACTGCCGCGAGTTAGACCACCAGTGCTCTTCAGAGACCTCATCAACGTTTGTTCGATGACAAGATCACTACTATGACAGCTCGTGGGCAATGACAGCTCGTGGGTGAACTGCCTGAATTATGGCATGACCAACTGCCGCAACCTTGCGTCTTGTGTCTTTCCCAACGAACAATGTTTCCAGTGCTGTCCGCAGACTAGTCGGAATGAACGATAGGGCTGAATCAAGTTTTAAATCATCACTACTTGGATACTGATTCGTCACGGTAGAAACCTGAGATTTTATATCACTTCTGATTAACCTAGCAGCAGTTTCAATAATAGCGCGTTTTTGGGACTCTTCAT
>NC_136269.1:49292997-49360497 GCF_964187855.1 Myxine glutinosa | reverse complement strand
TAAAACAGACAGACGGACTCAAATGCAATACTCTCCCCTCTGGTGAGGGTAACAAGTAGAGCTACATTTAAAGTAGACCGCCCCCATACCAAATAAATAAATAACATGTCCTCCAGTGCACGACATTGCCGGGGCACCTTGCCCAGATGAGAAAGAAAAGAAATAAGTACTTAATAAATGGATAATAATTAAGTAATTAATCAATTAATTGATTACTCAAAAACAAAGAAATATCATTTTGCCAAAGCACTTGTTCACTATTGTGCCCAAATTTCAGCTTCTTTGCTTAACGGATGGCTGACATATCACCCGGACAAACAAACAAACAAACAAGAAAACAAACAACCGGAGTGAAAACTGAGTACTCCCTTTCAGCATGCGTCATTGCCGAGCCCCCTTCGGTGCCCGGCGATGACGTCATGCAGCGCCTGGAGATGGGATAGGAATAGAGCGGTGTAAAACACTCTACACCATAGTAAATTTGACTATGTTTGAAATGAATATTCTCATTTTATTTGCAGGTGATGTTTTTGCTTGTCCATATTTTGTTGAGACCAATTAATGCTTTTCTTGTCTTATTAATAATGATCTCTGTACTGATGTCAATATATTTCTTGGTTTCACTATGTTTATCACGTATTGTTCCTAAATACACAAATCGTTTTACATCTTTAATCTTATTTCCTTGCAAAAAGCAGATCTTCTTGAGGATCATCAGTATTGAATCTCATCATAAACTGACATTTTCCAGCTACTTTTCTTGCTTTTCTCCCAAATACGTTTTGTCTTTTCTTGAATCTTTCCAAACGTATTTGAAATGAGCACTAAATCGTTGGCACAATCCAAATCCTCTCGAACTTAATTGGCCATTAAGTTGATACATTTTCTTTCCTTCAGTTGTCTTTAAAATAAGTCGGTCTAATACCGAGAAAAAGAGTTGGCAGAGCATGCATCCTTGATTTGCATCTGTCTTTACTGGAATTGATGGTGACAGTTTACCATTGTGAATTACTATCCATGCCTACCCTGTGCTTTGCTGACGGATTTAATCAAAAGGCAGCATGTTTCATTGCACAAACATATTTCTTATCTATCTGCGAGTCTCAATGAGGATGTAAAATGAAGTGAAACATGTGAAAAACGGATCTTTTATAACACACAATTATTGGTGTTGCTCCTCATGTCATGGTTGTAGTTGTTGTTGTTTGTGTGCTCCTTCTATGTGCTGTTATATATTAATAATAATAATAATAATGCATTTATTTTATATAGCGCTTTTCAGGAAGCCCAAAGACGCTTTGACAGAGTGCAAAACATAATGCATAGCAAAACATAAAAACAATTGCAAAAAAGAAGAATCAATAGGGAAATATTTAAAGCAAAAGGGAGAAGGAGAGGAGATAGTCAGGGGTTAGATGCTGTGGGTTAAATGTTGAATGCAGTGTTGAACAGGTGGGTCTTGAGTGATGTTTTGAATGTGGTGAGTGAGGAGGAGTCTCTGATGGTGTGAGGTAGCGAGTTCCAGAGGGTGGGAGCAGCGATGGAGAAGGCCCTGTCCCCCCAGGATCTAAATTTGGTCTGGATGGGGGGGGGGGGGGGGGGGGTCAGGAGGTTGGTACCAGCAGAGCGGAGGTTGCAGGTGGGAGTGTGTCTGGAGAGGAGGTCAGCCAGGTAGGATGGGGCCAGGTTATGGAGGGCTTTGTAGGTCAAGAGGAGGATTTTGTACTGGATTCTCTGGGAGATGGGGAGCCAGTGGAGCTTGTAAAGGACGGGGGTGATGTGGTCACGGGTCCGGGAATGGGTGAGTAGACGGGCAGCGGAGTTCTGAATGTATTGGAGTTTATTGGTGATTGTTGAGGGTGAACCATAAAGGAGGCTATTGCAGTAGTCCAGACGGGAAGTGATGAAGGCGTGGATGAGGGTTTCTGCAGCCACGGAGGAGAGGGATGGACGGAGACGGGCGATGTTTTTCAGGTGAAAGAAGGCTGTCTTTGTGATCTGTTTCGTGTATTTGTCGAAGGAGAGGGTTTGGTCAAAGATGATGCCAAGATTCTGGATGTGAGGGGAGTTGGATACTGGGAAACCGTCGATGTTGAGGGCAAAGTTATGGGTGGACTTGGTGAGCGTTTTTGGGCCAATGATGATTATTTAAATTATATTGTTCTATTGCTTCGAGAAGTATTACTATATATAATTTTGTGTGCTCCTTTTGTGTCTCACGCTTTATTCTGAAGGATGTATGCTGTTGTACCATTGGAACTGCTTCGGTAATTCATACATCTTCAATAGTTTCCATGGTGACTCTCTATGAACACGATCAAAAGCTTTTTCAAATTCGACAAAATTGACATCTAATAAGTTTTGCCATTCTACCGACTGTTGAATCATTGGTTTTCGGACAAAAATATCATACATGTAAGATTTCTCCTTTCCAAAACCTGTCTGTTCTCTTATGAACTTGGTGATTGTTGTACTCCTTGTATCGTAATCCAAAATGAACTTCGTGTAAACTTGGAAGAAAATTTTAACCTCTCCTCCATGTTCCAAATGTGTCCGTTCCCTTCCCTATCCCTACTTGTATCTAATCTAAAACAACTTTCCCTTGTCTCCCACTTCTTCCACTTTGTTCCTCTCTCCAATCATTTCTTCTCCACTTCCTTTTCTCTATTTTAATTTTGATTTTAGTTCCTCAACTCGTGCATAAATAATACATATATGGCCTCTTATAGTCTTCATTTGGTTTTGTTATGTTGTTTTGTCCTCTGTTCAAAGCTTCCAGAGAACATTTCATGTATATCCATTGATCATACATATCCACTATGTATTATTTAATTGTTGTGCCTTTGTTCTGAATCGACTCTGTTTGGTTTTCTGGTCACATGTTTTTGTTTACCGTATTCTACATTGAACATCCCTGATTTTTCTTCCATCTTCATGTCTTTCTTTTTTTTTAAATTTTTGCCAATAAAGGCATCTTTCATTTTACACCTATCATACTGCACCTGGTGTTGGGCTAGCAGCTAGGGTGTCAGCTTAGGATCCTAGGATCCTGGGTTCGAATCCCGGTCGATCGCTGAATTAACGCCAGGGGGGTTGACTCAGCCTGTCATCCTTCCGAGGTCGGCTAATTGAGGACCAGTTCACTGGTAATTCCCTGTTTGTCGTTAAAGGCGGCAAAAAGGGTTGGCGTCAGGAAGGGCATCCGGCCGTAAAACATTGCTTCAAAAAGGGGACCGAAAAACAACAACAACCACGGTTCCCGAAAAAGGCCAACCCCCGCTTGCGGGGAAAAATGGCCTCTAAAGGTGGTTTTTTTTTTTTTATACTGCACACTAATTCCCTTGCTCCTCTAATATCTCACTTTCAGCATGCTCTCATGATTATCGACTTTGAATCTGTTTCATTGTTATGAATCTGGGTCAACAGGAAGTTTTGAGTGCTGTTTTTTGTTATCATTCCTTAATGCTCTACATTGCCCTTCATTGCACGTTTCAATAAAGGTCAGACAGGTATATGAAATGTTATCATATAATGCTACATTTTCATCCAGTATTGTATTTGAAGTTTCCAGTGAATTTGTAAAGTCACCTTTTTCTGATGATCCTAGTGTTTTATTGGATTTTAAATACATTCAGGACTGCCTATAGACTATACTCAAATGGTTGTTTTATTTGAAAGGACCGTATATACACATATAAATGATGTTCTTTCTGATCTGTTTAACTCGGGGAAATAAATAACAATTATCCCATTTGAATTAACGATTTATTTTACTTGTCAAGAGTAAAGTGTGTTTTTTGACATTGGTGCCCAGAGGTAGGAATACATGATAACCATGGATATGTTGTTTGGTTTCAATCTGAATGAGCCCCTTATAAGTATACCAGGGTATTCCACATACAGGGCCACAATATGTAGGTAAGTGCACTCAAGAAAGCTGACAAGACCTTTCTCTGCTGTATGCTCCCCTTCCATCCTTTCCCTCACCTCAAACAGCACCACAGCTGACTCCCCTCGTGAGAAGGCATTATGTCTCAATCTGTGTTTGCTTCAAAATATTGTGTCCCGAATCCCGAATCTCTCTCTCTATCTCTGTATCCACCCTTCCCAGTCATACACAACTGCACCTGGATTCTCTAGTTTCTGGAAATCCTTGACTATTGACTCTGTAACTGGACCTGACGGCATCAGTTCATGTGTCCTAAAAACATGCTCTGCTGCTCTAGCACTTCCTCTCTCTTACCTTTTCACCCTATCATTTACCATAGGTCATCTTCCATCTGCTTAGAAATCAGCCAGCCTCACAGCAACAAAAAAGTGCAAAAACTGATCTCCTCAACTTCAGACAAATTACCTTACTTCCAATCATCAACAAGGTCATGGAATCCATCATCACAGTTGACATAAAATCATTTTTTTCTCCAACAGCCTCATCTCAGATCATCAATTTGGATTCAGACCAGGTCACTCTACCTTGGACATACTGCTTCTTCTCTCCCAACAATGGATCGATGCCCTCAATATCAGACATGAGATCAGGGCCATCTCTCTTGACGTACCTCAAGCTATCAGTAACATCTGGCCTCCTGGCTTGCCCTCCAAAGTGTCTGCCGATGGAATCCAAGGCCAACTCCACTCTTGGATCGCTGACTTCCTTTACTCTTCTAGCCAAAGTGTGGCTCTCAAGGGAACCTTTTATTCTCCGATCCCTGTCAAGGCTGGAGTACCCAAGGCAGTGTTCTGGGAACTGTCCTATTCCTAATAATCATTAATGATCTTGCTGTCACTTGAGAATCCACTCGTTCTCTTTGGTGGTGACTCCACTCTCTACCGTGACATCCATCATCTTTCTGGCAAATACACAGCAGCCTCTTCACTCTCCACAGACCTTGGCAAAATCACAAACTGGTCAAATACCTGGAACATGTCCTTCAATTCTAAAAAATTCCCACACACTCACCCTTTCTCTCTGAAAGGACCATACTACAAACCCTCCCGTCTGCTTTCTCAACAACCCTCTCAAAGAGGTTCAGTTACTCAAACACTTGGGTCTCACTCTCAGCCACGATCTCTCTTGGGCAAGCCTCATTTCAAAGTTGGCCTCCAAAGTAACTGGGCAACCTCCATCGTGCAAAGTTCTTCCATTGTGCAAAGATCTCAAATCCACCTACAAGGCTTTCATCCGCAGCTTGATGAAGTACTGCTCTCCCCTCTGGTCTGGCTTCCCTGCCTCACATCTTGCTCAGCTTGACACTGTGGAAAACAAGGCTTTCAAGATCATTGGAATCTCTCACAATGAAGCTGAGACTATGGGCCTATAACTTCGCCATCGCTGACAGATCGGTGGTCTCTCTGTTTTCTTCCACTTCATTTCTGGTCTTTCACCCTCTACTCTCTCCATGGTACAACTCTCCCCCCCACCCCCCGACCCCCGCACCGAACCTCCCGCCCCCATGTATCTGCAAGACACACGTAGTCCACCAGCAACCCCTTCTGGAGAAACTGCCTAAATCCAGAATCACTGCTCACCTCCACTCATTTTTCCCCTCTTTATTCCCACCTGTGGAACCACCTTCCACACCCTCTTCAATCTCATTATTCCCTCCAGGTCTTTAAGACAGCTGCCCACCACCATTTCAAGTCACCCCCATTCCAAAACCATGATCTTTTCTATACCCGTTAAACCAACCCCCCACCACTCCCAAAACTTTGCTTACATATTCATCTTGTTCATACCTTGTTTTCTCCCCTACCACTCCCAAAACTTTGCTTACATATTCATCTTGTTCATACCTTGTTTTCTCCCCTACCAGTCATGGTTACTAGCATCGATTGTTTGTCCATCTCTGTCGACTTCCTCCCTCTGCCTTGCTGTTGGCATTTCGCCTTTCTCCTGCTGTTCCCTCCTTTTGCTATGTTGTGTTCTGATCTGTTCTGTGACAAAGCTCTTCCATGAGCCTAACCTTCTATATAAGGCCATTGCACTTTGGTGCTAATGGGAATGTTCAATAAAATGTTTGAGGCTGATAGTGATCTTGTTTTTTTCCAATGGGAGTTGAATGCCATTTCCCTTTTTCTCAGAAAATTTATCACATTGGCTAGTCTAGCTATATCTGAGTCACTGATAAGCAAGTTTACTTATCCATGGCTCAGATATCCTTAGTTATTCTACAATCACAACAACAACAACATGCATTTTAAGGCCATTTTCCCTGCTAGAGCGGGGGTTAGCCTTGCGGCCTCCATGACAATCTTCTCCATTTTGCCCTATTTTCTGCATCTCTCCTTGTTAACCCCCTTGCCCGCATTTCTTCTTCCACCACCTTTAGCCAAGTCTTTCTCGGTCTTCCCCGTCCTCTACTTCCTTCGACATTCATTTCCATCACTCTTCTCAACCAGTCACTTTCATCCTTCCTCAACACATGACCAAACCATCTCAACCTGTTCCTCTTCACAGCATCAATCACAGGCTCTATTCCCATCATCTTTCGCAATTCATCATTTGTCTTCCTCTGTCTCAACGATACTCCGCACATCCACCGAACCATTCGCATTTCCACCCTTTCCAGCCTTCGTTTCTGCTCTACGTTCATTACCCATGTCTCGCTCCCATAAATCATAACACTTCTCACACATGCAGCAAACACCTTTCCCTTCAGCTTCAACGACACTCCCCTCCTCATCAGCATGCCACTCAGTTCCCAAAACTTCTTCCATGCACATCTCACTCCAGCAACCGTTGCCGAGTCTGATCCACCTTCTCCATTCAGCATGTCTCCGAGGTAGCAAAATGTTTTCACACCTTCCAGCTTCATGCCGTCTCCAAGATCCAACTCAACATTTCCTCCATCTGCAGCTCCCTCTGTGCACACCTTACATTTGAATGTAGCTGCCACACTGGTTAATGACCCTCTCAGACCACTGCATTTTTGATGAACCCACTCAGCGCACAGTGTACATTGAATGGCGTTCACTCCGACACCCTTCCTGCACACAGCACATGGCCACTTCCCAGTTCTTTCCACCTCACCACATGCTTTACCACTTGCCATCACCTTCGTCTTTCCGATATTCACCTTCAGACCTTTTGTCTCCATACATTACTTCCACTTGTTCATCTTTTCCTTCAGTCCATCCATACTTTCCGCAATCAACACCAGATCATCTGCATACAACAACTCCCACGGTAAACCCTCCTTTCTGTTCCGAGCCAGCACCTCCATCACAGCTACAAATAGTAGTGGACTTAGTACCGACCCCTGATGCACTCCCATCTTCACCTCAAACTCACCACTGTTCCTGTCCTTCATCCTTACAGCTGTGCGCGCTCTTTTGTACATTGCCATCACTACTCTGATCAACCATTCCTCCACTCCTAACTTCCTCAATGCCCATGTTGATACTTCGCGTGGAACCCTATCGAGTGCTTTCTGCAGATCAACAAACCCAAGAAACAACTTCTTCCTCCTCTCCATGTACTTCTCCTGCAACTGCCTCACAATAAAGAGTGCGTCTGTCGTTCCTCTTCCTGGCATAAATCCAAACTGCATTTCGTCGATCTTCACCTTCTTCCTTATCCTCCTCTCCAACACCCTTTCCAATACCTTCATTCCATGCTCCAATAAATTTATCGCTCGGTACGAGCCACACTCCAGAGGGTCACCTTTCCCCTTGTATAGAGGGACAAGGGTACTCAGTTCCCAATCCACTGGAATGCGGCCTTCTTTCACCACCAGATTACAGATCTCTGTCATTCTCTTCACACACCAACTTACTGCTGCCTTCAACATATCTCCCACAACTCCCGTCGGCCCTCCCGCTTTTCTACTCTTCATTGCTTTTATCGCTTCCTCAACTTCCTTCTCAGTTATCTTCTCTGCCGGTCCTAAAACCGGGTTACTCTCTATGTTGCCATCCCATTCATTCTCTGTATTCAACAGCATTTCCATATATCTTTTCCATCTTCCTTTAATTCCATCTGGGTCCACAACGATTTGTCCCACTTCATCCTTCAAGCAACTCACCCCCATCACATCAGACCTATCTTTCGCTATCTGCTTTGAAATCCTGAATACCGCTCTCTGACCCTCTTCCAAATCCAAGCGTTCTCCGAACATTTTCCTACATGCCTCCTATGCCTTTGCTACCTCTTTCTTTGCAGCCGTCCTGGCTGCCTTATAACTTTCATGCTCTGCTTTTTCTGCTCCCGTACCCTTCGCCTTCTGCCACTCCTTGAACTTCTTCCTCTTCTCGTCAATCCTCTTTCCAACTTCATCATCCCACCACCATGTTTCCAAGTGCCTCGGTGGTCCTTTTGTCCATCCACATACCTCACCAACGGCTCCCAACAGACTATCTTTCATTGACATCCAACCACTTTCAAGCCCAACCACATCATGCTCTACCCTACTCAGCCTCTCTTTTAATGCCTCCCTTACTGTCACCTCTTTCAACCTCCACACCTTCTTTCTCGGTTGGTACTTCACCCGTCGAGCTCGCCTCGGACCTTTCACCCTTATGTTTCAGACAACCAAGTGGTGCTGTGAAACAGCCTCCTCCCCCGGGATCACCTTTGTGTCCTGGAGGTGCCCCCTATCTCGCCTACGCACCATCAGGTAGTCAGCGGTTGTCGTCGATTCTACAATCATTTGAGGCTATTGTGGAAATACCTTCCTGTATCTTATCAATCCCACTTTTCTTCCCCCCACACCTCCCCTCCCCTCACTGGAGCTTCAAATTGGCAGTACACCAACATCTTATGTCATCTTCTATCCCAACTCATGATCTTTTATACTGAAGGAACTGCGCTCCAACGCGAGTCGAAAGAATTCGTCCGAGTTGCTTTATTGAAACAAAACAGCTCAGGTATTCTGACAAGCCCGTTTATCGGGCAGCAATATATATACACATTTATGTCGGGAAGCTTGCCCGGCAAAAGCTATACCGGGCATGCCCGGGTGTCAAGGGCGAGCCTTGGAAAGGCGAGTCTGGACCTGCCCGGGCGTGTTTGGCTGCGGCCTGGCAAGTCGAGGCTGGGCGTGCCCGGGCGCTCTGGGCGAGCCCTGGAAAGGCGATAGCGGGCATGCCCGGACGCTCTGGGCGAGCCCTGAAAAGGCGATAGCGGGCATGCCCGGACGCTCTGGGCGAGCCCTGGAAAGGCGATAGCGGGCATGCCCGGACGCTCTGGGCGAGCCCTGGAAAGGCGAGAGCGGGCATGCCCGGGAAAGACGAGACCGGGCGTGCCCGGGAGGTTCGGGCGTGCCCGGGAACAGTGAGTCCGGGCATGCCCGGGAGAGGCGCGTCTGGCCGTGTTCTGGCCGGTGCAAGGCGATTGTGTGCATCCAGCGGTAACCGCTACAATACCTCCATTACCTTTCTCTAAACCGCCCCTCTTACTTGAAGCTTCATTCTATGTATTCTCTCCTCTTTTTCTGTTCATTAATTCCCTTTCTGTTTGTGCCATCCTGTCTCCCCATTGCTTCACTGTAAAGTTTACCTACTTTCCATAATCTTGCTTTCCCATCATGATGGTTTAAGTGTCAATGTGTGGCAATTTATATAATTAACAGCACATTGGCACTTAATATTACAGGTCAATGCAGTTTCCCAAAAATCATATCTAGGCTGCCCTGTAGTTAACATATTTTAGCCTTACACTTCTTGTTAATCTCAAATCTAATCGTGCCCGTAGAAAGTATCCAAGCAATGTTAATTTGCACATTGTTGTGTAAACGAGAAAAAAAAAATCCATATTACTTTGTGAAATGGCAAAATTAATTTTGTCAAACTAAAGCAATGACCGTTTAATGCAAACTGAATGCAGTACACAGCGAGTCAAAGTCAGGCAACAAGGCTGTTCCAGATTCATCTTAGAAAACATTTCTCATTCACTGTATTCACATTTCTCATTCACTGAAAAACATTTCGCATTCACAGTGGCTATTTCACTCGCAGCAGAATAAGCAGCCTTTCCAGATTCTTCGCAGTAGTTGCACTGGCTCTCCTCTATTTCCTACTGTATCTGTGGCCCAGTTCCCAAAGAAGAATATTTATTTTGCAACAACATTTGCAAAGTTGCAATTTGCAAAGTCTCCAAAAACATTGAGACAGCAAATACCACCAAGAAACCTAACATCTTTCTTCTTCTTCCTCTATTTTATTTTTCTTCTTCCACCTCGATTTTCTTCTTCAATTTTAACTTCCTCATCTTCATATTTTTATTATGACGTTTCTCCAAAAAAATATTGCATCAATCTGGGGAGGGGGGGGGGGGGTGGTGGCTAGGGAATTTAAGTTGCTTCTCACATTTACCTATGCTTGTCACATGTGAGATTGTCGAATCCATACAATTGTTTTTTTGTATACTTAGTCAAGGCTCGTATGAGAGCTAACACACAGAACATACAAATACAGATACATTGAAAGTACACCGCTGCCATGCCAAATAAATAAATATCCTCCAGCGCGGTATTGCCGGGGCACCCTGGCAATACCGCCGTGCAGCTCATAGAGACTGTATTGGGTGGGAGAACTGTACAATAATTGATTGATTAATTGCATAGTTAAAATCAATAACTAACGATCATAAAATATATATTTAAATAAATTGGCTAATAACATACCTAAACCACCAGTGCTTCATCTGAAGCTGTAACTTTTTGAAAATTAATTAAATAAGTCATTAATCGAAAAAAATTAATTGATTGATCAATAAATAATTAATCGATCAATTGATTAATAAATCAAAAATATCCTTTATAGCCACATAACTTGGTCACTGTCATGTCCAAATATCAGCTTCCTAGCTCAAAAGGTGCCTGAGATATTGCCCAGATGAGAAAAAAAAGATTAATAATGAAAATAAATAAATGATAATCATGAAATAAATAATCAATTGTTTAATAGAATCCCTAAACCACCACCGTTTCATCCGAATCTGTAACTTAAAAAAATTAATTGTCATTAATCGAATAATTAAATAATTAATTGATTAATCAATAAATCAAAAATAGCCTTTACAGCCAAATCCCTTGGTCAATGTCATGTCCAAATATCAGCTTCCTAGCTCAAAAGGTGCCTGATATAATGCCAAGATGAGAAAGGAAATAAATAAATACTTAATTGAATGAATGAATGATCGTTTTAAGGCCATTTTCCCCGCTGGAGCAGGGGCTAGCCTTGCGGGCCCAATGACAATCATGGTTCCCTGTTTGAGGCAATGTTTTTATGGCCGGATGCCCTTCCTGACGCCAACCCTTGGTCACGCTCTTACGATGCGCAGGGATACGGTGTACCTATTCTAAATCGGGGTACACACCGTGATCATTCCATCCCAGCAAGCTGGTACTCAATTTGCCGACCTCGGAAGGATGACAGGCTGAGTCAACCCCCCTGGTGTTAATTCAGCGATCGACCGGGATTCGAACCCAGGATCCTAGGATCCCAAGCTGGCACCCTAACCGCTAAGCCAACACCAGGCTAATTAATTAATCTATAATAATTAAATAACGAATCAATTAATTGATTAATCAAAAAACAAATAATTTTTTGCCAAAGCACTTGCTCACTATTGTGCCGAAATTTCAGCTTCCTAGCTCAAAGGATGGCTGATTTTCTAAAGGTGGTTTTAGCTCAAAGGATGGCTGAGATATTGCCTGGACAAAGAAACAAGAAAACAACCTGAGTGAAAACTGAGTACTCCCTTTCAGCGTGTGTCATTGCCCCCTTCGGTGCCCGGTAATGACGTTATGCAGCACCTGGAGATGGCATAGGAAAGGAGCGGTGTACAATAATAAAGGGAGCGGAGAAGAAAAGAGTGGGAGAGAAAGTGAAGTAAAACCACAGTGCGGAACAGGGACATCTGTGGAAGAGAAAGGGCTGGGCCGGGGTACTCAGGATGAAAAGGATGGACACTGCAGGCGTTTTCAGGAAAGAAAACAGGGAAATTGAAGGAGGTGGGTTTTGGGTGTATTAATGTGGGTAGAAAATATCAAGGTTTTGGATAGGGGGAGATAAGAGATGATGATGAACAGCTGTTTTTTAAGAACTGGAGGGAATAATGAGATTGAAGAGAGTGTGGGGAGTTTGTTGCAGAGGCAGGAGAAAAGCGGAATGAAAGAGTGAAGGTGAGCAGAGATTCTTGATTTTGGCAGTTTCACCAGAAGAGGGTTGCTGGCAGACCTTGTGTGTCCTGCAGGAATACTTGGGGTGCAGAGCACAGACAGAGCTGGTGGAGCTCGGCCAGAGAGGAGTCGGTAGAAGACAGAAAGACAGACAACCTGCCTGCGGTGAGCGAGGGAAAGGCCCTCAGATTCAGCTTTGTCACGGGAGATTCTAATGATTCTAAAAGCCTTGGTTTCCACAGCGTGAAGCCGAGCTAGGTGTGAGACAGGAGCACCAGCCCAGATGGGAGATCAGTATTCCATTAAGCTGCAGATGAAAGCTTTGTTTGTGGTGAGGAGCTCAGTTGTGCTAAGGAGGGACTTCGCATGACGGAGGATGCCTATTCGGCGACTGGCTTTGGAGGCCAGCTTGGAAATGTGGTTTTCCCAGGAAAGATCATGGCAGATAGTGAGACCCAAAAGCTTGAGTGACAGAACTTCTTGGAGAGGATTGTTGAGAAACTACGGTAGATGGGAGGGTTTTCCAGACGGTCTTTTCGGAGAGACATAGTGAGAGCATGAGATTCGTCAGAATTGAAAGAAGTGTTCCACATGTTTGACAATGTTTGTGATTTTATCCAGTTCTGCAGAGAGTGAAGAGGCTGCTGCCTGCCGATCTGAGGGATGAGATATGGAGCGGCAGAGAGTGGAGTCATCAGCAAAGAGATAGAGAGGAGTTTCGAGAGAGTCGGAGAGATCATTGATGAAGATGAAGGAAAAGCACAGGGCCCAGAACACTGCCTTGAGGAACTCCAGTCTGCACAGGAAGGGGAGATGAGAGGACTCCATTTAAAGCCACATGTTAACTGTGACAGGAGAGTATCTCCACGAGCCATGAGTGAAGATTCCCATGGACACCATAAGAATAGAGTTTGGTGAGCAGGGTGGGGTGCCAGACCGTATTGAAGGCACGACATATGTCAAGGGAGACAGCTCTGATTTCCTGTCTTGCATTGAGGACCTCCATCCATTGTTGAGACAGAAGAAGCAGCATGTCCAAAGTAAAGTAAAGTAGAGTAGAGTGGCTTGGTGTGAATCCAAATTGATGATCTGAGACAAGCCATTGGAGAAGAGGAAGTATTTAATGTCGGAAGCGATGGTTATTCCATGACCTTGGTGATTATTAGGATCAAGCTGATCGGTCTGTAGTTGTAAGGATCTGTTGCAACAATGTTCTTATTTTTAATGGCAGGCATGGCAACTACAGCCAGATGAAGCCCCATTTAAGATTCCCTGTATTATAAATTCACAAGGCTGCATTGTGGCTTCAAATTATTGGAACCTTTACACATTCTCAGGAGGAATTCTGTACATTGCCATGGCTGTCACTGTGAAATATGCACATAAAACAATCCTCCTTGGAAGGAAGAATTTATGCGATCTATATATAGCGCACTTGTCCACATCTCAGTTTGTTCTGCGAAGACTCTATTTAGCTTTGCATTTTATCCTCTCCTCCTGCTAGGTGGAGTTTCATCGTTGAAATAACAGCATAACACGTTGTTGGTGTGCGAATGATCTCAATCGCTATCCGCATTCGAATGAGGAAAATTGCACCGTTCTTGTTTTAAAGCAATTTGTTGTGCAGCGAGTGTTTTTCAAGAAATCATAAAAGTACTGTATATTTTTCTGAGTAGGAATCGAGCTTAAATGAGCAGTCAAAGCACCAACAAGAACTACTCCTTCCATCCTAATTGAGACAGCCCCACGTGTGGATGTCACAGCTTTCAACATTCATGTTATAATTACAAAGTTCATAACTTTTTCGCAATTTTGAAAACTATCCAGAAGCTTATTTTCTTTAATCCAGAGGTGAAAATCCTCAATAATTTACTATAAGCAATCACATTTGTAATTGGGGAATGTGTCTTGGAACAGAAATCGATTATTATTAATTCAACCCATTGGTTTCCTCATTACTGAGGTGCAGCTGTGCCAGTGACGTTGTGCTCCAGCATGTTAGAGTGGAGACGTGGAACTTAGGCAGGGCAGCAATGATAACTCGACAACTTTTCTTTGAAAGATAACGTGGGAAGTTTGATATCAACTGGAAATTAATGCGAGCAGACTGATTCCCCTGCCAGCGAAGCACCAACCCTGCAGGTTTCTTTTGGCAGCTCGATAAACAAATCCAGACTGGACAGCTCAAAAGCGAGCGGCGCTTCCTCTGTTCTATCCTTCCAGCCCTGCAATCACATTGAACAATGAATGCCACTAACAGAGGTCGTTTCAGTTAATTGAACACTTGATAGTTCCCGCCATAAATTAATATCTTAAAACACGCCATGATCTCGTGTGTTATTTAACCAGAAAAGCAAAATTGTTTACAGATGTCAACATGGCAAGTGGGAGAATGAACCAAAATCAGTGGTGGGTGGCAACATGTGACGAGGGAAAACGTGAGCAGAAAGATAATAAAATACCAGCCTAATAGGCAACTGACTCTACGGCCTTTTAATGCCTCTTTTGCACCTCAAAGTGTATAAATTTCTGTGTCATGCCCAGTCTGTTGCTTCTTTCTACTACATGGACACATTCGATTTCATCAGGACCTTGAAATCGACACAATTATCCAATTGTACATGCGTATGGCCTGACCATGAACGATTATTCGTCTTTTGCTGCATCTATGCCAATCATCACTTGCAGGTGACCATGTGCAGGATATATATATTGTTGCGAATATGGAATTTGGCCTCCATATCCGCTTGTAAATATTCCCCTATTTCCCCAATACTCCCCAACTATCCCCAATCCCCCATTCCCTAGTCCCATTGTCTGTAAACAACAATCAGTAGAGCCGACCTTCCCCTTTTTCCCCCATTAAATGTCGTGCCCAGGTCCACCGCATCACACGTAGACAACTTTCGGACATCTTGCTAGTTATTCTTAGTCTATGTCAGTTAAGGACTCGTTTCCATTAATTATGACTCTTCGTTGCACCAGAATGTGATTATATGGCACCAGTAGTGAGTTTAGGACCTTTCCCATACCTCCTTCCATCTTCTTCCCCAAACAACAACAACAACAACAACTACAGCTACAACAACAACTACAACCACGGCGCGCGGGGGGAGTGTGCGTCCTCCCACCAGCTCGGTTAGCCGCCATGACCATGCGCTCCACGGGGTTACCACGAAGGGGCTGGCTGTCAGCTCCTCGTCAAGGGCGGAGCCTGGTAAACCCCCCGCACGCACCCAATGAGAAGCAACGTGCCGATTCCACGAGGCGGAGCTAACGAGCCGAGGGCGTGTCACTCCCCGCCGGATATACGAAGCGACTCACCGGATGTGAGGTCAGATGCGCCCCCAGCTTGAAGAAGAGCAAGTCACTACCTCGAGCGCTGTGAGACCTCCCGCATCTCTGGACCGGACCGAGTCGATTCTGTCCCTGAGCCCAGGTGCACCTGGAGCCATCGATCCTGCTTTTCCTAGCCATCAATCCCCGTGTGAGTCAGCCTTTTGTCCCGTTTATCTGTCGTCTGTTGGGGTTAATATAAGATTGTGTCTAAGTGCTTGTCTTTCTATGCTGTACCTCTCGTCCCTGTAATCTGACCTTCCGAACGAATATAATCTCCTCCGGAGGTCTTGAGAACCGTATCCATGGTGTCGTGTCATTTTAATCCCAGCCGTGTGTCTTTTCCTTCATTGACCTAGCGTAGCGCGATTAGTCAACGTTCGGGTATAATCGGGTAACTTGTGCAGACGTGGTCATACCAAACCGCTCGGTAAATAACATCTAAGCCACGTCTGTAACAATTGGTGTCGAGGAGTGGAATTCGCACCCGGGACTAAATTTATTAGGCCCAAATTTGTAACAATTAGAATCGATTTCCCGTTTTATTAGAATCAATTAGAATCGCGTTTCCCGCGCGAAATTATAACGGCGAAATTTGATTTTGTTATACGAAAATAAAAACCCGAATTTTGAAAGTCGCACTATGGCGGATCAAGACAGCTGGGGTCCGGTAGGGGAGAGTGAGGCAGGGTCGGTCCAGGACCAAATTGAGGGACGCGAGGAGAGCGAAGCAGCGAGGGTAGCAAACGCACAAAATGGCGCCTCGCTGGTCACCGCGCCCGCGACCGTGGCAGCGCCCCCGGTGGATTGGAACTTGTTTTTCATACAAATGAAGGCCCTTATGGCCCAGAATAGCGAACGGTTAGAACAAAAGATGGGGTCCAATAGCGAGAAATTGAGGGAGGACATGGGGTCCAATAGCGAGAAATTGAGGGAGGACATGGGGGCCCAGATCGGAGGGTTAGGGAGTAGAATAGAGGGATTAGACAATAGGTTAGGGGAAATACAGGAGGGGTTAACGGGGGTAGAAAACAGAATGGCCGCTCAAGAGAATCAAATGGAAGGGATGCAAAAGGGGTTAGAGGGGGTAGAAAATAGAATGGCTGCCCAGGAGAATCAGATAGAGGGAGTGAAAAATGGGTTAGAGGGGTTAGAAAACAGTTTGGAAGGCAAATTGAGGGACATGAGGGACCAAGCGGAAAGGGAAGTTAACCAAATGGGGCAGCAGATAGAGGGGGTCAGAATGGGGGTAGAAACCAAACTGGATGCTCACAGGGAGGAAATGGAGCAGATGAGGGTGGCATCTGGGCAGGAGATGCAAGTGATGGGAGAGGAGATCAGAAGAGGAGTGAGTGAGGAGGTCGGAGGAGTGCGCGAGGAGGTGAGGCACTGTAAGGAGCACATGGAGAAGGAGGTGAGAAAGGGGACTGTAAAGTTACAAGGGGGCATAGAGGACCTGACGCAGGAGGTGGAGCAGCTGACGGTGGGACAGACGGAGTTAGTGGAGCAGGTTCAAAGGAACACTGCGGTATTAGGAGGTTTAAAAGCGACACAAAACGACATAAAAAACGACCTGATAGCGACAAAGAGGGAATGTCAGATGGTACGTGAGGGACTGACAACGAGGTTGGACGAGGTGATAGAGGTAATGGAGACGAAGGACCGGCAGGTGAGGACGCACCTGGAAACGGTCAAGGTAGCCTTAGAGGATGAGCTTGAGGAGACGTACCGGGGAATAAAAGAGGTGAAGCACAAATTAGAAGAAGTGGAAGAAGGGATGAGCGAAATTAAGAAGCGACGGAGAGGGGATAAGAAAGAGATAAAAGAGGAGATAAAAGAATTGGTCCAAAGTCTGTGTTTGGATCGTGATGATGTGCTCATTAACCGGATGAGGGATTCGCAGGTGATGGAGGAGAAGCGAAGAGGAAGAGGACCCGGTGTAAGTGGTGACCAATATGGTCGTGCGTATGATGCGCCAGGGGATTTAAGAAGCTTGGGGGTCGAGATGGACCCGGGTGTTCGTGAGAGGCCGTGGGTGAAGTGTGCGACAGGTCTGGTGTGCGAAAAAGGAGGTGTGCGAGAAAGTCCGACTCTGGGGTGTGTGAGGAAAAAGTGTGTGCCAAGGAGTGAGGGTGCTGGCGAGAGTGAGTCGGTCGTAGCGCGTGTGCGAGGGAGCACATGGAAGCGTGGTGTGGTGAGTGTTACAGAGGGTGTAACGGGAGAGCGTGCGCGAGAAAGGGGTGTGACGGACTGGTGCACGAGGAAAGAGTGCGCTGTCAAGAGTAAGGGTGAGTGCGCTGTCAAGAATGGAGGTGAGAGTATTGAGAGTGACAAGGAGAGTGAGTTGGTTGTGACAGGTGAGCGAGGATGTACACCTGGGATGGAAGGATGCACACCTGGAATGGTAGAGCGTGAGTGGGAATGCACGCTGGAGTTGGTGGTGAGGCACGTGGTTGGGTGTGCGGGTGAGAGCACACCTGTGATTGTCACAAAGGAGGTGACCGAGAAAGGGGCGCGAAGAGGTGTTTTGGTGAGGTGTGCGACCAACGAGTGTGTGCCAAAGTGTTCGGTGGTCAGGTGTGTGACCAAGGCTGTGAGTGGAATGAGTGTACCGAGGTGTGTAAGGAAAGGTACGAGGAGCATGGAAACGGCTGGATGTGTGAGCAAGGAACGGGCTGCGGGGTGTAAGCATCCAGGTGAAGCATCGACGGTAACCAGGTTAGAGGTTAGGTCGACTTTTAGCCGAAGCGGGCCCTCGGTGCGTGCCGGGCCTCGCTTTGAACGGCCGCGTCCGTGCTCCACTAGGCGGAGCGGGCAGCCCGATAGAAAGGGTCGTCATGGCGACCACTTTTTGTTGAGGCATTCCGGCAGGTCGAGATCGAGCCATGGGATGGCTCCGTGCCGAGATGGTGCGTGGGATCTCGGCCCGGGTAAACCTCCTTCCCTGCACCGAATGCGGGACGTATCCAGCCGCTGGCACAGAACAACCCGCATTCATGGCTTGGCTTTACGAAGCCGGGCTTTGGATAGGAGTTGGCGCACCGAGAGGCATTCGTGAGTAGACTGGGTGATGAGGTTAGTGTTTTGGACCCAAAATTAGAGAAAAACAAAATTTGATGATTGGCAAAGGATTGGCAGTAGTGATTGGCAGATGATGGGTAGTGATTGGCAAATTTTTAATTTGTTGAAATTTGATGTGCAAAATTGGTAGGAGCGATAGGCCCGGTGGGTAAGGGTGGCATCCCTGCCACCCTTCCCATGGTGGGGCAAAGGAGCAATAGCTTATGGGGTGTATGGCAGTGAAAACTAGCCCGGGTGGGTTAGGTTATATGTGTGTAGGGATCTAGCGAAGATGACAGTAGGTGACGTTAAGTTTAGTTAGTGACTGATACCTGTAGTGGTGACGCAGGTAGTTTAGTGTGGATGATAATGACGTGGGAGCGCAATAGTTTAAAGGGACGACTGGGAAGCGCAAGTTTCAGAAGGGAGTAGTTAGCTGAGATGATGCCGTGTGTGTGAGGATTGAACAGGTGAGAATGGAACAGGTGTGATTGCACAGGTGTGCAACTGGACAGGTGAATGGAGCAGTGTATGAGTAGTGAGTGTTGTGGATCAGCGCGAATGCGCTTGGGGAGAGAAGGGTGCAGGTGGCACCAGGTGTGAGAGCACAGGTGTGCAGGTACAGGTGTGTGGAGAGAGTTGGAGTAAGTGGTACGGAGTGGTGTGCATGGTGCGAAGGTGTGGATGGTGGAAGAGTGGACCCCTTTCACGAGTACCCGGGGCGGGTAGTGTAAGTGTTAGGCAGAGGGTATAGGTAAATTGTGGTTAGATATTGGCATCTGTGGTGCGGTTGCAGAATGGTGTTGTGGATGGGTGCATTAGTGTTGTGGAAATGGCTGGGCGTGTAGCCTGTTAGTGTGTGTAGTTGGTTGGGCACTCCACCACTGTGAGGATGTCGGCCAGGTGAGGCCGCAGGTGGGCTCTGGGAGCCGGTAGAGTTGTGGATGGGGCCCGAGGATCCGGAGGACGGACCCGGGTAGCCCAGTGCCAGAGAGGGCACCGAGTGGGGAGAGTGCGAGAGGGCCTTCCCCAGGTAGTTAGGTTAGGGTAAGGAGCAGGTAAGCTCGGAGGCAACTGCAGTGGTGGAGGTGTGCAGGTGGGTAGACCCGCTGGGAGAGGTACACGCCACAGCCCAAAAATTGTGTGAGGGCACCGGGAGATGAATCGGGGGAGTGAGACCCCAAATTGAAAAGCACCACAGTTTGGCCAATGGGAATTGGTTTTTAGAACCCATAGTGTAAGAGGGCCAATGGTTTGGCCGGAGAAAGACCCCGGGTAGTGTAAAGTTGTTAAAGTCACTTAGGAAATAGTTAGGATTGATGAACCTGTCGCACCATACGCAGCCACTTACCTGTGATGATGATGATGACTCCACACCTGTGTTTTCTTTGTTTGTTGCAGGAAATGAGATTGCTGTGGATTTGTGAGACGCATCACGACGTGGATGAGACATTGGGGTGATTCCATCTCTCCCTCCCTAGGAGGGACTGATGATGAATTGGTAATGGCAAATTTTGATGTTCAGTTGGAGATGGCAGATTTTGATGAAAGTTGAAAATGGCAAATTTGATTGGTTAGGAGGGAGAGAAGACGAATTTGGTTTATGGGAGGAACGGGGAAGACAGTAGGGATGTTTGTTGATGTGTAAAGTAGATGTTTATGGGTAGTGTTGTGTTTTGTGGATACAGTAAGGGGTAAGGGAGGGGCCATGTAGGTTACCTGGTGGGGGGGGGGGGGGGCGTACGGTAGGAACGTACCTGTCTCACCTGGTTCCCATGTGCCCCCAGTGTGCATCACCTTGTATTGCGTGCACTTTTGCGCCCTTACCACCTTACTCACTTGTCTGCTTCTTTTGTCTCCCACCTCCGAGGATCTGGCTTTGGGGTAGAGAGAGAGGAGAGAGAGGTGCTGGCTACGCAGTTGTGGGCCTGCACTTTCGCTGCTTGCTGCTTGGATCGATACACCATATGGACCGCAATGTTTGTGGCCACCCACAATGGACCGCAGTTCTTTTGCGGCCAAGCACCACCCGTGGAAGAACCTATGGGTCAACGTGGCACCTATGCCAAACAGGTGAACCACTCTTAGTTGGCCCCTGACGGCCACAATACAGAAATGGACGCGGTTGGCGCCTTTCTTGATTTTTTAAAGAAGTAAGAAGGCCAAGTGCACCACATGAAAGCAAGACCAGCGGCAGAACATCGGCCGGCTGCGACACCACACAATGATTTATAAACACTTTATTGGTGCACCGGATGGTGCTCACTGTGTGATGGGGTGGTGCTTGATGCTTGGAAGGGGTGCTCTGCACATTATTAAAGGCCGTAGGCCACAGAGCACTCGTGGGTTGGTGTATCGATGCTAGCATGCGTGCTCTCTCTATGCATAACATCTGCATGTGTTCCTCCAAAAACAGGTCCTGGATCGTAGTGTAAATATCAGCGTAGTCTTGTGTAAATAATGCTCCCTACCGGCTGTATGTTTAGTTTGAGGATTCTTTCCGGATTCGGTTAGCCTGTGGGTGTGTTTCTGTGAGGAGAAGGGTGCAACGTCGCAGGGGGACATATTTACTCATTTGTGAATATCTGTAAAACTGTCGCACTCAGGGTAGAGTTAATAGTAGAGGGAACTACATTGCGTGCCACACTAAAGTAGGTAAAAATTTATCGGGTCGGGACGCCCCGAGGGTAGAGAAGGGTGCAATGTTGCGAATATGGAATTTGGCCTCCATATCCGCTTGTAAATATTCCCCTATTTCCCCAATACTCCCCAACTATCCCCAATCCCCTATTCCCTAGTCCCATTGTCTGTAAACAACAATCAGTAGAGCCGACCTTCCCCTTTTTCCCCCATTAAATGTCGTGCCCAGGTCCACCGCATCACACGTAGACAACTTTCGGACATCTTGCTAGTTATTCTTAGTCTATGTCAGTTAAGGACTCGTTTCCATTAATTATGACTCTTCGTTGCACCAGAATGTGATTATATGGCACCAGTAGTGAGTTTAGGACCTTTCCCATACCTCCTTCCATCTTCTTCCCCAAACAACAACAACAACAACAACTACAGCTACAACAACAACTACAACCACGGCGCGCGGGGGGAGTGTGCGTCCTCCCACCAGCTCGGTTAGCCGCCATGACCATGCGCTCCACGGGGTTACCACGAAGGGGCTGGCTGTCAGCTCCTCGTCAAGGGCGGAGCCTGGTAAACCCCCCGCACGCACCCAATGAGAAGCAACGTGCCGATTCCACGAGGCGGAGCTAACGAGCCGAGGGCGTGTCACTCCCCGCCGGATATACGAAGCGACTCACCGGATGTGAGGTCAGATGCGCCCCCAGCTTGAAGAAGAGCAAGTCACTACCTCGAGCGCTGTGAGACCTCCCGCATCTCTAGACCGGACCGAGTCGATTCTGTCCCTGAGCCCAGGTGCACCTGGAGCCATCGATCCTGCTTTTCCTAGCCATCAATCCCCGTGTGAGTCAGCCTTTTGTCCCGTTTATCTGTCGTCTGTTGGGGTTAATATAAGATTGTGTCTAAGTGCTTGTCTTTCTATGCTGTACCTCTCGTCCCTGTAATCTGACCTTCCGAACGAATATAATCTCCTCCGGAGGTCTTGAGAACCGTATCCATGGTGTCGTGTCATTTTAATCCCAGCCGTGTGTCTTTTCCTTCATTGACCTAGCGTAGCGCGATTAGTCAACGTTCGGGTATAATCGGGTAACTTGTGCAGACGTGGTCATACCAAACCGCTCGGTAAATAACATCTAAGCCACGTCTGTAACAATATATATATATATATTTTAATACAAGATCGAGGCTCGTGAAAGAGCTAACATTAAACACAAAAAATAAAACGGACACATAAAACATATAATAAGGGGAGCGGTAGACAAGATGGGGAGAGAATGGGAAGCACACAAGCACAACAGGAGCAGGGACATCGGGAGATCTGTGGAAGGGAGAGGGCTTGGGGGGAGGTGGGAGAGGTATAAAACATATGGACACTGCAAGGACTTCCAGGAAAGAAGCCGGTATTTCAAAAAAGTAGATCCGGGGTGAACCAACGGGGGTAGAAAAGATGAAGGTTTTGGATGGGGGGAGATAAGAGATGGTGGTGAGATCATTCAGTGATGAGTGGAGAGACCTTCACATTCATGCTCTTCACCTTGTGGAACATTTTATTTTTCGGTGGAAGCGATTGAAGAAGGATGACACGAGGTTGTAGAATTGTGAACAACGGAAAGTAAAAGTTTCAATAAACAAAACTTCCGATTCTGGCGGAAGTGATTGCAAACCAAAACATTAATCTCAAGGCCTAGTTTCTTTATCTAAGGTTAACAGTGAACAACTGTTTATTGTATCAAGATGAAGAACAGACATTTTATAACATGCGTATCTCAGCACCTTTTCAGATCATTCTTCCTTGTTGTTGGTCGTTATGTAATGCAAAATAGTGAATAATGTTTTGTTTTTCTTTCTGATTATGACGATATGCTTTGCACATTAATTAGGCCTTTCTTTTCGGATAGGGGGAAGCTTATAGCTGTTGGAGGATTTGCTTCTACAATTAGTGCCTCCAGTTTTTAATGGTACCCTAGAGTTTCTTAGACCCCTAGGAGTACTCTATCACCATTAAGGTTTTTTTTTTTTTCTTCTTTTTCTTTCTGCCAGTCCGATCTGTATCTCAGAGCCAGCTGGAACTTGCTGAATGAAATTTTGCATAAATAATGGGAATAAAACGTATTTTATTATTTTGAATGACAATTATTTTGACCTTGACTTAATAGTTAAGGTCGTGACCTAATTATAGACATTTTCATATTTTGTACCAACCATACCTCGACTCAGTTTTGTCTGATCATAACGAAATTGCCCATTCTAGATCGCCTAAAATAGGGAGCATTTATGCTTAATCTACATCAAACCCTTGCGGGTTACAGGTCAAGGCCAAATCACGGGCTGTTATCGCTCAATAACGCGTTTTTTTTGCCATTGCTTCATTTTGTCAATGCAGACCGAATGTTAAAGACCACTTGGCCTTCCAATATGTTCTTGCATCATAATAGTGTATCTGCATTGAATTTGTGCACCTGTCTTTGACCTATATTTTTTCGAATTGTGACCTAATTAACTAAAACACATTTTGATCATAACTTGAATACTTTTCCTCCAATATTCATGACGTTGAGTTTAATGGGTAGGTTGTAGATTGGGACTCATTTTATTGATTTACACTCTATTCCTAAATGTTTACGGTCAAGGTCATGTGGCGGTCCAAAAATAATATGGCCATCATTGGATCGTGGGATCCAGGAGAGGCTTACCCTTGTCGATCGCTTTGTGATCACAGATATCTATTATATATAATGTTATTTCATTCCCAAGTTCAACTTTCAGGAGACTTAAGTCCTAGTTTTCAAGTAAGTTGTACATTTTGCTCCCATTAACATTTTTGTTCCACCCTGTATTGTTACGTGCTCCTCCCCAAACCCCCTGGTCACGGTGTACCTCCGAGCCCTGAGAGGAGTCACGGCAGAAAAATGTGTTATTCTGTATGTCAAAGATCAATGGTGAAGCCACACCAATTGTTACAAACAAACAAGTATTGTATTAAGATCACACAAGAATAACAGTACAACAACAATAGTAATCAATTGTACAACCAATATATATTTCCTATGATGGTACCATCAGGTTCATACAATATAACTCACTGTGCTCCAAGTGAGCGAAAAGAAGAAGATTCCCAATGTATCTAATCCCGGCTTCAAGCCAAAGTTGTTTCCGGCTTCAAGCCAAAGTCGATCCGCTCCAGCGATCGTCAGAACAATGTCCAATCGAGACCAGAATCCTGTTGGGTTGGCAGTTACAGTCCTGCTGCCAAAGCTGCGCAAAGGTGCCCTCAAGGCGACTGGGAAATCCAAAGGCGCCCTCCAGGCGACTGGGAAATCACACCCTCGGGTATGGTCGTTTCATGGCTCCAAATCGGCGACACGCAGATTTTCCACTCAAAAGCCACGTTACACACACCCACACCAGATCAACGTCTGAATGCGGTGAAAATGGTCGAAGCGAGATGAAACCTTGTGCAAAGCGCGCGAGTCAAAATGGCCGACGGCCCGTTCTCGAGGCGTAACGGCCCGACGATGATTCTCCTCGGAATCAACCGCCAAAACCTGACACGCAGGTTGATCTGTCACAGAGATAACAACTCTGTCGCAGGAATCCCTTTCCCGGGAAACCCGAAAGTTCGCTAGTGACTCCCGTTCGCCAGCGTTTGCTCCAGAACTCGAAGCAGCTCGGCTTTCTTGTCGAACTCACTCGCTCCGCCTTCTTTTTCCTCTCTTCTTCTTCGTCGTCGGCCGGTTCCCGATCCGGTTTCCGGTTTCTTTTAACTCTAACTTTTTCACCTTTTGAAAACAGTTCATAAACAATAAACCTTTTGAAAACAATAATAGTACATGGAATCAAAAATGTTTACAGTGGATGAAAACCGCAACAACGGAAGTGACGAATCCATAACAGTATGTACGAGGACAGAAGTGATGTGAGACAGAAGCACACTGTCTTCGTTGATGTCCTGAACCAAAGTACTTTGGTACACAGGATGGTGCGATGTACATCGTGAAAGGCAGGTCTTAGAGCCAAGTAACAAACAGTTCATCTTGAAATTGTCCGATAGTACAAATGAGATCGGTCAAATATAATGTTAATGATGAGTCAAAGACAAACTAACTTCTAGGTCTAAAAGATGAATAATTAAGGCAAATGCTTGGAGTAGGTGGGTTAGCAAGCTTGTAATCCAAGTTCTTGACTTTGATACTGAATGGTTTGAATGCAACTTTACAGTAACAGTTCCAATTTTCCGGTCAATAATGCAAGTCTTATTTCAAGAACAGTTTGTTTATGCCTTGGACAATGTTATGGTTAAAACGTTGTCAAACAAGCTTGTTCCCAGAAAACGTAGGGGTTCTTGCACGTGACTTGTAAGTCAAAATTTCCATCAAACCCAATAATAGTCATGCATAGACAGACAGTTAGGACACGCGGACTGGAAGCAAAAGGCACCATCAATCTCAAAGCTAACAAGCAGGTGATGGTCCAAGACCCTTGGCATTAATAAATGGACAAACTGTCCATAATGATGAAGAGGATACTCTGTGAACTAATTTTATAAATTGGAATCATATTTGAGTAAAGGGGAATCAAGAAGTTCAGAGAGAAGCATGAGGATTGAGAGTGTGCAGAAGAATGACCAAGACAAATTTTCAAGCTGAAGGGATGTCTCTCATTGGAGCTAACATTGGCCAAGATATTTGACAATTGTAAGGGCTAGGTTAGCCAAAGTCAGACCAGTTATATCCACGAACAACGAATTCAACGAAAAGTGTGTATGTATCCACATATGCATACTCTTGGCAGAGTTACGGGCAATCGCAATAAGTTACAAAACACTTGAAGCCCTGAAATCTTATTTTTCAGGCGAACTTCTTTGGTCTGCTCTTCGGCCAAACATTGATATACCTATTCGTTGCTCTATAATTAATCCTGCACTGGTGCCTGCCTCTCTGTCACAGTTTGCTCGACTATGGACGGCGGAATGCAGACAGGGTGCCAGCGATCAATGTCTTGCTCTTCGTGAAAGACACTGTGGGGTCATTAAAGGGGAACCCAAACTCATTTTTTTTCCTGAAAACTATTGAAAATCATTAATCATTGTCTAATTTGAAGGGTATTTTAAAAATAATTTTGGCAATCACAATGTGTTGAAAATAGCCCTAGAATGTAGATTTTTTTTTGATTTTTTTTTTTTACTATTTCACAAATGACGTCACATTGTGGTCTCACCTCGATCCAAATGGCGACTTCCACAGGGAAACAGTGTATTCCGAGCTTGGACTTTTGAGTTATTCAGATGTGTCGGGCAAGGTTGCAGCGATGTTGGGCAGCACATTTAGTAAGGCGAGTTCAGTTGCTGACAGACCAGCACAGGCATTCGATTCATCACTCAAATCACCCTCATCACTCAAATTGCCACATGCTGGTAGCTCAGCAGAGACGTTGTCACAGTTTTGTGCGACGGCTGTTTCTTCCACTTAATCGTGGGAATAGCATCCTCTCTCAATCATGGTGAATAATCACAAGATCTAGTGATCTCTGTTGTTTCATAAAAGTTCTCTGTAAAATGTTCCGAGCACAAAAGCGACCATTTTGTAGGCCCCATCCACACCTGCGTATTTCGAACAAACCTCGTTCAATTTCTGGCAACCCTTGGATCTTTTGGCCACTGGTGTAACATTAAACCATCTCGGTTTGTATGACGACAACCACCAAGGGTGCATAGACGAGGCTTATTAGTAGAAATTCGAAAATTATTCGCAGTTGGGGTTAAATTGTTCGTTGATGTTATCCGTAGACAATACGGAAGTGGTATCTTTCACGAGGTGACGTCACGGCTAATGCGAAGAAGAAGATTTCGACTTTTGATTGCAAAATTACACACTTTATAAATCGCAAACCATAAGACACATCATATCTATTTTGTACGGTATCACGGGATAGATTAGCATCGAGGTGGTCTGAGCATTTGGGTTCCCCTTTAACATCTACCAACTAATGCCAGCAGATGAGACACCAGCTTAGCGTCCATCCAAATTAGGACAAACGTTGTAATTCAGTGCCCCTGTTACAAGTAATCTGGTACTGGTACTCATTTTGCCGACCTCAGAAGGATGACAGGCCTAGTCAACCCACCTGGTGTTACTTCAACGGTAAAACAGGGGCTCAAACTCAAGACCCTCAGATCTTAAGCCGGCCACCATAACCGTTAAGCCGATACCAGGCTTATACTGTCACAATGAAAATACGAGACAGAAGAAAGTAATAGTTTCAAATCGTAAAGAGAATGCTGGTGATATGTACTGGAGCTGGGTGTACACTTTAGTTTGAGTCAGATGTGCTCTGTTGTTTGAAATTGCTCAGTCAATTGAAGCAAACCTGCCAACTGAGCCATGTTATTAGCACCGAGCCGGACGTCTGTCCAGCTGGGGACTTGTATTTTGGGTGCTGTGTTCAGTCTGTCTGTCTGTTGGTCCGTCTGTTCATCGGAGCCTCTACTCGAAAATTGCACATTTCTTTCATATTCGGCACATGCATGCAGTAACATCTGGGCATGAGGCACGTCAGATGATTTTGGGATCAGAGCCAAAATTCATTGGAAACACGATTTCATATAAAATTTTTGGCAATTAAACAAAAAAACATGGTAGAGAATAGTACAAGATTGTCTATACTTTTAAGAACCATTATTTATGTACACTTTACCATATCCACTATCAACATACAACTTTGGATTTTACATATATTTATAAATATTTTGGGTGCTTGGTTCCAAGTTATGTATGTATATATATATATATATATACAGTGCATTCAGAAAGTATTCAGACCCCTTCACTTTTTTCACATTTTGTTTTGTTGCAGCCTAATGCTGAAATCGTTTAAATTCATTTTTTCCCTCATCAAACTACACTCAATACCCCATAAAGACAAAGAGAAAACAGAATTTTAGAAAGTTTTGCAAATTTATTAAAAATAAAAAACTGAAATATCACATTGACATAAGTATTCAGACCCTTTGCTATGACACTTGAAATTTAGCTCAGGTGCCTCCCATTTCTCTTGATCATCTTCTAGATGTTTGCACACCTTGATTGGAGTCCACCTGTGGTAAATTCAATTGATTGGACATGATTTGGAAAGGCACACACCTGTCTATATAAGGTCTCACAGCTGACAATGCATATCAGAGCAAAAACCAAGCCATGAGGTCGAAGGAACTGCCTGCAGAGCTCAGAGACAGGATTGTGTCGAGGCACAGATCTGGGGAAGCCTACAAAAAAATCTCTGCTGCATTGAAGGTTCCCAAGAGCACAGTGGCCTCCATAATTCTTAAATGGAAGAAGCTTGAAACAACCAGGACTCTTCCCAGAGCTGGCCGCCCGGCCAAACTGAGCAATCGGGGGAGAAGGGCCTTGGTAAGAGAGGTGACCAAGAACCCGATGGTCACTCTGGCTGAGCTCCAGAGATCCTTTGTGGAGATGGGAGAAAATTCGAGAAGGACAACCATCACTGCAACACCACCGATCTGGCTTTATGGCAGAGTGGCCAGACGGCTGTGTGTGTGTGTGTGTGTGTGTATATATATATATATATATATATATATATATATATATATATATATATATATATATATATATATATATATATACACACACACATATACATACATACATACAGTCACGTGAAAATGTAAGTACACCCCATGTAAAGTTTTAACTTTTTCAACATACGTATTCTGTCACAATGAAATTCTGTCAACATCACCAATTTGATCTAGTATTTCAATATACAGGTATTTCATCTTCATTTCAACAATATTTTTTGTATACTGAATCGAGGCTCGTGAAAGAGCTGACATTTACTTCACAAACAAATCAACCAGACAAACAAAATATATAAAAAGAGGGAGCGGAAGACAAGAGAAGGTGAAGCACACGATACATAAAGGTGATATAATATAACAAATATCATGGAACATTTACATTTTGGAGTCCATTGTATAATTTAAACAAACATAAATGCAAATTTCGCATGTGGAAAAAGTAAGTACACCCCTACATTTATCACTACTTCAAATACCTAAAATTAGAATCAGGTGCACCAGTTCAGGTGCAAATGATTAGAACATCTTTAGAGAGGATCCTGGAGGAACCTGTCTTATTTAAACCTCAGACATTTAGTTTGGTTTGCTCTTTGATGTTGAAGTGTGCGGCGTCACCATGCCCAGATCAAAAGAGCTCTCTGAGGCCTTCAGAAAGAAGGTTATAGATGCCGACGAGTCTGGGAGGGATTTAAAAAGATCTCCACACAATTTGAAATCAATCATTCGACTGTCCGGAAGATCATCTGCAAGTGGAGAAGATTCCAAACAACTGCCAACTTGTTCAGGCCAGGCTGCCCCAGGAAGTTCAGCCCGAGAGCAGACCGCAAGATGCTGAAAGAAGTCTCGAAGAACTCCAGAATGTCATCACGGGACCTAGAGGTAGATCTTGCCACTGTTGATGTCAAAGTGCACGAGTCTACCATTAGAAAGAGGCTGCACAAATTTGATCTACATGGGAGGTGTGCCAGGAGGAATCCTTTGCTGTCCAGAAAGAACATCAGGGCAAGACTAAAGTTTGCCAATGAACACCTCGGCAAAGACCAGTACTTCTGGAACAATGTGCTCTGGACAGATGAGTCGAGGGTAGAGCTATTTGGCCACAGTACCAGAAGACATGTTTGGTGAAAACCAAAGACAGCATTTGACCACAAGAACCTGATACCAAATGTAAAGCATGGTGGTGGAAATATTATGGTTTGGGGCAGCTTTTCTGCATCAGGGCCTGGGCAGCTCACCATCATAGAATCCACTATGAATTCTTCATTGTACCAGAGGGTGCTTGAGGATAATGTGAGGCCATCTGTTGGAAAGTTGAGCTCAACCAAAGGTGGACCTTGCAATATGACAATGACCCTAAACATACCAGTACATCCACCAAGGAATGGCTGAAAAGAAAGAAATGGAGGGTTCTGGAATGGCCAAGTCGAAGCCCAGAACTAAATCCCATCGAGATGTTGTGGGGGGATTTGAAATGAGCTGTGTATGCAATTGTGCATGCTGTGCAACAATTTTTTGTTGAATAAATTATTGCAAAGTCAATTTTTCATTGTTTTTTGTTCAATTAGATCACCCTCATCCATATATACTTTTAAAATGAAGTTCAAATATTGATATGTCCACATATGTTAAAAAGATTAAAAAAACATTTCATGGGGTGTACTTACTTTTTCTACATGCGAAATTTACATTTATGTTTATTTAAATTATACAATGGACTACAAAATGTAAATGTTTCATGATATTTGTTATATTATATCACCTTTATCTGTCAATATTGTTGAAATGAAGATCAAATAGCTGTATGTTGAAATATGTTGAAAAAGTCAAAACTTTACATGGGGTGTACTTACTTTTTCACGTGACTGTATATACATATACTGTATATATGCACATTTGTATATGTGTATATAATCTACCATATAAAACACAACATTTGTGTGTTTGTGTATTTGTGTGATGTGATGTCTGTTCCCCTTCATTAGGGTAGGTTTTAAAGGCTTTGAGTAGTGCTTTTGGAGGGATTTGAGTGGGGTTTGAATCGGCAATCTTTGAACACGGCTATGTGTCCACCGGTTACAATACCGAAAAGACTCCGAGACCCAAAATACCCCAAGGACCCATAAGATCACAAGTACCTAAAGACCCGATGGATCCAAAAGACCCAAACGACCCTGAGGATCCAGACAACCCAGAGGCCCCAAAGTACCCCAAGTACCCAGAAGAGCCCAAGGACTCTGAAGACCCAAAAGACCCTGATGATCCAAGATACCTCAAAGACCCTGAAATACCCAAAGGACCCAGAAGACCAAAATACCCCAAATGATCACAAGGACTCAAATGGCCATGAGGACCCAAATGACCCAGAGGACCCCAAATACCTCAATGACCCACATTACCCCAAGGACCCTGAAGACCCCAAAAAACCCTGAGGACCATCAAATACCAAAAAGACCCCGAAGACCCAAAATACCCCAAAGACCATGAAAGACTCAAAAGACCCAAAGACCCAAAACACACCAAAGACCCTTAAATACCCTCAAGACCTTAAATAACCCTGAAGACTGAAAAGACACTTCGGATCCAAAAGACCCCAAAGACCCAACATATCCCAAAGACCCTTAAAGACACCAAAGACCAAAAAAACCCAGATGACCAAAAAGATTGAAAAGACCCAGAAGGCCGAAAAGCCCCCGAAGACTCAAAAGACCCCGAAGATCCAAAAAGACCCTGAAGACTGAAAAGACCCCAAAAACCCAAAATACACCAAAGACCCAAAAGACCCTGAAGACCCAAAATACCCCGAAGAGACTTAAAGACCCAAAAGATCTGAAGACCCAAACTACACCAAAGACCATTGAATACCCTGAAGACCTTAAAAGACCATCAAAACTGAAAAGACACTGAAGACCCAAAATACCCAGAAGAGCCTTAAAGACCCCGAAAACCCAAAATATCCCAAAGACCCTCAAAGACATCGAAGACCAAAAAAAACCTGATGACCGAAAAGATCGAAAAGACCCAAAAAGTCGAAAAGTCCCAGAAGATGCAAATGACCATAAAGACTGAAAAGACCCCGAGGACCCAAATGACCCAATTGACACAAAAGACCCTGAGGACCCAAAAGATCCCGAGGACACAACAGACCCTGAGCACTCAAAAGACCCCGAGGACTCCGAAGACCCGAAAGAAGAGTAATTATGTCTCTTCTATTGCAATTGTAGACGCTGGCATGCAAACCAAGCATCAAGATCATCCAGAAGTGTTTTATTTTTTTAATAACAATAAATACAAGGCGCAGGGAGGTGAAATTTGCTGCATGTGATGTACAATGCGTGCAGAGTAAACCGAGTGTTCATTTACGTCTGTAGAATGTCTAATAAATAAAGATATAAGCATTCCTGACACTAGGCCGAGGCTTCAGACTTTGGCATGCTCACGAGGCTGCACCGTCAAAACTGTTCCAACCTGTCATTTTTGATGGGCTTTATACTAGAACCAGTGGGGTCACCTGTGGAAATCCCACAGGCATGGACATGTGTGACATTTTGACATCTTCATTTAGTTGCTGCACATTCAGTTTTACAAAATGATTACTGGCAATTTATCAGATCCACAAATGATGTCATCTACACAATTTATTTACTTCTGATAACATGTGAATGCATGTGCGTGCACATGGGAAATACAGTTTGAAATGCGTGATTACATCTCATGTAAAATGTGACTTCAAAGAGCTCAAATCCTCTCCCTCCTCGCCCCCATCCCTTCCACATCACGCACACTGCACCAGAGAGTGGATCACCCACACACACGGGGGAGTGGGTCACACAAACACACGGGGGAGTGGGGTCACACACACACGGGGGGGAGTGGGTCACACACACACACGGGGGAGTGGGTCACACACACACGGGTGAGTGGGTCACATAAACACACATGGGGGAGTGGGTCACACATGCACACACCCGGGGGTGGGGGGGGAGGGGGCTGGGTCACACACACACACACACGGTGGACTGGATCACACACACACACACACACACACACACACACACACACACACACACACACACACACACACACACACATGCATGCACGAACGCACGGGGGACTGGATCACACACACACACATGTATATATATATATACAGTCACATGGAAAAGTAAGTACACCCCATGTAATGTTTTGACTTTTTCTACATATTTCAACATACAGCTATTTGATCTTCATTTCAACAATATTGATAGATAAAGGTGATTTCATATAACGAATATCATGAAACATTTACATTTTGTCGTCCATTGTATAATTTAAATAAACATCAATGCAAATTTCGCATGTGGAAAAAGTAAATACACCCTTGGCTCTAATAGGTGGTATTGCCCCCTTTGGCAGAAACAACCTCAAGTAGGCGTTTCTTATAACTGTCTACGAGTCTCCAACATCGACTGGGAGAAATTTTTGCCCACTCCTCCATGCAGAATTCTTTCAGCTGTGCGATGTTTGAGGGGTTTTTTGCATGCACAGCTCGTTTCAAATCCCCCCACAACATCTCGATGGGGTTTAGATCCGGGCTTTGACTTGGCCATTCCAGAACCCTCCATTTCTTTCTTTTCAGCCATTCATTGGTGGATTTACTGGTATGTTTAGGGTCATTGTCATGTTGCAAGGTGCACCTTCGGTTGAGCTTCAGCATTCCGACAGATGGCTTCACATTATCCTCAAGCACCCTCTGGTACAATGAAGAATTCATAGTGGATTCTATGATGGGGAGCTGCCCAGGCCCTGATGCAGCAAAGCTGCCCCAAACCATAATATTTCCACCACCATGCTTTACAGTTGGTATCAGGTTCTTGTGGTCAAATGCTGTCTTTGGTTTTCGCCAAACATGTCTTCTGGTACTGTGGCCAAATAGCTCTACCTTTGACTCATCTGTCCAGAGCACATTGTTCCAGAAGTGCTGGTCTTTGCCTATGTGTTCATTGGCAAACTTTAGTCTTGCCCTGATGTTCTTTCTGGACAGCAAAGGTTTCCTCCTGGCACACCTCCCATGTCGATCCAATTTGTGCAGCCCCTTTCTAATGGTAGACTCATGCACTTTGACATCAACATTGGCAAGAGCTACCTGTAGGTCCCTTGATGACATTCTGGGGTTCTTAGAGACTTCTTTCAGCATCTTGCGGTCTGCTCTCGGGCTGAACTTGCTGGGGAGGCCTGGCCTGAACAAGTTGGCAGTTGTTTGGAATCTTCACCACTTGTAGATGATCTTCCGGACAGTCGAATGATTGATCTTAAATTGTTTGGAGATCTTTTAAAATCCCTTCCCAGACTCGTAGGCATCTATAACTGTTACGTGCTCCTCCCCAACCCCCTGGTCACGGTGTACCTCCGAGCCCAGAGAGGAGTTACGGCAGAAAAATGTGTTAATCTGTATGTCAAAGATCAATGGTGAAGCCACACCAATTGTTACCAACAAACAAATATTGTATTTAGACCACACCAGAATAACAGTACAAAAACAATAGTAATCAATTGTACAACAAATAGTATATCATTCCTATGATGGTACCATTAGGTTCGTACAATATACTCACTGTGCTCCAAGTGAGCGAAAAGAAGAAGATTCCCAATGTCTCTAATTCCCGGCTTCAAGCCAAAGTGGATTCGCCCCAGCGATCGTCAGATCAATGTCCAACCGAGAGCAGAATCCTGTTGGGTTGGCAGTTACAGTCCTGCTGCCAAAGCTGTGCAAAGGCGCTCTCCAGGTGACTGGGAAATCCAAAGGCGCCCTCCAGGCGACTGGGAAATCACACCCTTGGGTAGGGACGTTCCAAGGCTCACAGTCGGCGAACCTCAGATTTACCTTCAAAATCCTTGTTGCACACACACACACACCAGATATGTCTGAATGCAGTGAAAACGGCTGACGTGAAGCAAAGAAAAACCTTGCGCGGCGTGCAAAGCGCGCGAGTCAAAATGGCCGATGGCCCGTACTCGAGACGTAACGGCGTTCCAACGATTCTCTTCGGAATCGTCCACAAAACCTGACACGCAGGTTGATCTGTCACAGCGAAAACAACTCTGTCGCAGGAATCCCTTTCCTGGGAAACCCAAAGTTCACTCGTGACTCTTGCTCGCAAACGTTCACTCCGGACCGCAAAGCAACTATGCTTCTTGTCCGACTCCATTCGCTCCGCCTTCTTTTTCTTCTTCTCTTCCTCTTCTTCGTCGTCCAGTTCCCGATCCGGTTTTCGGTTTCTTTTAACTCTAACTTTTTCACCTTTTGAAAACAGTTCATAAACAATAAACCTTTTGAAAACAATAACAGTACATGGAATCAAAAATGTTTACAGTGGATGAAAACCACAACAACGGAAGTGACGAATCCGTAACAATAACCTTCTTTCTGAAGGCCTCAAGGAGCTCTTCTGAGCTAGGCATGGTGACGCCGCACATTTCAACAACAAAGAGCAAACCAAACTAAATGTCTGAGATTTAAATAAGACAGGTTCCTCCAAGATCCTCTCTACTGATGTTCTAAGCATTTGCACCTGAGTTGGTGCACCTGATTCTAATTTTAGGTATTTGAAGTAGTGATAAATGTAGGGGTGTACTTACTTTTTCCACATGCAAAATTTGCATTTACAGTCACGTGAAAAAGTAAGTACACCCCATGTAAAGTTTTGACTTTTTCAACATATTTCAACATACAGCTATTTGATCTTAATTTCAACAATATTGACATATAAAGATGATATAATATAACAAATATCATGAAACATTTACATTTTGTAGTCCATTGTATAATTTAAATAAACATAAATGCAAATTTCGCATGTGGAAAAAGAAAGTACACCCTTGGCTCTAATAGGTGGTATTGCCCCCTTTGGCAGAAACAACCTCAAGTAGGCGTTTCTTATAACTGTCTACCAGTCTCTGACATCGACTGGGAGCAATTTTTGCCCACTCCTCCATGCAGAATTCTTTCAGCTATGCGATGTTTGAAGGGTTTCTTGCATGCACAGCTCGTTTCAAATCCCCCCACAACATCTCGATGGGATTTAGATCCGGGCTTTGACTTGGCCATTCCGGAACCTTCCATTTCTTCCTTTTCAGCCATTCCTTGGTGGATTTACTGGTATGTTTAGGGTCATTGTCATGTTGCAAGGTCCACCTTCGTTTGAGCTTCAACTTTCCGACAGATGGCCTCACATTGTCCTCATGCACCCTCTGGTACAATGAAGAATTCATAGTGGATTCTATGATGGTGTGCTTCCCAGGCCCTGATGCAGCAAAGCTGCCCCAAACCATAATATTTCCCCCCACCATGCTTTTCAGTTGGTATCAGGTTCTTGTTGTCAAATGCTGTCTTTGGTTTTCACCAAACATGTCTTCTGGTACTGTGGCCAAATAGCTCTACCTTTGACTCGTCTGTCCAGAGCACATTGTTCCAGAAGTGCTGGTCTTTGCTTTGCTCGGTGTTCATTGGCAAACTTTAGTCTTGCCCTGATGTTCTTTCTGGACAGCAAAGGTTTCCTCCTGGCACACCTCCCATGTAGATCAAATTTGTTCAGCCTCTTTCTTATGGTAGACTCGTGCACTTTGACATCAACAGTGGCAAGAGCTACCTGTATGTCCTGTGATGACATTCTGGGGTTCTTCGAGACTTCTTTCAGCATCTTGCGGTCTGCTCTTGGGCTGAACTTGCTGGGGCGGCCTGGCCTGAACAAGTTGGCAGTTGTTTGGAATCTTCTCCACTTGTAGATGATCTTCCGGACAGTCGAATGATTGATTTCAAATTGTTTGGAGATCTTTTTAAATCCCTTCCCAGACTCGTAGGCATCTACAACCTTCTTTCTGAAGGTCTCAGAGAGCTCTTTTGATCTAGGCATGGTGACGCCACACACTTCAACAACAAAGAGCAAACCAAACCAAATGTCTGAGGTTTAAATAAGACAGCTTCCTCCAAGATCCTCTATGACGATGGTCTAATCATTTGCACCTGAGCTGGTGCACCTGATTCTAATTTTAGGTATTTGAAGTAGTGATACGTGTAGGGGTGCACTTACTTTTTCCACATGCGAAATTTGCATTTATGTTTATTTAAATTATACAATGGACTACAAAATGTAAATGTTTCATGATATTTGTTATATTATATCACCTTTATCTCTCAATATTGTTGAAATGAAGATCAAATAGCTGTATGTTGAAATATGTTGAAAAAGTCAAAACTTTACATGGGGTGTACTTAGTTTTTCACGTGACGATGTATATATATATATATATATATATATATATATATATATGTATGTGTACAAACCAATAGGAGGCTGGTGAATGCTCTGGAATTCCCAGTTGTCATATATGGATGTGAGTCATAGTCAGTGAAAAAGAATGAAAGGAAGAATATTGACAGTTTTGAAATGTGGTTTTGGAGACAATTGTTAAAATTCCATGGACTGCAAGAACAAACAAATCTGTGCTTAAAGGAAGAAATTAGACAACAATTTATATTCGAAGTGCTGATGCGAAAACAGAAATTGTCATTCTTGGGACACATCATGCGTACAGAAAACGAAAGTCTGGAGAAGTAAATCGTGCTGGATATGGTTGTGGGAAGCGAGGAAGAGGCAGATCGTGTGTGTGTATCAAGTGCCATAGCTTTGGTAAGCAGTGCAGGATAGGGAGTTATGTTTGGAGAAATCTGATTTCATATATGTACACTACATGGCCAAAAGTATGTGGACACCCGAAAATCACACCCGTATGTGCTCGTCGAACATGACATTCCAAAATCAATGAGCTTTAATATGGAGTTTGTCCCGCGTTTGCTGCTATCACAGCCTCCACTCTTCTGGGAAAGCTTTCCACTACATGTTGGAACATTGCTGTGGGGATTTGCTTCCATTCAGCCACAAGAGAATTATTGAGGTCGGGGACTGATGTTGGGGGATTAGGTTTGGCTAGCAGTCGGAGTTCCAATTCATCCCAAAGGTGTTTGATGGGGTTGAGGTCAGGGCTGTGTGCAGGCCAGTCAAGTTCTTCCACACTGATCTCGACAAATTATTTCTGTTTGCTCTTCGCTTTGTGCATGGGGGCATTGTCATGCTGAAATTTCATGAAGCTCCGAACGAACAGTTGTTGTGCTGACCTTGCTTACAGAGGCAGTTTGGAACTCAGTAGTGAGTGTTGCAACCGAGGATGGGCTGTGATCGAAGCTTTGCAGGCTTCTCCGAAAAAGTCGACACTCTGACTTGCACAGCTGGTGGGACCTTCTCGCAGGACCATTGGTGGAATCATACACTAAGATCTCTAACTGTATCCGTACAAGATACAGGCATTGCAGCACAGATGGAAAGAAATAGGAGGGGATAAATAAATAAAACGGGTGGACAACACATGGCCTCCCTACTCCCTGGATCTGTCTCTCCCCAACTGCTACCTATTGTAGATCCTCAAAGCCAAGGTATACCAAAATAACCCACACACACTGCAGGCATTGAAAAATAACATCAGGCGGGAAATCAGCTGCATACCAGCTCCAGTTCTCAGCTGAGTCATGCACAACGAAATGATGGTAATAAGGGCATTACATTGCTCAAATTACCAAAAAAAACTATTCCTTGCGTTATGGCAATAATATAATGGAAAAAACATGAAATTTAAAAATAGCGTTATTGGTTCACGAGTTATCAAACTGAGTGACCACTATATTCGTCATGGGTGTGAGTCTGTGTGTCTGTCTGTCCGCAGCATAACTACCCGATGATATCATCCGATCTTGATGAAACTTGGGTGGGAGGTTGATATCATGATCTAGTTGTGTCCTGCCTAGAGTGGGCGTATTGTGCCCATTGTGGGTGGAGCCACGCCCAAAAAAGATGTATTTTTAGGGGGTAATCGATTTCAAGCTACATCTTCTCCGAGGGGTTTGGTGGAATCTGACGGGGGTTTCGGTATTTGGTTAGGCCAATGTCATGTGTCTAGCCCCACGTAGCTCAATTTTTCATTTTCGCCCCAAGGTCAAGGTCACAAGGTCACGAAATTTAGAAAAGTCGATTTTTGATGGTTTTATTACATTGTTCACTTCTTGATAGGGTGAAATGTCATACATGTTTTTATATTATCACATACATCATGAAATACAAGTTTTCCAACAAATTTCAGAATCTTTGACCTTTGAAGGTCACAAAGGTCAAATTTTCAAGTTGTTGGAATCAAACCGAATTTTCAGTATTTTGTTGCTAACTAACCTCATAACTGATTATACTGTTGTGTCGGTGGGGTAAAGTAATATCTAGAGCCAGGTAGATCTGTACAGGTAGGTATTCGACTGTCGCGATAGGGAATCTACCTGTAATAAGTTCTATGTTAGTCCAGTTTGTCAGTTAAGGAGTATACCTGTGAACATACCAGGATGTTCGTGTGCTAGGTAGTTGTAGGGATTAAAGATAACAGCCCTTGTGTGTCACACCTTGGAATCAAACCCTTGTCCCTTATGGCAACGGACACCTGTAGACACTTAGATAGGCCCTTTTTTTCACACAGTAATTAAATTCCCTTCACTGACAAGTACTTCGGAAGAAAACGGACAGGAAACCAGGCTAGGACACCGCCGATGATGGCTGCCGCCGGTCGCATCACGAACTTGCATAGCAACATGCCCAGGAGGCCTGTGATTGGTCAGCGCGGTAGGCGCGAACCTCCAGCCAACCAGTGCAGGAGGCGCGAAGACGCAACTAAGAAGGAGGTTGTTCATTGGAGGGAAGTCACTGGAAGGTTCGGTGGCTGGCGGGAAGCTATGCGACGCTGATTGGGGAGCACGCCAAGATTGACGTCACCGGGAAGGTTATAAAAAGGACGTGCTTGGCTCGGAGCAGGAGCTCACCTGGACCTGGACTTGGACTTGGTTCTTAGCGGTGCAGTCGCATTCCTCCCTGTGGCTTTCCTCGTCAAGACGCTGTTCTCTCTCCTGTCTCTCCTCGCGGTGGACCTCGTGTGGAGATCGCTGGCAGTGCTTTGGGGCACGTGGTGCTTTTAGGGCGTTGGACACGTGGTGCTTGGAGCGGTGCTCGGTGCTTTGGTGCTTGGAGCGAGGGACCTCGTGGTGTGCCACTGAACAGACGAGGCCGGGGCGAGCGGATCACTCGAAGCCTGGTGGCGCACGAGTGGGGGCCGGGCACCAGCCGCGTTGGTCGACGGACGCAAGACGACAAGACAGATAAGGACGCACCATTTCACAAATACACGACCAACGTGTTTCTTTGGTAACTCATTCCCTCGTCTTGTATCTGCAGTCTGGTGTGTGGGATCCCAATTTAGAATTAGAATTAGTATCGCGTTTACCTGTCCCTACCTTTTATTTTAATAAACCCTTGTATTATTTTCCATTCCCTGCAAATCTTGTGCCCGTTTGAGTTCGTTCCCCTTCCACAGTTACGCGCTCCCGCTTCTTCCTCTTCTCTTCTTCTCTTCCCGCGTTTGATAGCACAATCCGTGTTTGGTCGTCGCCTCAAGTAAATCCGTTCTGGTCCATCCGCGGTCCTTGGTCTTAACCGGAGGGATTCGCGCAACAATACATTATTTTCTATCTCATTTCAAGGTCAGTAACCTTCGTTTTGACATTTTAAGGTCACAAAGGTCAATTGTCGGAATCGAACCGAATTTTCGGTATTGTGTAGCTAACTAGTCTCATAACAGATAATACATTCCTATTTATATATTTTCAATGTCGGTTTTGACCTTTGTCATTGAATACCGCTCTCTCGTGAACCATCGTCGTCTCCTGACTTGTGTAATTTTTTTTTTTACAGCCTCATATTGGGCATGAGCAATCTGTGACTGTGATGAATCATCTCGTTCTGATATAACCGTGAGGAGGGTGGCATGGATAAGAGGTGTCGAGTTATTTTTTTAAATAACGCTTTAAATGTGTGTTTCCCAATCATGCTGTTCATCCCATTTGGCCCGTTACCGGATTTTGTCATAGGTTCTGATCACAGTGCGGTCGTTATTGTTTTACTATAATAAACAAAAACTTAACTGACTATGTGTATTATTGGACAAAACCAAACAAAATCGACCAATAAGAAAAGGTTGCACTTCATTTTGGACCACCTTGTACATATACATGCTTTGCCTACACCACTACCTACCTGCATGTCACGTTGAAATATTTATTTATTTATTTATGTGCCTTTTAGCATTTACTCCCTACATTCCAACTTTATTTATTTATGTATACTTTACTATCTCCATGACCAACACACAACATTGAATTTTTTATACACTTTACCATTCTACAATCTACATGTCAACTTGGATTATTTATTTATATACATGTTACCATTCTACAATCTACATGTCAACTTGGATTATTTATTTATATACATGTTACCATTCTACAACCTACATGCCAACTTGGATTATTTATTTATATACATGTTACCATTCTACAATCTACATGTCAACTTGGATTATTTATTTATATACATGTTACCATTGTACAATTTACATGTCAACTTGGATTATTTATTAATATACATGTTACCATTCTATAACCTACATGCCAACTTGGATTATTTATTTATATACATGTTACATTCCACAACCTACATGCCAACTTGGATTATATATTTATATGCATGTTACCCTTTATAATCTACATGCCAACTTGGATTATTTATTTATATACATGTTACATTCCACAACCTACATGCCAACTTGGATTATATATTTATATGCATGTTACCCTTTATAATCTACATGCCAACTTGGATTATTTATTTATTTATATATATGTTACCATTCTACAATCTACATGCCAACTTGGATTATTTATTTATATACATGTTACCATTCTACAACCTACATGCCAACTTGGATTATTTATTTATATACATGTTACATTCCACAACCTACATGCCAACTTGGATTATTTATTTATATGCATGTTACCCTTTACAATCTACATGCCAACTTGGATTATTTATTTATTTATATACATGTTACCATTCTACAATCTACATGCCAACTTGGATTATTTATTTATATACATGTTACCCGTTACAATCTACATGTCAACTTGGATTATTTATTTATATACACTTTACCATCACTGCTGCTGACATACCACCTTGATTTATTTACTTATTTTTTCACCTTTTACCTTTCTACAACGTTTGTTTGTTTGTTTGTTTATGTATTTAAAAAATATATATACATGTCTCATTTTTAAGGTGCGGTTGGGGGCTGCGTCCTGATGAGAAGTTGCAACCTTGTTTTTTTTCCTGTACTCAGCTTAATTAAAAAAACAGTTATCACTTATAAAATCTGAGACATCAGTGCGTAATGTGGCATTTATTTTATTGATCAAAATACGAACCACATACTATTTTAGCAAGAGTCCATGCTGCATTTGTAATGCTCATGTTCAAGGGCAATCCATGGAATCTCTGCAAACTTGGGATCAGTGCTCCATGTGCATTCGTCTGAAAATCACAGGAATTATACCACAGCTGAAGAATTGTTGCCGGAGTAGCATCAAAAGAAAAAAGGTACTTTTAAAATGTTGTCCTTTCTCATAAACTCATTTCGAATAAAATAATATCATTCCATGTTTGCCCTCTTCCCTGCATTATTGTCTGTGTGATGATAAAGCTGATAACTTTCTTCCGCTGCCCGGCAAACTCCGATTATAAACCAGCCCTCAATGTAACCTTGGCGAATTCAATTAAATCTGCACCAGCCCAGCCTTGGGTTGGTATCAGCAACGTCGAATCAAATAAGCTCCACGCGGCAGGAGACCCTGGATGTATCAACAATGCCAAAAACACCCAGGCAGTCATATATGAGGTTGTCGACAATACACCGAAAGTTGTTTCAATAAGGACAGGTGTATAAATGCACCAGGGTGTAATTAGCTCCGCCACCAAAGGTGGATGGAGGTTGTGTTTTCACGCCTGTCTGTCTGTCTGTTTGTCCGTTTGTTTGTGAACAAAATATCTCAAAAAGTTGTTCACGGATTCGGACGAAATTTGGCAGAGATGTAGCGTATGTGGCAAGAACGAAATGATTAGATTTTGGTGAAGATCCGGATTCCGATCCGGCTAGTAGAATTTTTTAAGTGATTCTTCACCATCGGGAGATTGGGCCAAAAACGATGCATAGCAGGATATCTCCAAAGGTTATGGACGGATTTGGACGAGACTTGGCAGAGATGTAGCGTATGTGGCAAGGACGAAATTATTAGATTTTGGTGAAGATCCGGATTCCGATCCGGCTAGTAGAATTTTTTAAGTGATTCTTCACCATCGGGAGATTGGGCCAAAAACGATGCATAGCAGGATATCTCCAAAGGTTATGGACGGATTTTGACGAGACTTGGCAGAGAGGTTGTGTGTATGACGAGGAAGAATCGTTTCGATTTTGGTGAAAATCTGAATATGCATTCGGATATGAGAATTATTTAATTTTTTAAGTGATCTTCACCATTGAGAGATAGGGCTAAAACCAAGTTATATCAGGATATCTCAAAAGGTTATAGACGGATTTGGACAAAACTTGGTGGACCGGTTGTGTGTGTGACGAGGAATAATCGATTATATTTCGATGAAGATCCGGATCCGGATCCGGCTAGTATAATTTTTAAGTGATTCTTCACCATTGGAAGATAGGGCCAAAAACGATACAAAGCAGGATATCTCACAAAGTTGTGGACGGATGATTTTGATTAAATGTGATTCTGTATTGTGATTTTCTGGTTTACTCTGGGATGCAAAACGTAAACTGTTCACCTGGCAGAGGTATGCTCTCTACTGAGTGCCCTTATAGTTTAATACAGTGTTCCAACACAGTGATGGCAAACCTACTTCCAGACAAGCAAAAATTTAATTGCAATCAATTAGAAGAATCAACGAAACCAGTCTTAGGAGATTGCGTTCTAATACAGACCATGCCAGATAGCAGCAAAGGTAGCATAGTGCCGGAACAATTTCAAGCACAACTGAAGGAGCAACAGGCCTGAGGTTGTCGTATTTGCCAAAAATTGTCGAAAGAAAAAAAAAAAAAAGGGAGGGGAATCCATGCTGCAGGGTGATTAGGAAAGGTCGTATGCAGGCTCACGGGATGATCTTGTGCTTAGTCGATTGTGGTGTCAGTGAATCAATTGTGAAGTTATCAGAGACTTGCCTCACCAGTCCAAAAACCAGCTCAGACTGGCAAGGATCTTTGTCAAATGACCCTGATGTGGTTGCCACTTTGTTATATAACCAGAAATGTTTCTGTTGAGGTGACCACCACTGATATGGGAGTACTTTCACTGGACGACAGCATGCATGTTTCAGCTTTGTCAGTGCAAACCACATTGGAATTATCAAACCAATGACTGAAGCATAAGACACACAAGTATGTTCGACCCCATTGATGGTTATATTTCATGAAAGGAGATTGTATTTGAACCATTCTGCAAATAATTTGGATTCTTGTCTGTAATTATTTCACCAAGATGGTTAAATGTTTGCTTCATGAAATGCTATGAACCGCATGTTTGTAACAGGTATTCAAAAGTTACTTTGATATAGTTTAGAATTTCCCCCGAGAGGATTTGGTCACCGAGCTGCAGAAAACCTTGAGAGCTGCTGATCATACCTTCACAGGGCAGTACGATGGACTGGCAGGTTAGCCCACAGGTACGCGTTCTCGCCCCTGAGCTGTCTAGCCTGGGTTTGAACCTCGTTCCACCTGAAACTGTCATCCCTGCGTTTCACAGGCAAGGTGATTGATTAATGTGTCCGTCCATCAGTCCGTCCATCAGACGGACGCTGAACTGGTGCCGACAAATGGTGGACGGTAAAGATCCCACGGTGTCCTTCGTGAAGAGTAGGCGAGCCATTGCTGGAACAAACTAGATGGTATTCATGGAATACTTACCCTGCGCAGTCAACTTGTTGCGAGCCAACTCTTCTGTTTTTGAACATTTTTTTCTTTGATCCAATATGGCTGCCAGACCACGTGAGTGATGACATCATAAATTTATATTCTCTAATATAATTGTTGCATAGATCACGCTCAATACATTTCAAACTGATCAGACTAAGCGTTGTCCCTGTCAAATTATGACGTCATAATTATGGCACCAATGACGTCATCGTTAACAACACCTATTCCCCATATAGACTGCTTTACAATGGGCAATGTTTCAATTTTTTCCATAGAGCGGTTTTGGAGATATAGAGGTGCAACATTTTTCGGTTTTTCGAAGATGGCGCCTGTACCACATGACCTATGACGTCATGATTATCATTAAAATATTCGAAAGGAGGAGGCGCTGCTATGGTGAAAATTTAGTGTCCATCAGACCAACAGTTGCTGAATTTTTAAAAATAATGATCGGATAAGAATTGTACTTGTCAAATTATGACCTCATAACGAAGGCCATCATCTTGTTATGTGGATGTTCAAGTTGTTATGTGGATGTGGATGTGGATAACAAGAAACTTGTTATGTGGATTGTCACATTCTTCAAGTTGGCACGGTCCACAGGCAGTAGTACATGGTAGTCCATATCGTATATTGACCATATATACGACCATATATTGACCCCTCTATAAAGACAACACGCATCAGAGAGAGGACACAATATATATATATATATATATATTTTTTTTGTATACAAGATCGAGGCTCGTGAAAGAGCGAACATTAATCACACAGAAAGATAAACCGACACATAAAACATATAACATCGGGAGCGGTAGACAAGATGGGGAGAGAGGGGGAAGGACACAAACACAACATTTGAGAGCAGGGACCGAGAGACATGGAGACATCGAGAGATCTGAGAGAGGGCGAGGGCTTTGGGGGGGGGGCATGGGAAGGGGGCGGTGGGAGAGGTATAAAACATATGGACACTGCCAGGACTTCCAGGAAAGAAGTTGGAATTTCAAACAAGGTGGATCTGGGGTGAATTAGCGGGGGTAGAAAAGATCAAGGTTTTGGATGGGGGAAGATAAGAGATGGTGGTGAACAGCTGTTTTAAAGACCTGGAGGGAGGAGTGGGATTGAAGGGAGTGAGGGAGTTTGTTCCAGAGGCGGGAGAAAAGAGGAATGAAAGAGTGAAGGTGAGCAGAGAGCCGAGATTTCGGCAGTTTAACCATCAGAGGGTTGCTGGCAGATCTTGTGCGACCTGTAGGAATATTTGGGGGACAGAGCACAGAGAGAGCTGTGGGTGCAAGGCCGGAGAGGAGTCGGTAGAAGACAGAAAGACCACCTACCTGCCTGCGGTGAGTGAGTGAAAGGCCCTCAGAGATAGCTTCATCGCAGGAGATTCCAATAATTCTGAAAGCTTTGGTTTCAACAGCGTGAAGCCGAGCTAGGTGTGAGGCAGGAGCACCGGCCCATAGGGGAGAACAGTATTCCATTGAGCTGCGGATGAAAGCCTTGTATGTGGTGAGGAGCTCAGGTGTGCCGAGGAAGGACTTCGCACGACGGAGGATGCCCAGTCGGCGACTGGCTTTGGAGGCCAGCTTGGAAATGTGGTTTTCCCAAGAAAGATCATGGCAGATAGTGAGACCCAAAATCTTGACCGACAGAACTTCTTGGAGAGGATTGTTGAGAAAGTAGATGGGAGGGTTGTCCAGTCGATCTTTTCGGAGAGACATAGTAAGAGTGTGAGATTTGTCAGGATTGAAAGACATGTTCCACTTGTTTGACCAGTCTGTGATTTTGTCCAGGTCTTCAGAGAGTGAGGAGGCAGCAGACTGCCGATCTGAGGGAAGAGTAATGGAGCGGCAGAGAGTGGAGTCATCAGCAAAGAGATAGAGAGGATTTTCGAAAGAGTCAGAGAGATCATTGATGAAGACCAGAAAAAGCACGGGGCCCAGAACACTGCCTTGGGGAACTCCAGCCTGAACAGGAAGAGGAGATGAGAGAAACCCATTCAGGGCCACACGTTGACGACGACTAGAGAGGAAGTCCGCCAGCCATGCGTGGAGATTTCCATGGATACCAAAGGAGGAGAGTTTGGTGAGCAGAGCGGGGTGCCAGACCGTGTCGAAGGCACGTGATATGTCGAGGGAGACAGCTCTAATTTCCTGTTTGGCATTGAGGACCTCCATCCATTGTTGAGACAGCAGAAGCAGCATGTCCAGAGAAGAGTGACCTGGTCTGAAACCAAATTGATGATCAGAGATCAAGCCATTGGAGAAGAGGAAAGATTTCATATCCGAAGCAATGATGGATTCCATGACTTTGCTGATAATTGGGAGAAGGCTGATTGGTCTGTAGTTGCTAGGATCTGTTTTTGCACCTTTTTTGTGCAAAGCGGTGATGTTGGCTGATTTCCAAGCAGATGGCAGTTGACCTTGAGCAAAAGAGAGGGTGAAGAGAACAGAGAGAGGGTGAGATAGAGCAGCAGAGCAGGATTTTAGGACCCGTGGGCTGATGCCGTCGGGTCCAGTTGCAGAATCAGAGTCGAGGGTTGACAGAAACTTTTCCACCTTGTCAGGAGGAAAGGACACGGAGTCCAGGAGCAGCAGGGTATGACTGGGTATGGTGGGTACAGAGAGGGATGGGTTTGGGACACAAGATTTAGAGGCAAACACAGAGTTGAGGCATTCAGCTTTTTCACGTGCGGAGTCAGCTGTGTAGCCGTTTGAGGTAAGGGAGGGGATGGAGGGGGAACAAACACCAGAAACGGATTTGACCAGACGCCACCAGGATTTGGAAGAGGGAGACAGATAAGAGAGTTCGGTCTTGAGAACGGAGAGATATTGTTTCCTGGCTCTCCTGAGGGTGGACACACACTTGTTTCGGGCTTTGTGAAAGGAAATGAGATTTCCTTCCGTTGGATTTGCTTTCCAGGAGACGAAGGCAAGTTGTTTCTGGGCAACAGCCTCACCACAAGATTCCGTGTACCATGGACGGGTGGAAGGGTATGACAACTGAAGACGAGATGGGATAAATCTGTGCATGAGAGAGAGCAATTTACTTTGGAAGAATTCCCAGGATGAGTTGATGTCAGAGGTGGTAGAGATGGGAGACCAGTCCAGATGATTGATGGCTGCTTGAAGACCGTGCCAGTTGGCCTGAGTGAAATGCCAGACTCGTCGACGCTGAGCAGGCTCCCTGAGGATGGTCAGAGAGATGTCCACTTTAACAAGGACATGATCAGATGATCCGATCGGAGCAGAAGAAGAGCAGCAGACATTTTCAGGGAAGTTAGTCATAACCAAGTCCAGAAGAGAAGATGTTCCGTTGACTGAGATCCGGGTCGGGAAATTGACAGATTGTGTCAGTCCCAGTGAGTCGCAGAAGTCCTTTGCTGAGGAGCCATGGCTGGTGAGAGAGGTACCCACACCCAGCCAACTCGCATGATGACAGTTGAAATCACCACATATGAGGAAGAGAGAGTTGGGATGAGTCGATAGAAGTTGGTCCATATCATCAGACAGCGAGATGTAGATGGAGTCATCACTGTTTGGTGGACGGTACAACACACATATGAACAAGAGGTGGGAGCGAAGGGGAAGCCGTAGCCAGAGGTATTCCTGGGGGTGAGGTGGAGAGAGTGCAGTGCAGGGCGAGTGAGGAAGAGAGTTTTTGATAAAGATAGCAACCCCGCCTCCAGGACGAGGCTCAGGTCTATCATACCGGAGGAGGGAGTAGCCCGGGAGAGATACTATGGAATCAGAGACATCATAAAGGAGGAAAGTTTCTGTTAAGCAGATCACGTCTGGTTTGACAGAAGCAACCTGTATGGAGAGATCAGTTAAGTTTGAACGAAGGCCCCGGATGTTTGAGGTCCATACCGTTAATGAAGAGAAAGGGGGAGCATCAGATACAGAACAGGGGGGAGGAGGGGTAGGGTAAGATGTGGAAGAGGTGGAAGAGGTAGGGAGAGCTGTTGAAGGTGTGTCAGAGATTTCAGAATAGCTCGGAGAAAGGGAAGGATGGGGCGGACAAAAGGTTTGATGGTGATTGGGTGAGCCACAATGAGGTGTTATTTGAGGAGGGGGAAGAGCGAGGCAGAAGGTTGGGGGAGATGGAGGTGAGAGTTGGAAGGGGGAAGAAGTGGGGAGGACGCTTTGAGGAGGGGGAGTGAGAAGGGGGAAATTGAGAAGCAATGAGGGTGGGGAGATTTGAAGGGGAGGGGTGAGGGGGGAGTTTGGGAGGGAAGGGACAAGGGGAGGGATTTGAAAGGGATGGGATATGGGGGAGATTTGGAGGGGAGGGGTGAGGCAGGATTCTAGGAGGGGAGGGGCGAGGGGGCGTCTTGGCGGGGAGGGGTGAGGGGGTAGTTTAGGAGGGAGGGGGCAAGGGGGAGATTTGAAATGGATGGGTGATGGGGAAGAATTGGAGGGGAGGGGTGATGGGGAAGATTTGGAGGGGAGGGGTTATGGGGAAGATTTGGAGGGGAGGGGTGAGATTGGATTTTTGAAAGTGTACGATTTATGGGAAACGAACATTTATTGCAAAATGAGTTTCTTGTGACCTTCGAGTTAAAAATACGTTTAAGGACGCTGGATGGAGGATGGAGTGCAGGAGAGTTTAGGGAATGTAGAAAAAAGGCACTATAGGAGATGGATATTTTTTTTGGGATGAATTGATTTGGTGAGCAAGTCGAAAGCAGCCTTTTAAAGAAGAAGAAGAAAAAGGTGTTATAAAATATGACGGAATACATAACTTGAGGGGAAAGTGTAAACATTGAAGGTTAATGAGTGAAAACTATCTGGGGAAATGGGGGAGAAACACGTGGTCGAAGAACGAACGAACGAATAAGAATGAATAAACGAATGAGAACAGAGAAGGAAATGTTTTTTTTTTTTTTTTTTGAGTTGAGATTTACACAAGGAAGTAGGCTATGGGTGAAAAGACTGGGAATACAGAGAACGAAAGTTATTGGATCACAAACGACGGACCGCTGAGAGAAAAACAAAGCCTCAAGGTTGTACAGTGCACACTGTACAAGGCCTCAAGACACGACACGAATTAACACGATTTTCAATACAGGTATGAAAGATTTACACCGAAAAATCTTCGTCGGGACACAATATACGTACAACACCATAAATAAATACAGTTTTAACGAAAATACAAATGGGAACAATCACTTAACTTCGATTTCAAATCGTTCGCGACGCGGCAAAGGCCTTGCTCGCGACACGGCAAACAGACGATCAATTTATGAAAGGTCAATATATTCATTCATCAATATATTCGATCAATATATTCATCCCATTGTCAGCTTCACTGCTGAGACAAAGTTCTCAGGCAAGAAGGAGGAGGTCCTGTCAAGCGATATCAATAAACAGAGACTGATCGGGATGATAAGTGATGAACTGAGAGAAAGGTATTGCACTGTGGTCAATGCACCTGGAGATGCTGACGTAGATATAGTAAAGGCTGCAGTGGAGGCATCTCTTCTACACACCACTACACTGATTGGAGAAGATACTGATCTCCTTGTCTTACTCCTTTACTATGCGCAGGGAGACAGTATGAGCCTTTATTTCAGATCAGACAAGTCCAAAGCTGATGGCAGTTTTAAAGTGTATGACATCAACCGTCTAAAAGAAATCCTCGGACATGACATGTGTTCTCAGTTGATATTCATCCATGCCATGACTGGTTGTGACACGACTTCTCGGATTTTTGGTGTTGGCAAAAAGACTGCTTTCCAGAAGCTTGTAAAAGGAGACCCTGTCCTTCGGTCTTGTGCCAACACATTCACCATCCCAAACCAGACCACAGAGGTGATCGATGACCTTGGATGCCGAGTAATGGCTATCCTCTTTGGTGGCAAGTGCAAAGATTCCCTTGCAACAATGCGATATAACACCTTCAGCAAGAAGGTTGTCTCTGCTTCGTCTTTTGTAACACCCGAACGTCTGCCCCCAACTGAATCTGCTACCAAACTTCACTGTCGTAGAGCGTACTACCAGATCATGGTGTGGATGGGAAAAGAAGAGGGTATGGATGCCATGAAATGGGGGTGGAGCCTGCAGGATAATCAGTTTGTCCCACTTATGTCAAGAATGAACGCTGCTCCAGACAGTCTCTTGAAGGTCATTCATTGTAACTGCTCCACTGCCTGCAAGACACTCCGCTGCTCTTGTAGACGATATGGACTACCATGTACTACTGCCTGTGGACCGTGCCAACTTGAAGAATGTGACAATCCACATAACAAGTTTCTTCCAGAGGAGTCGGAGGATGACGATGAATAGCGACTAACTGTAGAAGACAACAAATGCCTAATGGGCTGGTAAACCTGGCTTACTGGATTACCTGATTACTTTGTGCTTATTTAAGTAATTTTGATGATTTCCTGGGTGCCTTAAACCTAGGTATACGCACTGAAAATATCTCTCTAGGTTGACTACTATTCGACAGAGCCATTTTAGTGGATCAGGATGTCACCTTGGGATGCCATCTTGGACTTGTCAATAAATAATTAACTGATGGTAATTTTATTGATTCAATTGGATTCCTTGGGCCCTAAAACCTAGGGTTAGACACCAAAACCACCTTTCTAGGTTGAATAATAATTGAGATATGGCCATTTTAAGCTCCCGGCGGCCATCTTGGACGCCATCTTGAAAATGACCCCTTTCCGGAAGTCAGATGTTACTAGATTTTTAGTATGTTATTTAACATGCCCAATGGTACCAGAATCCATTGAAAAACCGTTTGTATCAATTTTTGGGGATTAGGTGAGTTTTTTTCGTATATTGACCCTACTATCAGAGATATAGAGGTGTGACGTTTTTCCAGGATGGCGCCTGTACCACGTGACCTATGACGTCATAATAATCATTAAAATATTCCACAGGAGGAGGCCCTCCTATGGTGAAAATTTCATGTCAATCAGACCAACGGTTGCCGAGAAAATGAATTTTTAAAATGCAGACACGTACGGCACACGTACGCAACCGAATGCCGAACCTCGCTTTTCGCTTCGCGAGCGCAGGGTAATTAGCAATTTCCAAATTCTTGATCTTACCTACAGGTGGCACAGCTACACCTTCAGCAAATGATGCTACCCGCAGGCATGTGCTGCATATGAAGGAAGAAGGGCAGTACGATGATTGAGCAGGCAAAAGAAAAAGGCCGCATTGGACGAGTGGACTTTGAAAAAGTTTTCATCAATACTAGTCTTGGGTAGAGTTGCTTCAGGTTCTAAGGAAAGAAAATACATTCAAGTAAACAGTGGGAAGAACGGGAACATTTATGGAAGAGGGTGAGAGCACTTGCTTGGAAGACTGAGGATGTTTCAGGTACTGAAGCCAGAATCCATACGAAGCTGATGAATGAGCCCTTGTGTTGTTTGTTTTGTTGTAATTTTAGAAATTCGACTCTTTATAAAAGTCCCGTGAATCATGTTCAGACTTAATTTGCATTGCACTAGAAATCTTTTTCAAAAACCCCAAATAAATGTCTTTGGGGGGAAAAAAAACCTTTTGTGTCGCAATGCATCAGTTATTTTTTATGAGTTTGGGCTTCGCTATAGAATATGCGGTGTATGCTTCCTCATTTTCTGTACAACAACAAAACTGCCACAGTTGTGGCCGTTGCTTTCCGGCTTGGATTTCTTTTCAGGATCATACCACACATAACCATGTTGGGATATTCCTTATTCCTTAAATTGAGAATGTGCTCTCGTGTTTATCGATCTAAAGATGTTGCTGTACATCTGATTATTTAGCTGTTTGTACTTGTGTTTGATCTCAGTAATTTGTTTTCCACAATCATGGATAAGTGTAGATTTTCCTTTTAACGTAGGCAGGTCAGCAGTCAAAGATTGTCATACTAAAGCACATAAATAATACTGGACAATAGAAGCATGATACTTAAGAAGAATTCTAGTGGGGCGGCTTAGCCCAAATATTCAAAAGAATTGTGCATTTTGTGAAACAAGCACCAAATTTGGCACAAATGTACATTAATATGTTGCGAACATTTTCAGATATTGGGCCACTTGAAATTCCGTAATTTTTTTTTTCAATGTTTTTCAAATTTCGTAATTTCAAATTTTTCGGGTGACACCGTCACAATTTCGGTCTTCGAGGCCGGCCGATAGGCAAAGTGTGACCGGAAGGGACGAGGTTCTCCTGACCACGTGGCCCTCGATCTGGGAAGCGAGAGGCGTTCCATTAGTGGACGCGCCCCTCACGCCCGACTTTTGGGCGGCCCCGGCAGGCCGTTTGTTTTGACGTTCCGTGACAGGCCCCGCACCCCCACCTCCGGGCCGACCGGAAGCTTGTGCTGAGTACATCATACCTGAACAACTCAGTGAGGCAGAACACAGCAGTGCACACCAGGGTGACCCCTTCAGTGCATAAACCAATTAACCTGTCCACTGCAGGGCATATAGAAATGAAGTTATTTTCTGCATATAATAATAATATAAGTTCAGTTCTATATAACAATTTCTGTTATCACCACTACCACTACAACTACCACTACTACAAGCTTTGTCTGGAATTTTGTGGACTAACAGACAAACAGACATACAGACAAGCTGGGATCAAAACATTACCTCCTTCCACCATTGAGTGTAGAGGTAAACATCATGGAAATTATATCATGCCCTAGATTTAATTCATGCTTACCCGTGTATTTGCTTCACTGGTTCACAAGGTCTTTTGCATACATGTAATTCAGACTCTCGTCTTCATTGCTGACCACACAATGTTCGCAACATATTAATGTACATTTGTGCCAAATTTGGTGCTTGTATCACAAAATGCACAATTCTTTTGAATATTTAGGCTAAGCCGCCCCACTATATCGGCCGGCCTCGAAGACCGAAATTGTGACGGTGTCACCCGAAAAATTTGAAATTACGAAATTTGAAAAAATTTGAAAAAAAAAATTACGGAATTTCAAGTGGCCCAATATCTGAAAATGTTCGCAACATATTAATGTACATTTGTGCCAAATTTGGTGCTTGTATCACAAAATGCACAACAGGTTTGCTATGCTGCTACACTATTCAGGGAAATGTTATGAAAACGGATCATGGGTCGTGGAGCAGTTTAGTGGTGGTGTGGAGCAGTTTAGTGGTGGCGTGGAGCAGTTTAGTGGTGGTGTGGAGCAGTTTAGTGGTGGTGTGGATCAGTTTGGTCGTGGTGTGGAGCAGATTAGTGGTGGTGTGGGTCAGATTAGTGGTGGCGTGGATCAGTTTGGTCGTGGTGTGGAGCAGTTTAGTGGTGGTGTGGAGCAGTTTAGTGGTGGCGTGGAGCAGTTTAGTGGTGGCGTGGAGCAGTTTAGTGGTGGTGTGGATCAGTTTGGTCGTGGTGTGGAGCAGATCAGTGGTGGTGTGGGTCAGATTAGTGGTGGCGTGGAGCAGTTTGGTCGTGGTGTGGAGCAGTTTAGTGGTTGTGTGGAGCAGTTTAGTGGTGGCGTGGAGCAGTTTAGTGGTGGCGTGGAGCAGTTTAGTGGTGGTGTGGATCAGTTTAGTGGTGGTGTGGAGCAGATTAGTGGTGGTGTGGGTCAGATTAGTGGTGGTGTGGAGCAGTTTGGTCGTGGTGTGGAGCAGTTTAGTGGTGGTGTGGAGCCGTTTAGTGGTGGTGTGGAGCAGTTTAATGGTGGTGTGGAGCAGTTTTGTCATGGTGTGGAGCAGTTTGTGGTGGTGTTGATCAGTTTTGGTCGTGGTGTGGAGCAGTTTAGTGGTGGTGTGGATCAGTTTCGTGGTGGTGTGGAGCAGTTTAGTGGTGGTGCGGAGCAGTTTCGTGGTGGTGTGGAGCAGTTTAGTGGGGTGTGGAGCAGTTTAGTGATGGTGTGGAGCAGTTTGGTGGTGGTGGGGAGCAGTTTGGTGGTGGTGTGGAGCAGTTTCGTGGTGGTGTGGAGCAGTTTCGTGGTGGTGTGGAGCAGTTTAGTGGTGGTGTTGAGCAGTTTAGTGGTGGTGTGGAGCAGTTTAGTGGTGGTGTGGATCAGATTAGTGGTGGTGTGCAGAAAGCCTTGTTGCATTTGTCCTCAATGGTGCGGGTTTGATTCCCACAGCTACACAGAAACGTGTGTGGAGAGGGAGGTGATCGGCACCACCTGGTTGGTATCTTTGCCCCATGATTTATAAACACCACTGTGGTACTCTGACGACCTTCATGTGGTTACTGGACCTTCACCCCCACAAGCTCGCTCTCCACGTCTCATGACAAAATAATGCAGCATGGACCAAATTTGACAAGGACAAAGACACAAAGCACAGCTATTACTTTTTATTTCTTTGATTGTTCCCTATTTGTTGGATCGCCGTCCTGTTTGCCATATGTGCCCGTACACTTGCCGCATGCCTGCTTGCGGCACAGACATGCGTGTGGTTAGCTGGCCTGGTGTGATACCGTAATCTTGGGCGCACAGCCACTGATCTCCGGGCACACGCACAGGCAGCCTGGCACTCGCGGCCCTGCCTGCTGAGCGCTGATAACATACCATCACAGCCAACCGTTTTTACTAATTCCCTCCAAATTGTTCATACCCCATTTCCACTTAATGTCTCCCTCCTCCCACCCCCTCCCTCCCCCCTCCCTCTTCCTTATCGTCTCAAATGCCGTGGGGATGAGAGCTCGAGAAAGTCGACTCTGTTCATTTCAAAGTATGAAAGTCTTAAATCCCAGCAGAGTTTGAATGGAAAAGCAGCTTGCTGTAAATTTATAAAAGTGAAATCGCAAGATGTGATATATATATATATATATATATATATATATATATATATATATATATATATATATATATATATATATATATATATATATATATATATATATATATATATATACCGGTATATAATTTTATATATATATATATATATATATATATATATATATACCGGTATATAATTTTATATATATATATATATATATATATATATATATATATATATATATATATATATATATACCGGTATATAATTTTACATATATATATATATGTATATATATATATATATATATATATATATATATATATATATATATATATATATACATATATATATATATATATATATATATATATATATATATACCAGTATATAATTTTACATATATATATGTATATATACCGGTATATAATTTTACATATATATATATATATATATATATATATATATATATATATATATACCGGTATATAATTTTACATATACACATATATATATATATATATGTATATATACCGGTATATAATTTTATTTATATATATATATATATATATATATATATATATATATATATATATATTTGTAACATTCAAATATTTGTAACATATACATATAATATTTGTAACATGCAAATATTTGTAGCACATCAATTGCAAATTGATAATCGTTTTGTCAAGGCTCTGGTGACTGTTTTATTCATTTCATGAATGAAGTATAGTAGTATGGCAGATAGGTGCAGGAATTGTGCCTTTGATGGTATAAGCATGGCATTTGGCACACAGTCAGAGTATGTCCTAAGAAAGAAATTTGGCTATAGGGTGGGCCATCGCAGATTTGTCCTTTTTTAAAAAATGGCCGCCATTGTTGTCACAGGACAAATCTGCGATGGCCCTATCGCCAAATATCTTCCTTACGGCATAGTCTAACTGTGTGCCAACTCTCGTGCTTGTATCGTCAAAGGCACAATTCTCCCAAATATTTCACCTATCTGCCATACTAAAAATTGGGCGCCATTTTTATTGGACACATCCGTGATGACTCTAATAGTCAGAATATTTAACTGTGTACCAAATACCATGCTTCTATGATTCAAACAACAGTTTATACAAATTAATATACCATATATCATCTTACTATAATTCACCAAATGTCCATCCGTCTGTCTGTCCGTCCGTTCGAAGGTACCGCAAAAACGGCTGAACCGATCGCAACGATATTTTGGGTGGGTAATCCTGGGATCTCCTGGAGTAAAATAGGCTGTATTGTTTTTCCAATTTAAGCTTTGGCCTCCAGCATTTTTAGGTTTGGACTCCTGCATAACGTTATTTTCCCCGGTACCGCACAAACGGCTGCACCGATCGGCTACACCGATCGGACTCGGTGACCTCGGACGAAGACCTTTTGTAAGGACATGGGTTGAATCTCTGCTTGAGAGAATGCCAACCTCCTTCCCACCATCACGGTCGTCTCTCCAACTCACAATCCCACGAGATATGCGGAAAGGACCACCCAAAACCATTTATCTTCTTCTTGATTCGTATATAAACATCATTAAAAGTAAATAATGACCTCGGCCAAAGTTCAAACGATGTGGATTTAATCTCTACATGAGAGAATTCCACATAGCTATTTGGGCGGTGTATAAGCCAACAGATCGCTGTCTCCATTGATCTTGCTAAGGCCATAACACCTATTGGCTCAAAATCCTTTTAAATGTTGACTTGGTAGTTTTTACAATGAAGGAAACATTAACAATGCTGTTAAAAGTTTATTTTGTGATTAATTTGTGATTTAAGTTATGTTGTTTGGAATGAAAAAAGAGATATGGAGTTCAAGTGAATGATGACATGCCGTGATGGTTTCTACTTTCTGAACGTGAACTTCACGGCTCGCCATATGCAGATTTGCCACGGACCCACGATCGATGTTTCTATACGTGAACGTACCCGTTTGTTTGCGAACGGGTACGGCTTTCATGGAAGTCCTTCACTAACTTGCTGTTCATGTCTGACGTGCTACAGGAATGTGGAATTTATTGATTTCATGCTTTAGCATTCGCCGTGTCTGCATTGTATGTCTGCTTATAGCCTCCCACCCATGCGTAGCATGGGTATCTCACTAGTATACCATAATATACCATATAAATGGCGGCCATTTAAAAAACATTGTTGTCACAGGACAAATATATGATAACCCTATAGTTAGGGGTCTTTCATGATGTGCCAAATGTCAAGCTTGTATGACCACAACAACAGTTTATACACAGTAATGTACCAAATATATGTAAAATAACAAGCAATGGAGGCCATTTTGAAAAATGGACGCCATTGTTGTCACAGAACAAATCTGCGATGACCCTTCAGCCAAATATCTTTCTTAGGGCATACTCTAACTGTGTGCCAACTCTCGTGCTTGCATCATCAAAGTCACAATTCTCCCAAATATTTCACCTATCTGCCGCACTAAAGTTTTTCCAACTTGTTAATCACTTTGGTTTTAATGACCAGGGCAGTGGGTGTCGTTTTAACGTCACACAGATTTCTTCCCGAATGGAATGTTGTGTGTGTGTGTGTGTGTGTGTGTGTGTGTGTGTGTGTGTGTGTGTGTGTGTGTGTGTGTGTGTGTGTGTGTGTGTGTGTGTGTGTGTGTGTGTGTGTGTGTGTGTGTGTGTGTGTGTGTGTGTGTGTGTGTGTGTGTGTGTGTGTGTGTGTGTGTGTGTGTGTTCGGAATGTTAACCGAATTGAAGGATACTTTCCTGGCCGTGTTTGAAAAGACAACTGAGCGCAGCACAATTTTCGCGGCTTCTCGATTGGTTTTTAGATTTGCAGCAATGTGAGCAGGTGAGGTCCACTGTTGGTAAGAGTACTGATCAGCACCTGTTCTGTTGGAAAGATTTGGCACGTGTTATAGTCGTAAGAATGCAAAGCACCTGTTGTGTTCGTGTGTGTGTGTGTGTGTGCTAATCACGAGGAACTGATAGGGGGCGGGCGATGCTACTCACGAACTGACATGCTAATCACGAGGAACTGATAACAAAATGTTTAATCAACAAATGCTGTTTCTTCGTTAAGGGGAAAACACACACACACACACACACACACACACACACACACACACACACACACACACACACACACACACACTACATACACACACATTATATATGCATACACACTACATAGACACACACCATTATATATGTATACACACACACACACACACACACACACACACACACACACACACACACACACACACACACACACACACCTGTGCAAAAACATTGTCCTGCTTTATTAATTACAGCAAATCAACCATTACAGAATCATTTTACAGCGCTATTTGTATCCATTAATGTTTGATATTCCAAAATGATCGCTTTGTGCCTTTGTGAGAAGGAATGTTTCATTTTGATAACAAGCCTTCCGGCTCGAGAACGTCCTTGCACATCAAGAAAGAGACATGTCCGTCAGACACCTGCATCCGACGAATCTTGATGACGTAGTCAACGCGCTTGATGAGCCTCGTCCCTGAATTTACATCCTTACCAAGCTGCTCCGCCTCGTTCCTACTTTCCCAAAGGATACCATTTTCCCCATATTTATACACAGCGATCCCACCGTCGACCTCTCTTCCTTATCCTCATCACCCGCCTCATCATCATCCCGCCCCGTCGGAGACCAAGCCTCCATCGCCCGCCCCCTCCGTGCGGCCCATCGCCCGCCCGCTGTGTCCGCAGCCGTGCGGCGCACGTGGTCCTCGGTGCTTGGCACGCGCCTCCTTGTCGGACTCGCAGCTGCGCGCGCGCCTGACGAGGGCGAAACTATTTTGGAAATCGGGCACGTGTTCGGCGCATCCCCGGGGCATTGCTTTGGCGGGAGGGAAACGGGCCCGCTGATAGTTCGCTTGTCGATGGCCTGAACTTCTTGACTGTTGTATGGCTGACGGCTTTGTAAATTCCTGCTGATCGTCTGCAAACGCGTGATCAACGGCTCTTCCCTCCAGAACCACCGACCATGAATGGCTGCCTGTGTTGTGTACCTTCACAAAGGTGGGTTTCTTCGGCCGACGACTTGTTCTCGCTGTACCTTTGCTTGCTCTGGTTGTATTTGGAATGCTCGGCTAGGAGACCAATTAGAATGGTTTGTGCATCTCCAAAAAATAAACTTCTAAAATATCATTTACCGCATGCTTATATATATATATGTAGATGTGATGGCTCGATTTGTTGCATTGTTTAGTTGTGCATCTCGAATGAAGAGGGTATTCGATACATCCCGGGGATGCTAATGTGAAACACGTGCTTTGGACATTTCATCAAGTATTGCACGGACGCTGCCTGCCATCATTGCCCCCTAACTCATTCATTATTCATTCATTCGCTCATTCATCTACATCCTCTTGATTGATGATGTTAAAGTGCAGATGTTAGAGTTGTTATCGGGGGAATGAAAGTACACCTTGTTGTGTCCGTGTGTTGATTTAAGCACTTGAAAGTTCGTCGATTGAATGAATAATTTTTTTTATTTTTTTTGTCGTGTAGTTTGTAGACCTTAAACCTGTACAAGAGGCTCCTGTGTGAAGTCCCTTGGCATCCCCCTCCATCCTTCCCTTCGTCACCTGCAGACATCCATTCAGGTGCTACTTCTGGGATGTTCTTGTGCCCGGCTGTTGGCTAATTTGACGCTTGATTTAATGGCCAAGTCAACTTTTGTTCTTCATTTCTATTCATTCATTTATTCCACCGAGGCCACGAATCCTTTGTGATGGGTTTTTAGTTGGTGGATAAATTTGAATATGATGGTGTGGTGTTGCCCCCTAACCCCCCTTGGTATCGAACATGGCCGTTCACACGAAATGCGTGCGTACTACCTACTACCTGGTAAACTTACTGTCAGTGCGGAGCCTGCTACCCAGACTGCAAACGCACTCCAGGGTAGTGAGCACTAAACAGCGTAACTTGGTGTCCAGGAGCCTCCAAGAAGACCAGACCACCATCTGTCCGCAGTGCAGGAAAGGATATGCTGAATTTGGTCAGGATGCCGGTGATGACTCGCTGGATGACGGTTGAAAGCTGAATCGAGATTCGAACTCAGGCTAGACAGCTTAGAGGTGAGTGTGCGTACCTGTAGGCCATCCGGCCAGTCCAACAGTGATAGCAATGGGAATATTGAGCTTTGATCGAGTCACTCTGGAAACCACAGTGGTTTGAACCTCGTGAAGATCACAAGGAGCAGAGCATCCAGCTAGGGTTGCTCCGTCCCAATTAAACGATCCTTTCCTAATGCAATGCTGGCCATCTGCCGTGTGGACATCGAGTGTGTCGGCAATGCTCGTTGTGAGTTCACCAGAAAAAAAAAACCCCCAAAAAACCTGGCGGTAATTATAAGGGCGCGCGATGATGCCACGTGCGTCGTAAAATGTGTGTGCTGCGAGTGTTGGCGGACCGCCATTGTATAAATGGAGGTAAAATGAACAGCTGCTTGTTTGTATTTATCTTTATTTATTTGTAACATTCCCTTGACAAATCCTGCATAATCTCGAAGTGCACTCTTCTTATTATTCTTCTTCTTCTTCCTCCTTTTGCTCTTTTGGTTTTGGGGAGGGGGGAATAAATGCCACTACATCACTGATGTCTTTGCATTTTAAGTGCTGTTGCTATTCGCTCCTAAAAGCTGAGGCTCGTGATGACGGTTCGTATTGGAAAATGTCCATTCCCTTGTCAACGCATTTGCACTGCGGTGGAGTTGTTCTTCACTGAAAGGACGACAGTTTTGTTTCATTGGATTGAGCAAAAATGTATTTAAAAAAAAAACAAAAAAAAAACGCGAAAGCCGAAGTGGTGAAGGATTTTGAGGTTATCAAGAGCAATGGATGTTCGAGTTCTGGCTGCACTGACTGTGCGTATATGGCGAGTATTGTCTGGTACGGATTCCTCCCACAGTCGTGCGTTCTTCTCCATTCACCTGGCAGTGTCCTTTCACCTTCTGTTGTTGAGCTCTTCCGTGAACCTGTTTTCTTCAACGACTGTACTTCCAAAAAAATCCCCAAAAACGAGTGCTGCACTTTTGCTTTGTGTGCTGCTTGAAATCTTCGGGGAGAGGAAGATCGATCATTTTTTTTTTTTTGTCTTCTACAAGATCGAGGCTCGTCTAAGAGCTAACACTACTCACAAAAAGACAAACTGACACATAAAATGTATGATAAAGGGAGCGGGAGACAAGATGTGGAGAGAGAGAGAGTGAAGTACACAAGCGCAACGGTCAAGAACAGGGACATCGGGAGATCTGTGGGAGGGAGGAGGCATGGGAAAGGGGTGGGGGTGGGAGAGGTATAAAACACATGGACGTTGCTCGGACTTCCAGGAAAGAAGTGGGAATTTCAAAAAAGTGGATCTGGGGTGAATTAACGGGGGTAGAAAAGATCAAGGTTTTGGATGGCGGAAGATAAGAGATGGTGGTGAACAGCTGTTTTCAAGATCTGGAGGGAGGCGTGGGATTGAAGAGAGTGAGGGAGTTTGTTCCAGAGTCAGGAGAAAAGCGGAATGAAAGAGTGAAGGTGAATAGAATATACCTGAATAGAACCTGAATGAAGTACATCCGTCAAAGTAAAACTGGCATCTTTACACTGAAAAGACTCACGATACCCATCTGGGGATTGGAGGCCAGTCAATCGAACAACAACCCAACAACCCAACAACAAAGAGGTAGTGGCATCACCAAAATTGTAGTGGCAATGCGTAAACATCTTTTTCCCCAACTCTTCTGAAGTAGAAATGGCCTGCTGTGGTTTAGTCTTATCTCTTCCATGAAAAGAAGGGCATTGGGAGAGGAGAGGGGAGGAATTGTCCTCATTGAAATGTTACTTTGGTGATGTCCAGTTGTTGCAGAATTATTTTTTTTCATCCAAGCCTGAAATGTGGAAAACCCACTCGAGGGCTGTCATGATTTGATTGGAATTCCACAAAAGCAAAAAAAATTAAAAATTAAAAATACATTACATTAGTTACATTTGCAATTCTAAGGTTTTATAAATGAACTACATTATGGGAATCCACGATTGCTCAAGTTCAAATTAATTCTGCACGAGACTACGATTACAAACTACTCCGATCCTCGCGTAATTTACCTCCTGGATTTGGCTCGATAATTTATCCTCTTCCTTCCTTCCTTGCTCGCCCGTTGTGCTATCATGGAGCCTGTCTGCTGTTGTTGTTGACTCATCAATAGGGTGAGTGCTGAGAGCAGGCAGCTGGGAGTGGGTGATAGTAGGCCTGGCAGCCAATCCTCTGTATAGTCTTCTCTGTGCGAAGCCGACTGTGTAATTAGGAGAGACAAACGGAGCTTGCAGTCAATCAGTACTGGGTGGCTGGGGACGTGGACGGAGAGAAAAATGCGCCAGGGTTACAAAGCTTGAGAATGCAGGGATGATTTGTGTCTTTTAAAGGGAGTTGGGCCCGTCGTTCATGCATGAGATTTCCATGCCAAGCCGACTACTGGCTTCTGCACTCGTGGAGGTGAATATCGTGCGATATGTGCACCTCTACTCCCATCATGAGCCTTGATTTAAAAAGGAACAATAAAAAATCCTTAATGTTCGTTTGTTCGTTCTCGGCTTTTGTATTTTATAGTCAGGTTCACTGTTTTTTTCGTTCAAAATTTTGGTAGATTAGCAAAACTATACATTTTTGGAATATTCGGAGCATGAGGAATCCAAAAATTAATGTTTACATTTGCGTAGACACCTTTGCGAAAATGACACTCAGGACAGGGATGAAGATCTGTAAAAGCATATTCCTGAACGGTATAGACCTCGTAGATCCTGCGTATAGGACTTATAGTTCAATCTGATACTACCTATAACAACCTATAACTTCAAAGGACTTGCAATATCATGTATTATGTAATACAGTTATATCACAAATATAAAGACAATGGTTTTCAATTACCTTTGTTTGTTGCTTTTCTATAATCCTGAGCACTATTTTGAGGCCTTTATTGGATTCCTTGACCCAGAAAACATAGGATTAGCATATTTAATTAAGTCTCTAGGTTGACTAGAAGCCGAGATCGCGCAAAATATGTATTTTATGGCGGCCATTTTCAAAATCCAAAATGGCGGCCATGCAGGTGTCTGTGCAAATGCCAACATTGATTTTCAGATTCTCCATGCTCTGAAGATTCCCAAAATGTACAGGTTTGCTAATCCCAAAATTTTGAACGAAATTATATTTGTTAACATAGTGAACCTGACTATCTTCATCACTGTCCTGAGTGTCATTTTCGCAAAGGTGTCTACGCAAATGTAAACATTAATTTTTGGAATCCTCATGCTCTGAATATTCCAAAAATGTATAGTTTTGCTAATCTACCAAAATTTTGAACGAAATTATAATTGTTAACATAGTGAACCTGACTATTAATAGTTTCTGTATTTGAATAGCAGGTTGATTCATTGCTAAAGAGAATTGGGATGTTCGGTAATGTGCATGTAAGCTGTGATGTATTGTTACCCTCGCAGGAGGAGTGTGTATTGCATTTGCATCCGTTTGTCTGTCTGTTTGTCCGCACAGAGTAAATATGATTTTCTCTGCAACCGTTGGTCCGATTGACAGGAAATTTCCACCATAGGTGCAACTCCACCTGTATAATTTTTTTAATGATAAGTATGACGTCATTGGTCACGTGGTTCAGTCACCATCTTGGAAAAACCGCAAAATGTTGCACCTCTATATCTCTGAAAGTGCTGCATGGAAAAAATTGAGACATGGCTCATTGTCAAATCTCCATGTGGAATAACATCTGTGAATGATTGTCATAGGTGCCTCCATTATGACGTCATAATTTGAAAAGTACAAAACGTCATCGATCAAGATTAAATTTCTTGAGCATAATCTAGGAATAAATTGGTGGAGGAAAAAAATGATATCATCGGTCACGTGGTTCGGTTGCCATATTTGTTTTAACACAAAAGCCTTCAAAAACCACTGAAAATAAATCCTGGCGAGGGTTTGCAATCTCTAATTGCTCTTTTTCTTGTTGTATCATGTAATATGTGGTGAGGATTGTCATCAAAGCATAATGGATAAAACCCTCTTGAAAACAAGTTGAATATCTCTCGGTAAAGGTATGTGCTGTAAGTAGAAAGTTTGAATAGTGAGTGAGGTTGCACGGCTGGATTGACTGATTGAGACTGTGGATCTATTGATGCGGAACCACTGTTTGGAGAGATTGTGGGCTGATAGAATCGAAAATTCTAGGAAGAAGAGCCCAGCGGATGATCCGGGCTTTTGGAAAATTGGTCATGCGCTTACTAGTTGATTTAAAAAAAAAAGAAAAAAAAGTTAGGCACCAAATCTTTCGAGGTTTACTATTAAATAAAGTTCAGTACAGTGAGTATCATTTAGAACATCGTTTAAAAGTTAATTTAATGCTTTAGAAATAGCTTCGATAGTAGAAATTGCCTGCTGTGTTTTAGTCTGATCTCTTCTCTGGAAAGAGGAAGTTGGGAGGGGAAGTGGGAGGATTTATCTGTTACATTTCAAGGAATAATTAGTTATTGTGATGAATTGATTTATGACGTGTGTGTTGTTTGTGTGTACATACAGTGCCAATAGAAAGTCTATACCTCTTTCAAAATTTTCACCTTTTGTTGCCTTAGTCTGGAATGAAATTGCATTAAATCAGACTTTTTCCACCTTCATTTACACTTCGTAACCCACAACTTCCAAGTTAAGAACAAATTCTACAAATTTCAGAAAATTAATTTAACATACACAACTAGAATATCTTGGTTGGATAAGTGTCCACCCCTCTGAGTTAATACTTGGTGGAAGCGTCTTTGACAGGATTTACAGCTGTGCCTCTTGGGATAGGTCTCTACCAACTTTGGACACCTTGATTGGGCAATATTTCCCATTCTTCTTTACAAAACAGTTCAAGCTCATTCAACTTGCGTGGGGAGCGATTATGGACAGCAATCTTCAAGTTATGCCAGAGATTTTCGATTGGATTTAGGTCGGGGCTTTGACTGGGCCACTCGAGGACATTTATCTTTTTGTTCCTAAGCCACTCCAGTGTAGCTTTGGCTGTGTGCTTCGGGTCATTTTCATGATGAAAGGTAAACTTCTGTCCCACTTTCATTTTTCTTGCAGAGGGCAGCAGGTTCTCCAAGATTTTCTGTTTTTTGCTCCATCCATTTTCCCTTCCATCCTGACAAGTGCCCCAGTCCCTGCTAATGAGAAACATCCCCATAACATGATGCTGCTGCCACCATGATTCACAGTAGGGATGGTGTTCTTTGGGTGATGTGCTGTGTTGGATTTGCATTGTGTTGGATTTGCACCAAATGTAACATTTTGCATTTAGGCCAAAAAGTTCCATCTTTGTTTTGGCAGACCACCAAACTTTTTGCCACATGGCTTCATAATCTCCGGAGTGGTTTTTTTGCATCCATCAAACAGGACTGATGATGTGCTTTTTTGAGTAATGGCTTACTTCTTGCCACTCTACCATACAGGCCAGATTTGTAGAGTGCTTGGTATATTGTTGTCACATGCACAGTGACCAGTCTTTGCCATAAAGGCCTGTAGCTTTTTCAAAGTTGCCATTGGCTACTTTGTGGCCGCTCTGATCTGTGTCTCTCAATCAGGGCTTTTTACATGGGGTTTACCCAGATCCTTGCAATTATTACTGACTATTTTCTCTTGAACTAGCACACTACCTTTAATGACTAGACCAGGGACCATAAAGCCCACGTCATCGTAAAGATATTTTTGAGGACTTTTGAGAATATCGCGACATTGTGCAATAAAACCTGTCATTATTTACTTTTAATTATGTGTGTATGTGCATCAGGAAGAAGGTAATTGGTTTGAGGTCGCATAGTCACTTGGCAGTTGTAATTCCATGGACTTTCCACATGCCTCATGATTGTGAATTGGATAGTCGGCCGTAATGGGCCATGAGGTGTAGGAGCTGTTTCTCTCGCAGTTTCTGTGAAGCCGGTGATAGCATAATAGTAGAGGGGAAAGTGTTAAATATTCCACTGTAGTGTGGAAATGCCCATTTGGTTTTATAAGCAGGGCAAGGGTGAGAAGGGGAGGACAGGAAGGGCAAAATCTGGATCAGCAGCTCTGCTTTCATTTATTCGTGACCATAAAGGCATACGCCTCAGTCTGCAAAGACCTGAGTGCCACACAGACGCCATCCTAGTTTGGAGTTGATGTGTCGGAATAATTTACGTGCATGACATCAGTGTTGTGTCACGTATAGGGTCAGTGTGCTCCTTGCGTTTTATATATATATATATATATATATATATATATATATAGATATTGTCGCGCGACCATCTTTGATTAATATCAGGCGGTCATGGATGCCGATCGTGAAGGCTTAGCCCCCGAGGCGAAAACTCAATGGCGGATTCCAAAAACAATAGCTACACCAAAGCGCGTGGGATGGAGGGTGGCGCGAGACCCCTGCAGCCTTACCTGTTAAAATCAACCACACGGAAACTGCGTTCAGTTATATGTACAGAAAATAATATAAGGGTTTATTAAAGTAAAAGGGCAAGGACAGGAAAAGCACACGCCGGTAATGAATATCCTAATTGGGACATCCCCACACGACAGATCTCAAACACAGACGAGGGAAAGGAATACCAAAAGAAATGTCTCGTCATGCAATTGTGAATGCGCAACTCGGTCTTATCTGCCCGTCGTCTTCAATCTCCGTTGCCCACACCCGGCTCCTTTCGTCCAGCTGCACGCCTCGCTCCAAGCTCCAAAGCGCCGAGCACCAAGCACCCAGCACCACGAGGCCGACCTTCGCGCACGGTCGACAAGCCAACTTGGATCTCACCGGGACTGCCAACTCAAACCGTGTACTGCGAACCGAGCTGGTCAACTGCTCGCAACTGCCAGGGCCGGGATCTCTGTCCGAACCGCTTGCCAACTGCTCTGGCTGGGAAAACTTCCACGCTCCTCAACTCGGGCAACTCTCTCACTCACTGCCAAGTCTCTCTCCATCCTTCCAACTCGCTTCTCTTTCCAGACCAACTCGACCAACTCTCATGCTCTCCCTCTCAAA
>NC_136269.1:49202997-49290497 GCF_964187855.1 Myxine glutinosa | reverse complement strand
CAAAAAGTTGTTCGAACGAGATGTCCACACTGGCTCGCCCAAGCACCACTTGGAGGATCAATAAGTAGTAATTTCCCACAGTGGTCCTATAAGAATGACCCATGAGAAATAGATCTGTGTAGCAGGACGTTATTGCAAGGATTATTGCTTTCCTGGAGATGTTGAAGTTGGTGAAATATTGTCGACAGTTGATTTGTTTCACCTTGTGGGACTGTGGGAGTCAGATTGGTCGAGTCTTTCAACAACTTGGTTTGTTAAAGGTTTGCCCTTGATTACCTCACATAGCTCACAACAAGGTGCATAAATAGGACGTCTTACATTAGCAAAGTACAGTAAATCGGATAATAACTTCATTATGGTGGTGGTGGTGGTTCTGATTGGTTTATTTTTTTTATTTTTTACACAAGAATGAATTATATAATTTCTTTCTGCACAAGGCGAGGTGGTTGCCAACCGTTTGTCTGAAAGATACAAAATTGTGACCTTTTGGTGCTGCTTTTTTCTTCTTTTTTTTGTGAAAAACCGTTTATTTATATATGTGTGTGTGTGTGTGTGTGTGTGTGTGTGTGTGTGTGTGTGTGTGTGTGTGTGTGTGTGTGTGTGTGTGTGTGTGTGTGTGTGTGTGTGTGTGTGTGTGTGTGTGTGTTGTTTGTTTGTTTGTTTGTTTGTTTTTATATATATCAGATTTCATTTGTATATATCAGATCAGATTTTTGAAAGGTTTAATGAATTGGACTCTGTCCATCTTTTAAGATGGCAAGTCACGCTCGATCACTTGACACTGGGTGGCCCATTTATTACTGACAGTTTAGAAATCTCTAACTTTTTTTGTTTCTTAACCTAATCAGATAAAAAATTTACACAACATAGGTACATATTTCAAGTTGTTATGCCTCCGCCGACAAAATCGCTGGAGGCATTATGTTTTTGGGTTGTCCGTCCGTTCGTGCGGGCTAAACCTCGTTTTTCTCAGCAACCATATGTACGATTGAGACTTTCAGGCTAGGAGTGGCACCCATGCAGAATGTTTTTATGATTATTGTGTGGTCATCAATCACGTGGTATGGCAGCCATCTTGGATTAAAAGCAAATACTTAAAAAAAATATTTCTTGGAAACTGCTGAATGGAAAAATTTGTAACTTGGCACATTGTCAAGTACTCCCAATGGGGAACAAAAGCTTGATAATATCATAGGTGATGTGGTATACCAGCCAAAAATGTTTTAATCAAATTCCTTGTCCTAAAAATCTGAAATTGCATGCACATGATCTATGATCCATTTGTATTGAAATATTAAATGTATGACATCATGGGTCACATGGTTTGGCAGCCATATTGGATTGAAGGAAAATATTAAATAATTATATCTCTGAAACCGCTCACCCTTTTGATGCAAAATTTTACAAATATCATCTAACAGCAATGTTGCATATAGTTTGAAAATGATGTCATAGGTCACGTGGTTTGGCAGCCATCACGGATAGAAAAACAAACCTTATCCGATCAACACAAAACTTCACAAACGTGATCCCCTACCCATACATATGCAGAGTGGTGGCATCTAACTGTTATGGGACTATGCGGAGGCATATTGGCGACGCAGTCGCATTGTTCTATTTTTTTACATAAGTTTAATCAACCCTAACAACTTACAAATTTAGTTATGAACTTCAATCTGATTTGCACCATTTTCTATCGGTTTCTTCAGCCTTTCTCTGTATTCGAATGCCATCTTTTGTCACATTTCGACCATAATTTCACCAAAAGCTGCTTGAATTCTGTTTCAGTTCCTGAATTTTGGTTGGCTTTTCGTGTAGACTTTTAACTTTATAAACCCCCAGAGAAAAAAGTCACATGGTATGGGGGCCAGGACATATTGGGGGATCCACGACCCATCCAGCGTTCGGGCAGTGTCTCATTGAGCCAATTCTGGACCTGGATACCCCAATGGGGAGGAGCTCCATCTTGCATAAATATCAGTTCATTATCGATGCCACTAGCTTCCACATCTGGCCAGAAGTGATCATGCAACATTATCAAGTAGCTGTTACTTGTTAAATTTTAATCGAAAAAAGGGCTGAAAACACCACCCTGCCAAATAGCAGCGCAGACCGTAGTTCTTGGTGAATGAAGAGCTTGCTCCTTTACCCAGTTTGGATTCTCTTGAGACCAGTACCGATGATTATTGTGATTAACACCCCCGTCCAAAGTGAAAATGGCCCTCATCAGACCACAACAGCAATGCCAAATGCATAGGATTTGCCTCAATTCTCACAAGTAGCAAATTGCATACTATTGGCTTTGTCTTCTTTATAAAGTTTCTGGACAATATGAACTTTGTAGGGATGCCATTTCAATTCTTTCAAAATGCGTTGAATTGTTGTGCGACTCATTCCCATTGCCAAAGAGGAACGTCTTGTCGAAGTGTGAGGATCGTTATCAAAATGGTTCACAACAAGTGCCACTTTTTATTCTGTTCGTCTGGTTCTTTTTCTCTTTTTTGCACATTTTCCACACTACAAACTCCCATCAATGCTCTGTGCCAACTAATAATGCTGTTTCTTGCAGGAGGTCTTTTGTTGAATTTTGCACCGAATTTGCGCTGAACTGTTACGACGCTGCTTTCCACTCAAACCACGCTGCACATTTGGCTCTCTCATCTACAGGATCCTCCATTTTAATTCTGAAAAATGAGAAAGAATAAATCTGCGAATATATTGTCAATTTTTTTTTTTAATATGTACCTACGTTGTGTAATTTTAAAAAATCTGATTTGGTTAAGAAACAACAAAGTTATAGAGATTTAAAAACTCAGTCATAAATGGGCCACCTGATATTTTTGGGGTTTTTGTTTTGTGAGATTTCAATAATTTTTGAATATCTTTATCGTTGCTATCTCCGTCACCAAAGTTGGATGGAGGTTATGTTTTCACCCCTGTCTGCTTGTCTGTGAACAGGATATCTCAAAGTTATGGATGGATTCGGCCAAAATTTGGTGGACAGGTTGGTTGTGTGATGACGAATTGATTCAATCCTGCTGAGGATCCGGATGGATACTAGAAATCTTAGTGATTTTCCTCAATTGATTGGTCCAAAAGCAATATTTAGCACATTATCTCAGAACGTTATAGACGGGTTCAGACGAAACTTGTGGACAGGTTGGGTTGGACAAGGGCAAATTGATTAAATTTTGGTGAAGATCTAGACAAGACATGAGAATTTTTGAAGTATTAAAAAATTATTCTTCACCACTGAGATAGGGCCAAAACGATATCGAGCATGATGTTTCAAAAAGTTGTCGATAAATTGTGACAAAACTTGGTGGATGAGTTGGGGAGGTGACAAGAACATGGTGACAATATTAGATTTTGGTTCAGGTCCGGATCCAGAATTGTCCCATCTCATTTATTTATTTTGAAGGTGCATAGTAGCACGTGTATCAGTTCGTTACTATTCCACCAAACTACGTGGGTTTTACTTGTGTACTGGAATTTTCTGGGAAGAGGTTGCTTTGTGCAACAACACGTTTGCATGACAGGTACTCCAAGCTGATTGCCAAACCCTTGCTTTGATGCAATCTATCTTTCAACAGCAAAGCGATATTAATCTTTCCCAGTTAGATATTTGCCGTTGAAATGACTGCTGAAGAAATACTGTGCTTTGGTTTTGACACCAGACACAGTTGAGATCAACCTTACTGGATGTGCCTATCTACAAGCCACAAACAGTTTTCTGGTCAACCCGGGCCTCAGTTGGCCCAGCTGCTGTGGGGCCCTCGATTTGCCGGCCATGAGGCAGATTTGGGCTTGTGGGTGGTAGGGAAATGGGATGAGTGACCTGCCTGATAGGTTACTCGGCTTCCTTCCTGCTGCTCTGTGGGTCTCGCATTTCCTTCCACACTTTCCGCAGGTTGTGAGCGAGATTTGGCGTCTGAATGGCAGTATAAGGTCAACTAAGGAAAAATATCACTCATTGTTTCCTTGATGGTTTTCCCTTTTGTTTCTAAAATAAATTGTATTTCCACTTTTTGCAATTTTGGTTTTGTCCCATGGTACTACCACCCTTCATTCCAACAAGCCATTTCACTTATCAGAGCCTGGAGGGTAAGGGGAAAGGGTTGGGGGGGAGGGATAGAGAGTTGGCAGCTAGAATTGGCCTATTTTGGATGAATTGTCAGTGAAATTTGTTGTAATGTACTGTATACATTTGAAACCTTATTTGGAAATCAAGTGCCTTTTTAACACTTCTCTGCTCTGAGATGCATACTTGCCATGGCATGTTATATCCAACCATTTGTATCAATATATTGTTCTTAGTATAATGCAGTTTTGTTTTACCGAAATAATGGGAAACTGCACTGATTTGGAAATATCAAAATTACAAACTTCCTGAGAGTATTAATTTATATTGATTCATTCGGCATTGTTAGACTGCCAAGTACCATGTGGTAGGTCCCATGGTTGCGCATCTACCATGTTGATGTGTTATCATAGGAGCCCTTTTGTCAAATCTTCCGAGCAGTGTGGCTGGATCTTTATCTCTCCGTGTCGTTCGTATCGCATGGAGGCATTTTGAAAGTGAAAGCCTTTATCTGTGTTTTTGCTTGTGTGTGTCTGTTTTGCAAATTCCTGTTGTAGGTTAAATGCCCCGACTTCGCATCATCATAAATGAACCGGTCATCTGGGAAAATGAGCAGTGCTCGAACGCTTGCCACAGATATATGGCATTTCACTTTCACCTTTGACTTCACCAGCCACAGGAACGGAGAACGAGGCTGGGAGTGGATTGGACGTAGAAGGAAGATAGGCAGCTGTGCCGGCTGCTGCCCGATTTTTGTGGTTGGATTGGCAAGCACCTGATTAAGTTTGAACCACCAAGAGCCCAACGAGCCATCTGGTGATCCAACGAGGGTAACCATAAATGACATCAGATCAACAAATCCATCTGGGAAATGTGGCTAACGGAGAAGCTCGAGGGGGCCACCCCTAAAGTCTTGACACAGCTTAACCTCCACGGCCATATTGGAGGGCATTATGTTTTGAAGAGTGGTTTTAATGTTAGCTTTGTTCTTATCTGAATACTGCTATTTGTTTTTCATTTTTATTTAATTTCGTACACTTTTTTGCGATTTGTATTTGATGTTTCAAATATAAACCTTAAAGGTTTCAAGACAAATTGCTTTGCATGCAATTTTGACAAAATGCTAACTCTGGGGGAATTTTTTTTTTAATGTAGTATAATATTTGTTTATTTATGAGGAAATGTACTCCTGCATTTTCCTTCACGAATTTCATCCTGTGCAGCTGTAGATGTAGGAAACATCTGCAATGGCAGCTGATCAGCTGCAAACACCATCGTGAGCGCGATTTTTCAAAGCAGCTGCACGCTCGATGGATACAACTTGACTGCATGTGGCTGCCAGACGGAGCGCAGCCACATATAGCTGTGTCTGGCTGCTGCCAGGAGCCAAGATGCTTAACAGGGGCTCAATCAGCCCTTGGATCGTCGAATATCGGAATCAAGAGGGGGGTTTTTGCTCAATATATTGGATCACGATCGATATGCCAATTGACTAGTGGGAGTTTGCATTGGGCATATGAAAGGTAGGGGTTTGTGTTTGTATTAAACATCTGGCTTGGAAGAGGGGATGAGAAATAAATGTGTGTGATGGATATACAAGCATGTATGGGAGAAGCACAGAGGGGTATGGACTGTCGTCTTCTGTGATAGTGACCTGAAATACCGGGCACGGCGAGCCCGGGGCGCAGAGCCAGAGGGCCTCCTTAGAGCCGGGCGGGAAGCGAGTGGGTGGGAGTGCGGCGTCCATTGGCTGCGTAGGAGAAGAGTGGGGGCCGTTCACCAGCTGTCAGACTCCGCACATTTTGTACACTCCTCCTTTTCTCCTCTTATCTTATCCTGCTTTTCGTTTACCTCTAACGCCCGTCGCTTTGGCCGGACACCGGCCCAATGATTCTCTCTTCCCAATGATGCGCAACTTTGTCCGCCGTGGGATGGAGCGTTTACGTGGCGGGATGTGTCTGCAGAGGAGGTCCGCATGCTCAGAGCATGCTTGATTTGTATCATTCACTGCGATACTCCACCCCCACCCCCTTCCAGAGAAGAGGTGGGACACCTCCAATTCTGCACATTGGGTGTTCCCTGGAGATTCCGATCATTGTCCACAGACATCGGTCAAGAGAGGTTATCTGATTTATTGCTGAAGTTGTCCTTCGTTGATCATCGGTGAAAGTCCTACGTGAATTTACAAGTGATGCAACTCTGGAAAGGATGGACCTGTGAAGTGCCGTGCCAAGGGGTGAGAGCTTTTGCAAGGGTAAGGTTATAAAATATTAGTTACCTCCATGATCCACATTCTGGAATTTGATCCTTCATTTATTTATCTTGCATTTTGAGGCAAAGGTTACAAACTCGTGTTTCTCACTGCTAGATATGCTGTGGATATTTGTTCGCATGGTTAATCGAGCATGCAAACAAGGTTTTGTTTTGCTAAAGTGTCAGCCGCCTGCACTATTGTTCTGTGTCCGGACGGGATTCACCACATCATACCAGGCCCATTCCTGTTCCGCACCAGGCATGGTCTATAACTTCATATCGTTCTGCCATATGGCAGCCTGCCTTCCTGCCAGGACATACGCCACTTGTGGCTGCCTTCCTGCCTGCCTGTTCCTTCACTTCTGCCAATTATGTGTTGTGGCCCTCCTGTGCCAGGTGCTGCCCTCCCATGCCAGGCACACAAGCCTTTCCTAGGTTCCACTGCCTGCCTGCCCCATTTTAGTTTCCTCTGCTGCCCAGCCCATCCCGAGTTTCACTTCCTGCCCGTCCCAGGTTCCACCTCCCACCTGTCCTGGGTTACACTGCCCACCAGCCAGTCCTGGATTCCGCTGACTGTCCCGGGTTCAGCCACTTGTCCCGGATTTGCCGGTCGCCCAGCCGTTTCAGGTTCCACCGCCGGTCCCAGGTTCCGCTGCCCACCTTTCCCGGATTCCACCACACATCTCGAGTTCAGCCGCCTGCCCACATGTCTGGTTCGTCTGCCTGCCCGCATGTCCCCAGTTTGATTGCCTGCCCATCCTGGGTTCTGCCGCCATTGCCAGGTTCTGCCACCTGCCTTTCCTAGGTTCCACCGCCCATCTCGTGTTCAGCCACCCGCCCACCCACCTGTCTTGGTTTCGGCCGCCCGCCCGCCTGTTTCTCGTTCGCCCGCCTGCCCACATGTCCCGTGTTCGGCTACCTGCCCACCCTTCTCTGGTTCAGCTGCCTGCCCGCACATCCCGTGTTTGATCGCTGCCCATCCTGGTTTAGGCTGCTTGCCTCTGCTGAGTTCTGCCACGAGCCCGTGCAGGGCTCCACTGCCCACCTGTACCTGGTTCCGCTGTCTGTCCCGGGCTCCGCAGCCCACCCGTAGAGGTTGCCACTGCCATGGCTCTCACCTCTAGATGGCACCTTGTTGTGGGACATTACTGTAGGATGACACCGTAATACAACAGGTTCTTTGTGGGATACTGCTATAGCCACAAGATGGTTTTCTGTTTGATGCTGCCACAGCAGTGAGATGATAGTTTTTTTTTGTAGGACACGTTTTTGTTGTTTTTTTGTGTGTGTGGTGTGTGTGTGTGTGTGTGTGCCACACCACACATCTGTTTACAAATTCAAAGTTTCTCTAGCAGTCTTCCCTGTTTGTTGTTTATCCTGCTGCTATTGTTAGCTTTTTGTATCTTGACCGGTGTATCATTGTGTATCGGCATGCTATTAATTCTCGGTAGAAATCTTCCCAATAATTGCAGATCTTTTGAAGGCTTCCGGTAGTAGCTTTGTTCCACACTGGCTTCTTTTATTTAATGTGCTCAAACTCTGGGGTTGACAGGAATAGAACCATCTGGCAAGCACATGTTGCTGTTCTTGACAAATTCTTTTTTTCTTTCTCTCTATTTTTATTCTTTCTTTCTTTCTTTCTTTTTTTGCAGTACTGAGTTTTATATTAGGTGTGACCAAATTTGGCCTGGGTTTTGGAAAATAAATTTCTCTGCTTGGACATTATTGCACTTTTGAGGAAACTATATAACGATGCCGAAGAATTCCAGAGCATTCAAAGTTCTCTACATTTTCCAGATTCTTGTGCAATGCATCGATTTGTTCCTGTTGTTTGTTCACCTTCTTTAGTACTCATGTCAGGGAAGATCTGGAATGATTATATTTTCATGATGGAACGCCAAATTGTGCGTTAAGGTTCAGAGCATTCGCAAAATTAGGGATCTTCTTCAAAGGTTTATGTTTTTTGACAGTTGTTTATGACCTTTTTTTCTGGCCTTCTGCGTTGCTGCATCTGTGGGTGGAAGTCTGCATACATTTATGGTGTCAGTTTGGTCTGCTTCCATATGCCAGATCTCTGATTGCTGCAAGAAAGGCCATTTTGTTTTCTTGGTCTGGTTTGTGTTAAGGGAAAGCCAATCAAGAGGCTAGAATCGCAGAAATTCTCAACATATTTTCCCAATAGAGTTCTTCATTCTTCTTAATATGTACCATGTGGGGAATTTGTGGCCGGCAAAACAAGTAAACAAAAACTGTGCTAACTTTGGAGTGATTATTCCATTTGGAATAAGTGTCGGGTGGGTTGGTTATAAAAGTTGCTCGACCCTCTTTGCCGACTCCTTCCAGCATGTTCGGTTTCTCGTTTTGCAGGTAAATGGGTTTCAGTGAGCTGAACACTCTGTGTTGACTTTGTATTCCAGTGTTCTGTGAAACTGTACACTGTCGCAAGGACTTGCTACGCGCTTTGCTGCAAACCATGTAGGTCTTTCATGAACGGCGGCTCATGTGCCAGCTGAGGTGCATGGCGAGAGCAAGGTAATAGCGGGTCGAAGCGGTGGGTGGAGGTATGGAATTTTTGGTTGGAAAAAGCAAGTTCGCCCATGTATCGGTTGCATTTGTGCATCGGAGATCTACCGCTTGATGTTGAGACTCGGTCTTTTGGATTTGTTTTGGAATTATTTTGCCAAATTCCGTCAAGACGTCAGTCCAAAATTTTCTGCATCATAACATCGGGCAGTCGTTTTCAGTCTTTAGCAATGCATGTCGAGGTTTGAGTTTGTCGATTATTCAAATGTTGAGGTGCCATGTAACTGTGCAACAATCTCGATCTGGGATTTCGTTTCCCCTTCATATTGGAATGGAGAGGGAAAACTAACGATCCCTGAGCTATATTGGGTATGTTAATGTATTTTATTTACAAAACAGATTTATCTGTAAGCTTGCATGAGATTTTAAATTGGTTAAAAACACAAGTGGGTGAGGGTTCGGGTAGATGGAGTGAGCCGGTGTTATTTGTGATGTATTTATTTTATTTTCATGGCCGCTCTCACACTACCTGAGTGCATGTTGCTTCACCTGTTCACAATGAAACTGTATACAAGAATTATTAGTTTTTATCAACCGTCAGGATTTTGAGGAGTTCGCAGTCTATTTTTTCTCTTTGCTTCTACGATTGTCAAAACTGGTTGGTTGTTGGAGCAGTGCGAGTGACTGCAGTGTGCCTTGTTTCGACTGCCTTGTACTTGAGTGGTTGAACCGAACTTGCATTTACCTTTGCAAGTGCTTCCAATCGATAACATTATTTCGGACAAAAGTGTTATGGATCTTCTGCGTACGTGTTCTAAATCGTGCACATTCCTCAGTTGTAAGGAGTTTTGATCTGCGCATCCATTCTTGTTGACCGACCTTTTGTGTTTTGTGGTAAACCAACTAAGGGTCTATATTAATAAGAAAGGTATTGGGACAGCACACCTAAACTCTAAATGAGCCCTGCAAACCTGCATGTGCATGTTTTACCCACATTGCAAAGCACCATGATTTTTTTTTGGGGGGGGGGGGGGTGCTTATAAAGGTGTGCAGTGGGTTTTGAAACTATTTTCTCTTTAATATTCCATTAGGTAAATAGCTGGCTGATCTTCACTGTCGAATTAGGTAAACAGCTGATACCTGGCTGATGTTCACTGTCGAATGGTTGTTGGTTCCTAGAGGTTCCCAAGGAATTGTCATATTAGATTTTCAAGTCAACAGAGTGTTCTCGCTAATTTGTCTTTAAGAAATATGGAAGACGTCAGGTTGTGCAAGTATTGAAAGTATAACTGATTAGGCCAGAGTAAATCTACAATGCATGAAATGGAACAACATAATTTCTGATATGTACTGGAGTTGGTATAACCTGCTAACAAGGCCTGAGCTGTGCTTTTTTTTTTTTTTTTTTTTTTTTTTTTTTTTTGCAAAAACAGACCACACCGTATTGGAAATTTCAACTACTTCTAACAACTTTGCAAATTGCCTTCATGTCCTAATACTTTTAATAATACAGTTTACAAATTAATGCTAAATAAAGGGTGTGTGTGTGTGTGTGTGTGTGTGTGTGTGTGTGTGTGTGTGTGTGTGTGTGTGTGTGTGTGTCCTGCAAGTATTCACAAACCACCCCTATGAACTGTCTCACCAGCATTTGTAATTTTGTCTCGGCTATAAACTGTCACCCTGGTGGTTTTGCAGGCGAGATGATGCATCAATGTGTGAAGGACTTGCTTTGACAATGGGTGTCACCTGCTCGCATTAGGTAGTGCATGCTGAGATATCGGTGTCATTCATGAAGTGTTGGCAAGTTATCGCTGACACCCTGAACAAGTTTGATTATTTATTCCCCCTTCAGTCGAATGTCAGGCCCAGCCAATCGATTCGTGAAAGACTTGGGTTAAGGTTGTTCCTTAGCAGACCCTATAAGCAGGAGGGAATAAATTGGTGGAGTGGTAGAAGAGTAGTAGTAGTATAAAAGCTTGGTGCTGATTTAACCGTTAAGGTGGTTCTCTTGAGATCTCAGTGTCCTGAGTTCAAGTCCCTGTCAGCCGTTGAATTAACACCACGTGGGTTGACTCAGCCTGTCATCCTTCCAAGAATGGCAAAATGAGTACCAGCTTACTGGGATGAATGAGCCATTTGGGTATCCTGCCTCAGAGGAGCGACCCGGCCAGGATTGTGCCCGATAGTCACGAAACTCCTTTGGCGGACATATGCATCATCACGATGCAAGGAATGGTCAGTAGTAGTTGTAGGATAAGTAAGTAGTGTTAAAAAAAACCCCCCAAAAATCTACCGATTTAGATTTAGAATATAGACAGTGATGCATCTATACAATGATTGCTTTTTTTTTTTCTTTTTTTTTTAAAATAAACAAACGCTGAGGCTTGTGGGAGGGCTAAACAACAGGATGTAAAGTTCACATACTGACAATGAATAACCAACGGACATGAGTCAGACAGATGTATGTAGTTAGTGAGAGTGGAAAAGGTCTCGGATAGCAGCTTGGTTTCGCATGAGGTATTGTTTTGCTGCCACTTAAAGTGGGGCATATCGCAAAGCTCGTGAAACGTTTGAGGTTGAAGGGGGGGAGAGGGGAATAAAACCTCTTCATATTTCATGTGTTCATGTCTGTTTGAGTTTTGTAAGACTCGTGGACCACTTTGTAAGACCTGTGGAAAGTCAATTTTGTCTGGGAAATGGGCATGCAGAGTTTTTGGGATTTATTGGGCATTGAGATGTTGAAAATGTTCGTTGACGTCTGGCAGCGAACACCAAGCGGCCATCTACATATTGCAAAGGGAAAAACACATTTTCCTTCCACGCGTCCCACACATTCCCGTTATCCCAACCCTCGTTTCTGGAATTCCCGTTATCCCAACCCATTCACTTTTTCGCAATTTTATTGACTTCCACGCATTAATGCTCCGGTAATATGTACAGAATGAATGTTATTTTATAATTTTTGAATCGGCTGAATGTGAAATTGATGTTTGGCATTGGGAGATGGCCGTGAAGAAGGGCCGCACTGCTACCTCTCCTGAACTGCATCACAATGACCGACCTTGTTTTGTTATGCATTATCAAGAGTTATTTTTCCCCTTCAGCGTAGTGCGCAAGGAACCTTGACAAATGCCATAAATTTCTCATGCTCGATTATGCATACGAGCAGCAATGTCACAACTATATTGTGTTCATGTGAGAATTGCAGGAAGGGGGGGGAGAAGTGCAATATGAATTTTGAAGGACAAATCATATTTTCTTCTTCAGGGTCTTCATTTCTATTCCATTGCATTAAATCCAAGAGCTCCAAGAGCAGAATAATTTATTTGGGCAAGCTAAGGTTGTCCAGTACATCGATGAGTAAATTGAATTTGTGATTTGCCGACCAAATAGATGGGGGAAAGATTATATTTTTCAACATGGTACCTTCGGACATCTATATTTCTGCCACTGCTTTATGAGGTTCTATGGATGCCCTTGTCAAACAAAATTGTTGGTTGGTTATAGTTCTTAATCCGTTGTGCTACTGCCACCTGGTCCTCTTCGCAGATTGGTATGCTGTATTTTCTGGACTACTGGACTTTCTTTGATTACGGTGTGTCCTGTACCATGAGATTCGTCTACAATGGCAGCCCAATTATGTCTGTTGATACAGGCCTAGTTCTCATGCATGAATCGGTCAATCCTAACTGAGGAAGAAGAAACTGCTCATCTTGGCATTTGTTCACCGCACACTCATCCTTCCTTTTCAAGACCATTCACACCTTTTCGTACGCATTTTTTCCCCATGATGTATAGTTTGTACCATATAGTGGAGTTGTTCTCTGAATAATGTCACAAAGTTGTAAACCTTCACGAGCAAAAACCCGATGACTCCTCTCTGCTCCGTAACAGTGCGTTATTTTAAGTAATATTACAAGTGCCACACATACGGGGAAGTCGGGCAATAAGTGGTCAACAAATGACTCGCATTCTCCCCTGTAATGTAATAGCCTGGTGTTGGCTTAGCGGTTCGGGTGCCGGCTTGGGATCCTAGGATCCTGGGTTCGAATCCCGGTCGATCGCTGAATTAACGGCAGGGGGGTTGACTCAGCCTGTCATGCCTTCCGAGGTCGGCAAATTTGAGTACCAGCTCAATGGTAATTCCCTGTGTGTCGCAAGAGGCGACTAACCGGGTTGGCGGCAGGAAGGGCATCCGGCCATAAAACATTGCTTCAAAAAGGGGACCACGGTGCCCGAAAAAGGCTGTGCGGGGAAAAATGGCCTCCAAAGGTGGTTCTTTTTTCTTCTTCTCCCCTGTAATGTCACAAACAATGCAATTTTATTACACATGTGCACTGTCTGTGTAATACTCTAAAATCCACTTTGTTTATTGACTTGCTCTCGTACTTGTTTGTCATCTATAAGAATATGAATAATCCATTTTTATCACGTTTGAAAAATTTATCTCCATTCATTAATTCCAAAAACATTTGTTACTTTTCTCACAGAAGTTTAGGTTTATGGATGAGATGTTCAGCACGTTCACAGACTGTCAGGGTTTCAACGAAACAAATATATCACGCATAATTGGATGAGCGACAATGGAAAGGGGTGGGAGAGGTGGGGGGGGAGGGGGGGGGGGCTGCTGAGTGTAAAAATAATTGGAGAAAGCACGAGGGCAGCACTACTGAAAGACTGGAGGGGCAGGTGTGAGTTGATGGACACAAAGTCTGTTCTAAAGATGAGAGAATAGAAGAATGCAGAAATTGAGGTGAGCGTTCCGTTTTTATAATTGAGGAGGTGAACTATATGTGGGATTTCTGAAGAATGCGTGTGACTGAGGTGGGAGGACCAAGGCCATGCGTGAAGTGGTGAAGAACTGAGCATCCACCAAACCTGTCTGGTGTGGTTGAGAAGTAGCTGTCGGCACTCGGATATTCTGCCAAGAGATGAAGTGGAGCAAGATGGAAAGCAGCACCAGCCTAGAATTGGGATCTGCTCCAAACACTTGTTTATTTCTATTTATCTAATTGTCTTTGCCACCGAAGGTGGACGCAGGTTGTTTTCATCCCTGTCTGTTTGTCTGTGTGCGATCAGGATATCTCAGTTATTAACGGACTTGGACGAAACTTGGTGGACAGGCTGCGTGTGCAACAAAGAGGAATCGATTTGATTTTGGTGAAAATTCATATCCAAGAATATTTTAGTTTTGCAAGTGATTCTTCACCATTGAGAGATGGGGTCAAAAACGACACATAACTTGGTATTTCAAAAAGTTGTGGATGAGTTGTGACAAACTTCGGTGGATGATTTGGGTAGGTGACAAAAACGAGCTGATTCGATTTTGCTTTAGGTCCGGGTCCAGAACCGGCCAATCAGAGGGATACAAGATGTAAACTGTTCAGCCTGGCGGAGGTATGTGCTCCAGCGAATGCCATTCTAGTTTAGAGTAGTGATCCAGAATGAACAGGTGTGTGTGTCTGTGTCTGTGTCTGTGTCTGTGTGAATTAGTGTTAGTGTTTTTTTAAAATATTGATCTAGCCTGGTGTTGGCTTAACCCTTAGGGATCTTGGGATCTTAGGATCCTGAGTTCGAATCCCGATTGATCGCTGAATTAACGCCAGGGGGGTTGACTCAGCCAGCTCATCCTTCCGAGTTCGGCTAATTGAGTACCAGCTTACTGGTAATTACCTGCGCTCGCGAAGCGAATTGCGGGGTTAGGCATTTGGTTGCGTACGTGTGCCGTATGTGTCTGCATTTTAAAAATTCATTTTCTCGGCAACCGTTTGTCCGATTGACACGAAATTTTACCAGAGAAGCGTCAACGCCTGTATAATTTTTTTTATTAATAATTATGACGTCATAGGTCACGTGGTACTGACGCCATATCTCCCAAATTGCTCAATGGAAAAAATTGAAACATGGCTCTTTATCAAGTACTCACCAGGGGGAATAAGATATGTTGATGGTGATGTCATCGGTTCCTTAATTATGACGTCATAATTCGACAAGTACAACGCTTGATCTGATCAGTATGAATAAAACAAAAATTCCTCTGCAACTGTTAGGCCGATAGACACGAAATTTTCAGAATATGTACAGCTTCTCCTGTCGAATATTTTAATGATAATTATAATGTCATAGGTCACCTGGTACAGGCGCCATCTTGGAAAAAATCCAAAAAAGTTGCACCTCTATATCTCCAAAACAGCTGCATGGAAAAAATTGAAACATGGCTCATTGTAAAGAACTCCATATGGGGAATAGGGGTTGTTAATAATGACGTCAGTGGTGCCATAATTATGACGTCATAATTCGACAGGGACAATGCTTAGTCTGATCAGTTTGAAATGTATTGAGCGTGATCTATGCAACAATTGTATTAGAGAATAGAAATTTATGATGTCATCGCTCACGTGGTCTGGCAGCCATATTGGTTCAAAGAAAAAAAAATGTTCAAAAACAGAAGAGTTGGCTCGCAACAAGTTGACTGGGCAGGGTAAGTATTCTATGAATACCATCTAGTTGGGGAACTGCATCAGCGGCACAAACGTGCTTCCAGAGAAATGATGCAACCAGCAGCCACAGGCTGCATACGAAAACAACAAATATTTATCTAACATTCACGGAGTGAATTGTACATGTCACAGGAATATCAAATATACTAGTTCCCTTACAAGAAACTATTCAGGAGGAGGCCATAAGGCCCATGGAAGCCTGCACTAGTATTGCCAACGTATTGTTGTTTGTCCGTGCTCTATCCTTTTAAATGCCGAGAGTCTAGCCAAGAACCAGCACGTACCATTTTTTAAGTCTTTTGTAATGACTCTGCCAGGGCTCGAACTGCTGACCTCCAAGTCTTAGAGCATACAATATTATCATTACACCACGAGTTTGATCATTATGAGACATCAGTGTCCCACTACACGTGACTTACACACACAGTAGTTCATAAATGGAAAAATCATTACACACCATGGAATTCTGAATCTGCGATCAATGAATCATGAAATATGTACTCGGTAACTCAAAACAAGCCAAGCCAAATTATCTTTGTTCTGAGGTTTGAGAATTTTTTTTTTTTTTTTAGATATAATGAACTAATGGTTTGAGAGTTATTGCCGAGGGTCAAAATGGCATTTGGTGATTTGATTCTAGGGTTATCCTGCTTGCATGAGAGGTCGTATATGAAACACAGCGTAGATGCTACCTTGCAGCGAACCAAATACCTGCGCTTTCACGAGGCAAGTCAAATATTAGGGAGCTGAAATGGTGCTCATCTGTACAGAATGTGACCAAATAACACGACTCGGGCAGAAACTGCCGGTACCATTTTCTTGTCCACACATCACTGGCTAGCCGTCTGCTCGCTCGCTTTCTCAGCAGGTAGCCTGCGCGAGCATCGCCCTGCCAACTAAAACCTGCACTTAGAGCAACATGCAAATGCTCTCCGTGGATGTTTATCACAGTGGTTTTTGGCACTCCTAAATTGGATGGGTACAGCTGATGTTTTATTTTACTGTTTTTTGGTATAAAGTGGTTGAGGTTTCTGCCTTTGTTTTGCCCTAATTGTAGTGTCTGTGTGTCTGTATCTATGTACCCGCGCATACCAATTGTATGTGTTTTGGCCAGAAATCGACAATCTTGTTGAATGGAACCCACCTGATGATCCCAACAGTTGGAAAATCTGTCGGTCAGTTCCTAATAATTACCATACTACACCTGTTTCAAGGTTTTTGGGATTAAAGTAAAGTGAAGTACAAGGTGTTGAATTAGTATATTTGATAACATCCTTTAAATGTTGCTCCCCCAGCTCTCTCTCTGGGCTCTGTCCCCCAAATATTCCTACAGGTCGCACAAGATCTGCCTGCAACCCTCTTATGGTTAAACTGCCAAAATCAAGACTCTCTGCTCACCTTCATTCCTCTTTCTCCCGCCTCTGGAACAAACTCCCCCACTCTCTTCAATCCCATTCCTCCCTCCCGGTCTTTAAAACAGCCGTTCACCACCATCTCTTATGATGTTCACCACCATCCCCCATCCAAAACCTTGATCTTTTCTACCCCTACTAATTTCACCCCAGATCCACTTTTTTTGAAATACCAACTTCTTTCCTGGAAGTCCTTGCAGTGTCCTTGTGTTTTATACTTCTCCCCCCCCCCCCATTCCCACGCCTCCTCCCCCTCACCCCCTTCCCACGCCTCCTCCCCCCAAGCCCTCTCCCTCCCACAGATCTCCCGATGTCCCTGCTTTGTGTGCTTCCCCTTCTCTCCCCATCTTGTCTACCGCTCCCCTTATATACTTTGTGTGTCTGTTTGATCTTTTTGTGTGATAAATGTTAGCTCTTTCACGAGCCTCGATTCTGTACTGTAAATTGGGGTGTATAGGGACAGCAAGGTGAATAGGGACACAAAATGAAAAAAAGTTCGCAAACCTTTTTCGCTGAAAATTGATAACCATACTGATTTGTTCATATTTGGGTTGAAAGTGTTCTCTTGTTTTTTTAAAAAGCAACTTATAGTCCCTATTAACTCCATATATGGGTTAAATAGGAATAAATAGGATTTTTATGGCCGTCCCTATTCACCCCGTTTTATGGATGAACAGGGACAGTCACTAAATACAAAAAAATAATAATTAAGAAACAATCCTGAGTTTCCAACTTATTGCTAAATTGATAGCTCAGATGGATGCACATAATATGCACCCATAATATAAACGACGGTGCCGATGAAAAAAAAAATGGGATAAAAAGTTTCTCCAAACTGTCCCTATTTCTTGATTATTATTTTTTTGTATTATAGACTGTCCCTATTCACCCCGTAAAATGTGGTGAATAGGGACAGCCATAAAAATCCTATTTATTCTTATTTAACCCATATATGGGGTTAATAGGGACTATAAGTTGCTTTTTAAAAAAACAAGAGAACGCTTTCAACCCAAATATCAGCAAATCAGTATGGTTATCAATTTTCAGGGAAAAAAGTTTCCGAACTTTTTTTCATTTTGTGTCCCCTATTCCCTTTTTTTTTTTTTTTTTTTTTTTTTTTTTTGTATACAAGATCGAGGCTCGTGAAAGAGCGAAAATTAATCACACAGAAAGACAAACAGACACATAAAACAAATAACATCGGGAGCGGTAGACAAGATGGGGAGAGAGGGGGAAGGACACAAACACAACATTTGAGAGCAGGGACCGAGAGACATGGAGACATCGAGAGATCTGTGGGAGGGAGAGGGCTTTGGGGGGGAGGCATGTGAAGGGGGGAGGCATGTGAAGGGGGGGAGGCATGTGAAGGGGGGGGGGTGGGAGAGGTATAAACATATGGACACTGCCCGGATTTCCAGGAAATAAGTTGGAATTTCAAACAAGGTGGATCTGGGGTGAATTAGTGGGGGTAGAAAAGATCAAGGTTATGGATGGGGGAAGATAAGAGATGGTGGTGAACAGCTGTTTTAAAGACCTGGAGGGAGGAGAGGGATTGAAGGGAGTGTGGGAGTTTGTTCCACAGGCGGGAGAAAAGAGGAATGAAAGAGTGAAGGTGAGCAGAGAGCCGAGATTTCGGCAGTTTAACCATCAGAGGGTTGCTGGCAGATCTTGTGCGACCTGTAGGAATATTTGGGGGACAGAGCACGGAGAGAGCTGGGGGAGCAAGGCCGGAGAGGAGTCGGTAGAAGACAGAAAGACCACCTACCTGCCTGCGGTGAGTGAGTGAAAGGCCCTCAGAGATAGCTTCATCGCGGGAGATTCCAATGATTTTGAAAGCTTTGGATTCAACAGCGTGAAGCCGAGCCAGGTGTGAGGCAGGAGCACCAGCCCATAGGGGAGAACAGTATTCCATTGAGCTGCGGATGAAAGCCTTGTATGTGGTGAGGAGCTCAGGTGTGCCGAGGAAGGACTTCGCACGACAGAGGATGCCCAGTCGGCGACTGGCTTTGGAGGCCAGCTTGGAAATGTGGTTTTCCCAAGAAAGATCATGGCAGATAGTGAGACCCAAAAGCTTGAGTGACAGAACTTCTTGGAGAGGATTGTTGAGAAAGTAGATGGGAGGGTTGTCCAGTCGATCTTTTTGGAGAGACATAGTAAGAGAGTGAGATTTGGCAGGATTGAAAGACATGTTCCACTTGTTTGACCAGTCTGATTTTGTCCAGGTCTTCAGAGAGTGAGGAGGCTGCAGACTGCCTATCTGAGGGAAGAGGAATGGAGCGGCAGAGAGTGGAGTCATCAGCAAAGAGATAGAGAGGATTTTCCAGAGAGTCAGAGAGATCATTGATAAAGACCAGAAAAAGCACAGGGCCCAGCACACTTCCTTGGGGAACTCCAGCCTGAACAGGAAGGGGAGATGAGAGAAATCCATTCAGGGCCACACGTTGACTACGACCAGAGAGGAAGTCCGCAAGCCATGCATGGAGATTTCCATGGATACCATAGGAGGAGAGTTTGGTGAGCAGAGCTGGGTGCCAGACCGTATCAAAGGCCCTTGATATGTCAAGGGAGACAGCTCTGATTTCCTGTTTGGCATTCAGGACCTCCATCCATTGTTGAGACAGCAGAAGCAGCATGTCCAGAGTAGAGTGACCTGGTCTGAAACCAAATTGATGATCAGAGATCAAGCCATTGGAGAAGAGGAAAGATTTCATATCCGAAGCAATGATGGATTCCATGACTTTGCTGATAATTGGGAGCAGGCTGATTGGTCTGTAGTTGCAAGGATCTGTTTTTGCACCTTTTTTTGTGTAAAGCGGTAATGTTAGCTGATTTCCAGGATGCTGGCAGATGACCTTGAGCAAAAGATAGGGTGAAAAGAACAGAGAGAGGGTGAGATAGAGCGGCAGAGCAGGATTTTAGGACCCGTAGGCTGATGCCGTCTGGTCCAGTTGCAGAATCAGAGTCGAGGTTTGACAAAAACTCCTCCACCTTGTCAGGAGAGAAGGACACAGAGTCCAGGAGCATTTGGGTTCGACTGGGAAAGGTGGGAACAGAGAGAGATGGGTTTGGGACTAAGGATTTCGAGGCGAACACAGAGTTGAGGCATTCGGCTTTGTCACGTGCGATGTCAACTGTGTGGCCATTTGAGGTAAGGGAGGGGATGGAGGGGGAACAAACACCAGAAACGGATTTGACCAGACGCCACCAGGATTTGGAGGAAGGAGACAGGTTTGAGAGTTCATTCTTGAGTGAGGAGAGATAGTGCTTCCTGGCACTCCTGAGGGTAGACACACACTTGTTCCGAGCTTGGTGGAAGGAACTGAGATTTCCTTCAGTTGGATTAGCCTTCCAAGAAGCAAAGGCAAGTTGTTTCAGGGCAACTGCCTCACCACAAGATTCAGTGTACCATGGACGGGAGGAAGGATAAGACAATTGAAGGCGAGATGGGATAAATCTGTGCATGAGAGAGATCAGTTTGCTTTGGAAGAATTCCCAGGAAGAATTGATGTCAGAGGCAGTGGAGATGGGAGACCAATCCAGACGATTGATGGCTGCTTGAAGACCGTCCCAGTCGGCCTGAGTGAAATGCCAGACTCGTCGACGCTGAGGAGGCTCTCTGAGAATGGCCAGAGAGATGTCCACTTTGACAAGCACATGATCAGAAAAACCGATTGGAGCAGAAGAAGAGCAGCAGACATTAGCAGGGAAGTTTGTCATAACCAAGTCTAGAAGAGAAGATACTCCATTGGCTGAGATCCGGGTCGGGAAATTGACAGATTGTGTCAATCCCAGTGAGTCACAGAAGTCCTTTGCTGAGGTGCCATGACTAGTGAGAGAGGAACCCACACCCAACCAGGTGGCATGATGACAGTTGAAGTCACCACATATGAGGAAGAGAGAGTTGGGATGAGTGGATAGAAGTTTGTCCATGTTGTCAGACATTGAAATGTAGATGGAGTCATCACTGTTTGGGGGACGGTACAGAACACATATGAACAAAAGGTGGGAGCGGAGAGGAAGCCGTAACCAGAGGTACTCCTGCGGGTGAGGAGGAAAGAGAGCAGTGCAAGGAGAGTGAGGAAGAGAGTTTTTGACAAAGATAGCCACCCCACCACCAGGCCGAGGCTCAGGTCTATCATACCGGAGGAGGGAGTAACCAGGAAGAGATATTAAGGAATCAGAGACATCTTGAAGGAGGAAAGTCTCTGTTAAGCAGATCAAGTCTGGATTGTCAGAAGCAACCTGTATGGAGAGATCAGTCAGGTTTGAGCGAAGGCCCCGGATGTTTGAGGTCCATACCGGACCTTGCTGTCCCTATTCCCCCCATTTTGCGGTATACATAAAAAAAAAAAAAAAGGTATTTTGATGCATTGACACAAGTTGCGTTCCTGTTCAATAAATGATTTATAATTGTGAGCAACAGAATTTTTGAAGGAAAAGAAACAAACAACCGACTGCGTGTCTGATACTGCTCGTTTTGTTGGTGCTACCCTCAGCTTTCATGAATTCGATGAAATTCTCCAGTCATGGCACATTGTTTGGTCCATGTGCTCCTCTATTTTTCAGCCTTTCTCATTGTAGTTTGTTCCATCCACTCTGCCTGTGCTTCTTACTGCGGTCGTCACATATTGCGCACGGGCAACGCTCTCGATATTAGAAGCTTCGCATGGATTCCCAACAAGTCCTTAAGTATCTCGGCTCACCGGCGAAAAGGATTATCGTTCTTCCTCTGGAGAAAGAACAGTTGGGGAAAAGAAATCGCTCTGTATCTTTTCGTGAGTTCTGTCAGCCAAGTGTGGATTTTGAAGAGCATAATTATTTTTTTCATGGATCCCATCCTTCGACACTTTTCATTGGCTTTGAGTGATAGTCTGTTAAAGCAACTTTTATAACCTCAAGTTCGTTAACTTTAGCGTCCTCTGTTTTATGATTATTTATTTTGGACTAACTTTTTCAGGACTTGGATCAAATTGATTACTTGCAAAAAAATTTTTTTTTTTACCATGAACTGACCATGTAATCGGTCCATATCGAAGGTCTAAACCCCACTGGAAAATAAGTTGTATGTTAGGGAATGGTGACTTCTGGAAAAAAAGAAGAAAAAAAAAGCCTGGCAGGAGCAGCTGCCATGGGCCATCGTAATAATGTCATTATCGTTAAAGGTGCAGACTCTTCGCTTGATCCATTGTGGCCTGTGCGTGCACCTGGCCCACCACAGGTGCCATGGTGACGCTGGCTATAAGTGACAAGTGAGATATTCTGCATAATCGTTGTGTGCGTGCATGCGTGCAGCTGGTCGTCGGAAGGTCAGTGCATGGAATCCTAACATTGCTGAGCCTTCACCATGGCAGAGGTTAGATGTTTGAAGAATGAGCTATTTCTAAAAGCATAGTTGGGAGTTGGATATCTTCTTTAATGGTTGTTTTGGGGGCCAGTACAGGAGCGGTAGTATTGCCTACATTATGCTCTCTATCAAGAAACAATGCGATGTCGAATTAAGGTTCAATCTCAAGGCAACAGTATCTGTTATTGATGATGTATGTGTTGCGATGCCATACCCACATCACATATGGATGGTTGATGATCTCTGGCTAAGCAAGATGACAAAAATAAATTTGGAATTGGATGAAGTAAGTGATTCAAAATGGCCATGGTTCATCAGGTGCAAGCCTCTGCGCAGCCTTCGGCTGGTGCAGGGATCGCCTGGTGGCACAGACCTCGTTAGTGGAAGCTTGTGTGGCTGCATTTCCCATGGGTCCTATTCTGCTTCCAGGCAAGCGAAATGGAATATGATTTAGGATATTTCCTTGCAAGTGCATAGATGGCGCGTGCAATAATTGTCGGTAATGCGAAATCTTTATGAATTGTACAAATCTGTGTTTGAAACAATAAAAGATGGATTTGATGCACATTTGTAAACTGAAAGCTTTGAGAACGGCTGATATTTGTCCATCAGTTGTAGATAGCCTGTTACAGTGGAGGATTCCTGGAATGCACCTTCCTGAACTTTGTATGTCCTTGTTTGCTCATGTATTGCTGTTAAAAAAAAAAAAAAAATATATATATATATATATATATAATATATATCCCGTCAACAGTGACTGTTTGGAACAGTTTTTGACGGTACAGCCGCGTGAGCATGCCAAAGTGAAGTCTGGGCCTAGTGTCAGCAGTGCTCATATCATCTTTATTTGTTAAACATCCTACAGATGTTAATGATCGATCGTTTTACTCTGCGCGCATTGCACATCATGTGCAGCAAATTTCACCTTCCTGTGCCTTGTATTTATTGTGATTTAAAAAATACCACTTCTGTACACCGACCTTGAGGCTCAATTTGCAAGCCACCATCTACAATTCCAATGCAAGAGGCATAACTACTCTTCTTTTGGGTCTTCGGAATCCTTGGGGTCTTTTGTGTCCTTGGGGTCTTCAGGATATTTTGGGTACTTTGGGTCTTCAGGGTATTTAATGTTTTTTGGGGATATTTTAGGTCTTCAGGGTCTTTTGGGAATGTAGTGGTCTTTGAGGGTCTTTGGGGTATTTTTGAGTCTTTGGGATATTTTGGGTCTTCGGAGTATTTTGGTACTTTGGGTCTTCAGGATATTTATTGTTTTTTGGGATATTTTGGGTCTTCAGGGTCTTTTCAGTATTTTGGGTCTTCAGAGTCCTTGGGGGTCTTCTGCATCCTTGGGGGGTGGGGGGGGGGTCTTCTGCGTCCTTGGGCGTGGGGGGGGGGGCCTTCTGCGTCCTTGGTCTTCTGTGTCCTTGGGTTCCTTCTGTGTCCTTGGGGTCCTTCTGCGTCTTTGGGGTCTTTTGGGTCCTCTGGATCCTCAGGGTCTTTTGGATCCTCGGAGTATTTTGGATCTTTGGGGTCCAATGGATCTTCAGGGTCTTTGGGGTATTTTGGGTGTTTGGGGTCAGTTGGGTCTTCTAGGTCTTTTGGGTCCTCAGTCTTTTATGCCTTTTAACTGGTGGACACATGGTCGTGTTCAAAGATTTCCCATTGAACCCCCGCACTCAAATGCTATCGAAAGTACTACTCAAAGCCTTTAAAACCTACCCTTATGAAATACACAAACACACACACCTTGTGTTTTATATGGTAGATATATACAGACATAGATATATACATACCTACTGAAGAAACCCCTTTCATTGAGTTAGTGATGGATGGTGCTAGTTGAAACTGTCGTACCTTGTGTCTGAAGGTCAGCTTGAATCTGTTTGGCAGTTGATCGAGGTGCTTTCTCCACCATTCAAACAATCCTTCGCTGCAAACGTCGAACAAGTTTTGTCTTGTGGCCACGTCCAGGGAGGTTGGGTACAGTGCCATGGGCCTTAAACTTCCTGATAACATTGCGTATGGTGGACACAGGAACATCAAGGTCTCTGGAGATAGACTTGTAGCCTTGACATTGTCCATGCTTGGCTATAATCTTGTGTCTGACCTCAGACAATTATTTGGCTTTCTTTCTTATCTCCATGCTCATTGCGGTACACACAGTGACAGAAAACAGCAGAATGACTCCTTTTCTCTATTCAAACTGGTTGAATGAGTGATTATATTGCAGGCACCTGCAACTCGCCACAGGTGAGTTCAATTCCAAAGTAAAGGAGAATCAGTTGCTTGAAATCTAATTATTTCTAACAACTTCTAAATGGTGCCATTAATATTGTCCGAGCCATTTTAGGATTTCTGTGTGGAATAAGCTAAGATTTAGTAATTTTTTCAGCTTTTTTTGTTTTGTTTTGTTCCACTGCAAACCAAAGAAATACATATGTGGATAGCAAAGTATTTTTTTATTTCAACAATTTCTGGAAGAAATGGTGTATTCTTTGAAAAAAGTGCAAGAGTGACTATTTTTGTGTGTGTGTGTGTGTGTGTGTGTGTGTGTGTGTGTGTGTGTGTGTGTGTGTGTGTGTGTGTGTGTGTGTGTGTGTGTGTGTGTGTGTGTGTGTGTGTGTGTACGTGTGTGTGTGTGTACGTGTGTATATATATATATACAATATATATATATATATATATATATATACACTACATGGTCAAAAGTATGTGGACACCGAACATCACATCGGTATGTGCTCATCGAACATCTCATTCCAAAATCATGGGCATTAATTGGAGTTGGTCCCCTCTTTGCTGCTATAACAGCCTCCACTCTTCTGGGAAGGCTTTCCATGAGATGTTGGAACATTGCTGCTGGGATTTGCTTCCATTCAGCCACAAAAGCATTAGTGAGGTCGGGCACTGATGGGTGATTAGGTCTGGCTCGCAGTTGGCATTCCAATTCATCCCAAAGGTGTTTAATGAGGTTGAGGTCAGGGCACTGTGCAGGCCAGTGAAGTTCTTCCACACCAATCTTGACAAACCATTTTTGTATGGACCGCTTTGTACATGGGTGCATTGTCATGCTGAAACAAGAAAGGGCCTTACCCAAACCGTTGCCACAAAGTTAGAAGCACACAATTGTCTAGAATGTCATTGTATGCTGTAGCATGAAGATTTCCCTTCACTGGAACCAAGGGGTCTAGACCAAACCATGAAAAACAGCCCCAGACTATTATTCCTCCTCCACCAAACTTTACAGTTGGCACTATGCATTCGGGTAGGTAGTGTTCTCCTGGCATCCGCCAAACCCAGATTCATCCATCGGATTGCCAGATGGATAGCGTGATTCATCACTCCAGAGAACCCTTTTCCACTGCTCCAGAGTCCAATGGCGGCTAGCGTTTACACCACTCCAGCCTACACTTGGCATTGCGCACTGTGATCTTAGGCTTGTGTGTGGCTGCTCGGCATTGGAAACCCATTTCATGAAGCTGACGTTGCTTCCAGAGGCAGTTTGGAACTTGCCAGTGAGTGTTGCAACCGAGGACAGACTATTTTTACGTGCTTCAGCACTCGACGGTCCCGTTCTGTGAGCTTGTGTGACCTACCACTTCGTGGCTGAGCTGTTGTTGCTCCAAGACGTTTCCACTTCACAATAACAGCACTTACATTTGACCAGGGCAGCTCTAGCATGGCAGAAATTTGACGAACTGACTTGTTGGAAAGTTGGCATCCTATGGCAGTGCCACGTTGAAAGTCACTGAGCTGTTCAGTATGGCCCATTATTTTGTCTATGGAGATTGCATGGCTGTGTGCTTGATTAGGTTTACCTGTTCACAATCGGGTGTGGCTGAAACAGCCAAATCCACTAATTAGAAGGGGCGTCCACATACTTTTTGCCGTGTGTGTGTGTGTGTGTGTGTGTGTGTGTGTGTGTGTGTGTATTGTTGCGGTTATGAGAATAAAGGATAACCCCCCTCGTAGGTAGACGCACCACAACATGTAGCCTCGCTGTAGTATAGCTATTTCTTAGTAAATGTAAGGTAGTATCCTTTCCTGTGTTAGTTTTGCATTGAGTAGGCCAGTGAGCTTAGGTGTTCTTTTGCACTGGAATGCTATGTGCTCGGCCTGAGCAAGTCTGGCAAGGCCGAAGGGAGGAGCTGCAGGGGGAGTGGCCGGTAAGCAATGAGCTGCCAATCAGAGCTCGAGGGGAGTGGCTCACCACGGCGACGGGAGGAGGTGCATGGAACATTCGGGTAAGGCCGGGGCGGAGCCATAAAACCCTGCCCCGGGCCCCCACCTCAGTTGAGTCGGAGCCCCTGTGAGAGACAGAATGCCAGAGAGTTTGCCCCGATCAAGTCAGTCAGAACGCACGAGAACGAGAGAGAGGTGAGAGTTTGCTGTGAGACAAGGAGAGAGAATCGCCCAGCTCCTGAACGAGCTTGTAACTGCTTGAACTGCTTGTAACAGCCTTGTTGTACACGAACATTCCCCGTGCCCTGTGCCCTGCACTCTACGGCTATAATTAATCGCACTTGTGAAGACGACCCGTTCCGGGCCACAGACGCGTGACCTCCTTGCCTGCGCTCCCTGCACGTGCCGTGACCACCAGAGGGCCACGCCGAGCGAGCTGTCCGGGGTGGACGACGCCAGGATGCGTTTGGGAATGCGAACTTTTCCCTTCTTCTTTTTCCCTGTGTGAGTGATTGGGCCCTTTGTCTGGGATTAAGTTAACATTGTTTAAGTGCCTGCTCTGTGTCTTTGGATCATTGTACATAATAAATAAATTGTGTTCTTCCTATTACTTGACCGTTCCCGTCATTTCCATCCATTGGCCTAGCATTGTACGAATAAAACCGCTCGAATTGGGTTCCATAAAAGTAATGGCATGAGTCACTTGATACGCACACCGCTCGGGCGTAATCATTAGCGTGGCGTGTGCGAGGTCCGGTCCCCGTTTTCATGGCAGCGTGGGTCAAGGGTACGTGCGGCATCGACCCGATACCCTTTTTCACGCTTGCTGCGGAAGTGGCGATTCGGCCTCATGGACACGAAGACCCGAGGGGGAAAAGGGGCTTAACCTCCCCCCCCCCTCCCCCCCACCTCTGTACGTCGACGGCCTTCGGGAGATCCGCAACAACATATATATATATATATATATATATATATATATATATATACAGACTTGGCATTTAATATGGAATATTTGTTTTGTGGGGGTGAACTTACTTTTCAAGATGTCTTAGAGCCAAAAGTTCATTGGAATTATGTTGAAATTATTCTAGATTTTGTTAATGTGGCCTTTAAAAGAAAGAAAAACCACATTTGACATTTCGAAACAAATAAATTGATCCTTGAAAGTGATGTAAACTAATATCGAACTCAATTCATGGACAGTACTGTGTTAAAATTCTGTACGTTTTCCAGAAGTATCTCTTTATTTTGCACATTAGCCAAATTTTTTTTTAACAAAAACAAAAGGTAAATTACGACTGTGATTACGGACAGTAAAATTACAGTTCAGTACTTAGTGTAACCCCCACGAGCATTCAGGAGAGCACGTACACGTTGAGGCATGCTGTTCACGAGATTTGCCAAGGTTTGGACAGGAATCGCTTGCCATGCAGTGATAATAGCCTGCTACAATTCAGGCACAGAGGTCGGCTGCTGGTCCAAGTGGTCGATTTGACACGTTAATTCCACCCACAAGTTCTCTATCGGATTAATACCCGGGGACATGGCAGGCCACTCCATATGCTCTACACCACGGTCAGCAAGAAAGTGTTGGATCAGGCGAGCACGATGAGGCCGTGCATTGTCATCTTGGAAGACAACCCTTCCTCGAAAGGCTGCACGAGCAAATGGAAGCAATGTTTCTTCCAGAAAGGCCCTGTACTTGAACTGGTTCAGGTTTCCATTCAGAACAACCAGGTCAGTTTTGCCCCCTGCATGAAAAGCAGCCCAAACGGTCACCCCACCACCTCCAGCTTGGACTCTTGGCACTATACAATCTTTGTTGTAGGCTTCATGCACTTGTCTGCGCACTCGGACGTGGCCATCTTGACGATAGACCAGAAATCTAGACTCGGCACTGAAGATCACGTGATTCCAGTGTCCTGGCTGCCATTGACGGTGCTCTCTGGCCCACTGAAATCGGCGCTGGCGGTGTTGTCTGGTCAGGCGTGGCTTTCTCAGGGGACGCCTGGCACGATAGCCTGCTTGAACCAGTCGTTGGTTGACTAGCCTTCTGGATACCAGCACATTTGTCAGTTGCTGCCACTCAGCCCTAAGCCGATTAGCTGACTTGGTACGGCCATTGCGGACTAACCGGTGCAGCTGGCGATCATCCCTCCTTGTGGTTCTGCGGGGACGTCCTGGCCTCGGTATTGGAGAAGGGACACCCCTCTGAGCATTTCGTTTCAGGATCTTTGACACCTGACCTTGAGTGATGCCATACTGCCGAGCAATAGCACGCTGTTTCATGCCGTAATTTCGTAAAGCCACCACTCCATGACAAACAGCATTGTCGAGTTGACGGACCATCTCCAGAGGAAGCGGCAATAACTTTTGGAAACGTGCAGCAGTTGTTTTCCACTAATACAGAATGCAACAACCCTTATATACCCGATTGTGAAGCCAATCGTCAAATGTACCTGTCCTTACATTTTGTCACGCCACCTGTGATATTATCCTGTTATTGACTTCTTGCTGTGAAAGACAATCAGTGACATGGTTCTTTTAACAAAGAAATCACCAAAGTGTAAAAGAAACTCACCAGATTGATATACTGAGTTAAGAAAGTAAGCCCAACTCAAGGAAAAAAAAAATTCCATATTAAATGCCAAGTCTGTGTGTATATATATATATATATATATATATATATATATATACATATATATATATATATATATATATATATATATATATATACAGTATATATATATATATATATATATATATATATATATATATATATATATATATATATATATATTGTGTCCCCAGGGTTAAGACCCCTGGGTGACGGATGACCGAAACGAGCTTTAACTCCGAGGCGTACTTCGAACCTTGGCGGGATTGTCTTTGGCACGTGCGGGAAAGGCCCGAAGCATTATCTGGTGGGGAACACACGGGGTTTATCTGAACCCACAGAACACAGAAACACGACACCATTGAAAATGCAACAAATAATGAATTTATTAAAATTAACTGTAAACAAAATAAAATGAATGTGAGGTAAAAGCTATTTCCTAACTTGAGACGTCTCCACTGAGACTCATATACAGACAAAGCGAAAGAATAAATAAAAAAGAACTTCCCTTCCTGTAGGGCTGACCCTCCGCTCTGGCCCGGAATGCCTCGAGGGCACGTTGGTCGTTGCTGCTGGTGTAGCGGCTTGCGCGGGACGCCCCCCCCCCCCCCCCCCCCCGATAATGGTGCCGAAAGCGTGCATCAGAAAATGCTCAGGCGCGAGCAGGAACTCAACCAGCCCTTTCTCGCTTCCACCACCAAGCACAACGTGGCCCCAGCTCCCCTGAAAGACACCACAGTCCAACGACACCCCCCTCCTCCAACGTTGCAAAAACTCCACACTGCTCCGAAAGTTCTCTGCACGAGCATGAACAAGCGGAGCGACTGTCAGCCACACAGCCAGCTCCAGAAGAGAAAGAGCTTTAATCTCAGTCTGCAAGGACTTGAGTGCCACATGGATGCCTCCTTGTTCGGAGGTGATGTGTTGGTATAATTTATGCGTTGGTATAATTGGTATATGAACTGTGAATACGCGGGGTCTGCGAATGTTGGGACCGCAAATGTTGAGGTCCCACTGTACATAAACTGGCAATGGTGTCGATATCAGCACGTTGCCCTATGGCCACGTGCTGATATAGATATATGACCATATGTGCTGATATTGATATCGGGCCATATGTGCTGATATTGATATTGATATAGGGCCATATGGCCACATACTGATATTGATACCATTTCAAGTTTATGTATTACATTCATGTAATGGCACATAGGGTTACACTGAATTGTGTTTGCTTTTAATGAAAGTGACTGATTATTCCCTGAACTTATCTAAACATTTGGATTGTAATCCAATTTGGTTACATTATTGTTTTTGTTTGAGCCAATAATGTGCTAATGATTTTAAATTTGGTGATAACTGATAACAGTCAGAGTTAGTGAGTGATGTGATTGTGTTGATTGGCTGTCCAGCTTTGCCCACCCCCACCTTTGGGTATATAGGGGGATTTTGATTATTTTTATCAAGGTTAGTGGATGCATGTGGCTTGCTCACGCTTGGGGAATGTTGTTAACTGAAACATTGAGTAATTGTTTGTTCAATTAAAGGTTGAATATCTTACCCATGGAGTCGTTTGAGATTTATATATATTTATATATATATATATATATATATATATATATATATATATATATATATATATATATATATATATATATATATATATATATATATATATATATATATATATATCAACAATAACCTTTACTGGTTATTGTACCAGTACAATTGTACCAATAACCTTTATTGTACCAATATTATTGAACCAATAACCTTTACTTTACTGGTTATATATCAACAATAACCTTTACTATATATATATATATATATATATATATATATATCAACAATAACCTTTACTGGTTATTGTACCAGTACAATTGTACCAATAACCTTTATTGTACCAATATTATTGAACCAATAACCTTTACTTTACTGGTTATATATCAACAATAACCTTTACTATATATATATATATATATATATATACCAACAATAACCTATATATATATATATATATATATATATATATATATATATATATATATATATATATATATATACTGATATTGATACCATATATATATATATATATATATATATATATATATATATATATATATATATATATATATATATTTATATATATATGTAAAGGTTATTGTTGATATTTGACTAAATACCCAATTGCTCAAAATATCTGTTTATTTCCTGAAACCAATTTTTTGCTCCAGCAAGTATGGAAATTCTCTGATTTTACCAAGGCCAGCAGATTATGACTATCGTGTAATAAAATTTTATATTCCGTTTTATTTTGACAAATGCATTTGATGGCAGCAGGTAATGGCCCATGGGAAGTGGTGAGAATCTTGGTCTTTCTTGCCACTGCTGTGCTGTGAATACTTATTATGGTTGTCCATCAGCTCTACCGTTTGCATTAATCTTTGCCACGCAGACTGCTGCTCATGAGGCATGTTTGTACCTGATACAGCGCAAGCCCACAGGTTCTGATATCCCACTGAAACCAATGGCCATGCTTTGTCTATGCTATTTGTGGGTATTAATTTGTATTCCGTGAAGTGGGAGGGCATTTTCCCTCCCACTTTGTTACCTCATGATAGCACAAATAATCCCGGATTGTTTTTTTTTTTGTTTTTTTTAAAAATTCCTACAAGGCTCAAAGTTGTTGTGCATTTTCTTTTTTTCTTTTTTATTTACATGTTTACTTGCTCTTATGGACCTTCCTCTCATACTTTGACTCACTTCATCATCTTCAAATCTTTAAAAACAGTGTAAAAATCGAATTAGGTCCACAGACCCTTTTTCATACTGGGGGAATTGGAAGTTAAATGGAGTTCCGAACAGACATTGAGGAAGAGAGAGGGAGAGAGAGAGTGTGTGTGTGTGTGTGTGTGTGTGTGTGTGTGTGTGTGTGTGTGTGTGTGTGTGTGTGTGTGTGTGTTTACATCCTGGTTGCATGTACATCTAATTCTGTATACTCTTGGAATGTGCCTTTTGCCTGTTGAGGCTCCATTGACCTTTTTTTTTTTTTGTGCAAGATCGAGGCTCGTGTAAGAGCTAACATTGATCACAAAAAAGACAAACTGACACTGACAAATAGACAAAAAAGACAAAGACAAACTGATATAAAACTTTGATAAAGGGAGTGGGAGAACAAGATGGAGAGCAGGGAGATCTGTGGGAGGGAGAGGGCTTGAGGGGAGGAGGCATGGGAATGGGGGGGGGGGGGGTAAAAAAAAAACGTGGACACTGTTGGGACTTCCAGGAAAGAAGTTGGTATTTCAAAAAAGTGGATCTGGGGTGAATTAACGGGGGTAGTAAAGATCAAGGTTTTGGATGGGAGAAGATAGATGGTGGTGAAAAGCTGTTTTAAAGACCTGGAGGGAGGAGTGTGATTGAAGAGAGTGTGGGAGTTTGTTCCAGAGGCGGGAGAAAAGAGGAATGAAAGAGTGAAGGTGAATACAGAGTGTTGATTTTGGCCGTTTAACCATAAGAGGGTTGCTGGCAGATCTTGTGCGACCTGCAGGAATATTTGGGGGACAGAGCCCAGAGAGAGCTGGAGCAGCAAGGCTGTAGAGGAGTCTGTAGAAGACAGAAACACCACCAACCTGCCTGCCTGTGGTGAGTGAGTAAAAGGACCTCAGAGTTAGCTTCATTGCAGTAGATTCCAATGATTCTGAAAGCTTTGGTTTCAACAGCGTGAAGCCGAGCTAGGTGTGAGGCAGGAGCACCGGCCCATAGGGGAGAACAGTATTCCATTGAGCTGTGGATGACAGCCTTGTATGTGGTGAGGAGCTCAGGTGTGCCAAGGAAGGACTTCGCACGACGGACGATGCCCAGTCGGCGACTGGCTTTGGAGGCCAGCTTGGAAATGTGGTTTTCCCATTAAAGATCATGGTAGATAGTGAGACCCAAAAGCTTGAGTGACAGAACTTATTGAAGAGGATAGAAAGAAGACCTTTGAAGACTCTTTAAGTCCCTTAAATAACTTGAAGACCTGGAGGACCCAAAAGACCCTTGAGGATATGTTGCACCCCAAGGTCCATAAGACACAGAAGACCCCTTAATAAGTTTAGACACCTTTAAATCCCTTCACCCTTTCGACTTTTATATACTTTTTAGACCCATAGAACCTTTAGACCTTTATACCCCAAAGTCTTTCAACATCATTTCGACCCCTTGCACTCTTCAGACAGATTAGACAGCTGAGACCCTTGATTTAGAGCTTTAGACCTCGTCTACCTTTTTAGATTACAAATGAACAAGAAGAAAAAGACATAAAATGTTATAGTACCCACCGTGGTTTTAGAAATTATGCTGTATGGAGTTAAAGGTTAGCCATCTTTCTTCGGATGACAAAACAAAATCTTTTGCATATGTATACTCATGTATTGTCTTTGTGGCAAGTTTGAACAAAATCGGTCCATGCATGTCCGAGAAATGGATGGGGACACGTTTAAGTAACAAAATGGCTGTCAGTCTGCCATATTGGATCTGATCTCGAAAAAAAAATGACGAGCATATGTAGGCCATCATTCCTTATATGTGTGCCAAGTTTGAACAAGATCGGTAAATGCATGTGTGAGAAATGGTTGTGGACGTGTTCAACATTGGGTTTTTTTACAACTAAAATGGCCGTCAGTCGACCATCTTTGATCGCATCGTGAAACAAAATGATGTGCATATGTATACTGTCATGTGTTGTTTTTATGCAAAGTATGAACAAAATCGGTCAATAAATCTCCGAGATGTAGTTGTGGACGGACGGATGAGACCAAATCCATAAGCCCCCGTTTTCGGACCCAGTCCAACGGGGACTAATAATATCATTAATATTACAAAATACATTTTTGTATTATGATTGGTGTAAAGCCAACATGTGCATTGACATGCTCCCCAGTTTACCCGTGAATATCCCGAATTTGCACGTGCATACTGTGCACTGCACGCACAAATTGCCAAGTGCGTGTACCGAGTCACATCACTGCGCCACATGTGATATTGAGCAAATTGCAACTCAGCACGATTCGACGAACCATCGCAGCTGTGAAAAACATATTTACTGAAGTCTAAACGTCGTAAACATGATGATACACCTTTCAGAAAATGACCTTCTACGTGCTATTGGCATGCGCCAGACAGGAATGTCACTAAACTGTTGTGGCTCGGAGTTTTGGTGTTCATCGGAACATGCAACAGTCACTGGAGATGCCGTCAACAAACTGGTGACATCAGAAAGCATCCACGTTTTGGGCGACCACGTGAGGCATCACATCGGCAGGATAACCGTTAACCACACCCGGATGGTGCACATTCGGAATCGATTCCAGACAGCAAGTTTGAGAGCTCGCAGCATCCCTGGCTTGCAACCAATCGGTGCCAGAATTGTCAGGAATCAGTTACGGCGAGCATACCATCTGACCATGGCGACCAGCAGTACATCCAGTTTTGTTGCTATGCCATCGACGTGTGCGCCTAGCTTGTTGTAGACAATGTCAGAGGTTCAGGAGACGAGTTTGGGCTGCTGTCCTTTTTACAGATGAGTCTAGGTTCCATCTTGGCAGTAGTCATGGTCATTGTCTCGTTTATCGATGAGAAGGTGAACGTTACTCTGATGCACACGTTGTGCAACGTTCACCGTTCGGTGGCAGAAGCATGACGGTAAGGGGAGGCATTACCACACATCACGGAACACAGCCGAAGGTCATTGATGCCAATTTGATGGGTATTTGGTACTGCAATGAAGTTCTCAGTCTTCCTGTTCCTGCAGGTTAGTGGATGTCACATCACACTTGGACACGATAATGTGCGTCATCACATCGCACAAGTGTTCACAAACTTCATTGCACAACAGAACATTCCCACACTTCTCTGGTCAATTGTTTCACCTGATCTTTCTCCCATAGAATGTGGGATAAAATTGAACGACAATTGTGCCGTCTTCAAGACCAGCTGACATTGGCTCAACTGTGACAGGCCTTGGTACAGATCAGGAATGACATCCTTCAAGCCTTCTTCAACCATCTTGTGTCCTCAATGAGCCCCAATGCCAAGCGTGTGTCAACGCATTGGATGGAGGTCCTCAACGCCAAACAGGAAATTAGAGCTGTCTCCCTTGACATTTCACGTGCCTTCGATACGGTCTGGCACCCTGCTCTGCTCACCAAACTCTCCTCCTTTGGTATCCATGGAAATCTCCACGTATGGCTGGCGGACTTCCTCTCTGGTCATAGTCAACGTGTGGCCCTGAATGGGTTTCTCTCATCTCCTCTTCCTGTTCAGGCTGGAGTTCCCCAAGGTAGTGTTCTGGGCCCTGTGCTTTTTCTGGTCTTCATCAATGATCTCTCTGACTCTCTTGAAAATCCTCTCTATCTCTTTGCTGACGACTCTACTCTCTGTCGCTCCATTCCTCATCCCTCAGATCGGCAGTCTGCAGCCTCCTCACTCTCTGCAGACCTGGACAAAATCACAGACTGGGCAAACAAATGGAACATGTCTTTCAATCCTGATAAATCTCACACTCTTACAATGTCTCTCCGAAAAGACCGACTGGAAAACCCTCCCATCCACTTTCTGAATAATCCTCTCCAAGAAGTTCTGTCACTCAAGCTTTTGGGTCTCACTATTTGCCATGATCTTTCCTGGGAAAACCACATTTCAAATCTGGCCTCCAAAGCCAGTCGCCGACTGGGCATCCTCCGTCGTGCGAAGTCCTTCCTTGGCACACCTGAGCTCCTCACCACATACAAGGCTTTCATCCGCAGCTCTATGGAATACTGCTCTCCCCTCTCGTCTGGTGCTCCTGCCTCACACCTAGCCCGTCTTCACGCTGTTGAAACCAAAGCGTTCAGAATCATTGGAATCTCCCGCGATGAAGCTAACTCCAAGGGCCTTTCACTCACTCACCGCAGGCAGGTTGGTGGTCTTTCTGTCTTCTACCGACTCCTCTCTGGCCTTGCCCCCCCAGCCCTCTCTGGACTCTGTCCCCCAAATATTCCTACAAGTCGCACAAGATCTGCCTGCAACCCTCTTATGGTTAAACTGCCAAAATCAAGACTTTCTGCTCACCTTCACTCCTTCATTCCTCTTTTCTCCCACCTCTGGAACAAACTCCCTCACTCTCTTCAATCCCACTGCACCCTCCAGGTCTTTAAAACAGCTGTTCACCACCATCTCTTATCCTCCCCCATCCAAAACCTTGATCTTTTCTACCCCCGCTAATTTCGGTCCCCTTGTGTTTTATACCTCTCCACCCCGCCATCCCCCTCCCACGCCTCCTGCCCCCAAGCCCTAACCCTCCCACACTTCTCCCTGCTCTCAAATGTTGTGGTTGTGTGCTTCCCCTTCTCTCCCCATCTTGTCTCCCCATCTTGTCTTCCGCTCCCTCTTTTTGTGTGTTTTGTTTGGCTGGTTGATTTGTTTGTGAAATAAATGTTAGCTCTTTCACGAGCCTCGATTCAGTATACAAAAAAAAAACAAAAAAAAAAAAAAAACGCAAATGGTGGTCACACCAGATACTGAGCTAGTGAGCTGTTTACTGACTTTTGACCGCACCCCTCATCGAGCTTCTGGAAACATGTTGTGCACATGTATTGGCATTCTCATGTAGATTTCATGTTTATCAAACGCAAAATATTGATATGACCAAACGATGTGATTTGTTTGTTTTCATTTCCCATTTCACGTTGGTGTAAATGATGCACAGAGACCTTCTTCCGCTAGTAAATATACAAAAACGCACTCTATCTTAACAAAAACCCGAACACATGGTTGTTGTTGTTGCAATTTATTTGTCACATCCTGGGACACTGCTGATGCGCCAATGCGCCTGCTCCAGCTCATCGAGGGTCTGGGCTGTCTTTACAATGATCAATGATATCCCATAGATGCACAATTGGATTTAAATCGAGCAAGATGGCAGGCCAACGTGCCATAACATGGGCATTGATAATAATTGTCTTTGTTTGGCCCTGTAAGCAAGAGAATAATTATCATGCATAAAGACTATTCATGGACCATGTTGTTGAAGGGTAGGCAACATGCTCCTGTAAGATCTCATTGATGTATCGATCTGCCATCAGATTATCATGGATACGGATCAAACATGTGCAAAAGGTTTCATCATTACCAGCCCACATCATGAAACTTCCATGTCAAAAACATGTGGTTTACTGGACTGACTGGGAATATCGCCCATTGCCTCTTCTCTGGACTTGTGCATTGCCATGCCTTTCAAGCACGAACGTCAATTCGTCGCTGCACATAACACTTGCCCATTGCCTTCATGTCCATCAGATGTGCTGATTTGACCACAGCAATCATGCTTTGGTATGTCGAGGTGCAATTATTGGATGTTGCACATCACAATGAGCACGGATCCCTGCATCACAGAGACGCCTCAAGGCAGTTGCGGACACTTGCCCTTGTGAGGGTGTGCACTACTCTGGGCAGTTTGAAACCCATTCCTCAGATTGGGCATGCCACTATTTGTACTGAGTAGGAGTCGTCATCCTGGAGCGTCCACTTCTTGAGTTCTTGGCATATTTCTCGTTGATCCAGTGGCTTGATAACGTATTTTGAGGTCCTAAACAGTTCCTCTCCTTTGGATAAAGAGCCTTCCAACATGGCTAATTGATTACCCTGCTTGAAGATTTTCAATTATATGATTCCTTGTTTTCTGACAGGCGTGACATTGTAATGGATTGTTACCTCCGTCACCGAAGGTGGATGGAGGTTATATTTTCACCCCGGTCTGTTTGTCTGTAAACAGGATATCTCAAAAAGTTGTCGATGGATTTGGACGAAATTTGTTGGAGAGATTGCGTGTGTGACAAGGTCTAATCAATTCGATTTTGGTGAAGATCTGAATCTGAATCCTGATTCGGATACAATTATTTGTAAATTTATGAAGTGATTATTCACCTTGGAGTGGTATGGCCAAAACGATATGTAGCATGATATTTCAAAAAGTTGTGGATGACTTGGAACAAAACTTGGTGGATGAGTTGGCTAGGTGACAAGAGCAAGGCCATTAGTTTTTGGTTCAGGTCCCGATCCAGATCTGACCTATCTGTGGGATACAAAACGTAAAGTGTTCAGCCTTGCGGAGGTATGCGCTCTACCGAGTGCAGAATGTAATTCGTGTGTTCCTGCATGATCCATATGCTCGTGTCTTGGAAAGAGTTTCAAATTTGCTCAGAATGCCTCATTTCGTCTCTAAAAACCTAAGGATGCATGGGTTATGTGTTGCATAAGACAATTACGTTATGTTTAAACTTGCAATCAGGTGTGCCAAAGAGACACATGGCATGAACGCTGGAGCAGTTCTTCAACAATTACATTATCAATTCCACATGTTCCCATTTTTCGAGAGAGATAGGGAGATGGAGGGTGAGAGTGTGTGAGTATCCAATGTACCACACTCTGTTTCCATAGCATCGGTGCTGCCAAAGCAGTTTCTTGATGTGTCAAGCTGTGTGGTTTGCCATCTCTCTCCCAGCAGTAGTTAGGGCATTTATTTGGAATTTGACCATGGTGCCAGCGATAGCTCACTTGCTCTTCACGAAGGACAACATCCACGAAGTACTGCCTGCAGATGGGATGTCCAGTTTAACGGCCAGCCGAGGGATGGCACATACATTGATGAATCACCCTGACTGTGAGACACCGGGATGACAGTGTAGAGCTGGGTCAGGATTTATACTCGGGCTAGACAGCTAAGAGGCAGGTATGTGTACCTCTCGGTGTGTGTGTTTGTTTCAGAACGACTAACTTTCGTTATTGGTGTTACAATACGGACCATCACGCCAAGGTTTTTTGATATTCGCGAATGACCAAAATCTCTGTGTTTACACTGCATTCAATATCCAGAAGATTCCCTGCAAGGGTTGTTCAAATGTAAAGCAAATCTGGTTGGTATGAATGCTCGGGAAGACGTTCTTGCAAATAATAATGATTTAATCAAAATAATACATGGGAATAGGAAGGACCAAATGCTATAAATAAACGTACTTGATATACAGCAAACCTAAACCCCACTATGACACCGATCTACTGGAATCTCACAATGATTGGAAATACAAGCACGCTAGTCTTGGTTCCACCATGCAGGTTCCACCATGGTCATGCGACCTGATATGGCACACAACAAAGGCAAGAGGATCGTGATGCGCTGACGTCTGCGGTCTCTTAGCAGTCCGTCCGTGGAGAGATGGTGTCAGCGGTCTGTGGAGATTGATGAAGCAGAGAGAGAAAGTCTGATGTCTTTTCGATCTCAAAGCACAAGTTCCATCTCACACGCATATGTCTATGCGGCTTTTATTACCTTTGGGTCCAACCTTCATGGACAGCAGGTCCCTCTCATTGGGCTACCTTCCAAGGTAGAGAAGCTACCTTCCAAGCCATCTTGCACCTCTCAAGGGCTTCACAAGTCACTGCACCATCCTGGCCTGCAGTCAATGGCTAAACTGGCCTGTGATGTTTCCATTGGATAAGTGCCTTTCTGTCAAATGCCAAAGTCCTCTTCTTGGCCTCACCTGTACAGGAGGTTTTACGCAACACAGCCTTACCCCAAGCTTCCCTATGATTCACAACCACTGCCGCTGCATGTTTACTATCACTAGTATAACTCCACATGTCCACATATATAAACACATATTACATACTCGTTGGCCAGGTCCCTGTCGCCAGTGTAAAGCTAGCCTGCTCGAGCACATGGACCAAGCTATTCTTAACACATTCTGGCTATTGATCCCTCCCCTCCTTTTTCCACGTAACAATACATGTGTGCTGTTGACATGCCATCACCTGTTTTATGAACCTCATCTGATGCATAATCATTGTGTTAACATCCTGAATCATATATGGTAGTTACCTTGTTGAAAGAGCTCACACAATTTAGTGGCCCATTCGCTTTGCTCAGTATTTCTTGCAGGGAAACAACCGCCTTGGCCTTGTTCCACACATTAGGGAAGCAATGGACCTAGCCTTAGGGGGCCAAGAACCTTCAAATGTATTTATGAGTTAATTTGCTAGCAGCCTATCCATGGTTGCTGCCAATAAATAACATTTTGAGAGCGGATTTGTGACTTTTTTTGTTTGCTGGTTGGTTGCATTTGCATGTGCCGCTTTTAACTGGGGTGCCTTGGGTGCCTGGGCGTTGGTGAGGTCGAGGATCGAAATGGGAGTATTGACGGACTTTAGCAGGTGTGCCTGATTTCCCTGTCCTTTAGTTGACTGCTTGTACCTCAACCATTTGCTTTCTCGTCTGTGTACGACAAATAAATAAATAAAAAAGCCAGAGTGAAATGTTTCTTCCAAATTGATGTTTGGTACATTTTATTTTGATTGCCAAATAGTCGGTTTTTTTTTTAAAGGAGATTTTTGAAATGTTTAAGCTTCGCTTTCGTCTTTTTGTCTGTCACACTATCCAGCCCCTCTAAATATCTTCCTCTCGGCACACCAAACAAGGGCAGAAGCTGAGCGTGGGTGCCAGGTGCCCTTTGGCTGTATTAGCCATTTTGTTTTTATACTGCTCTGTTTACTAGCCCCTCTTGCTCTAGGTGTGGCATTCTGACTGCGGATTGTCACAAAGCATGTCTCATTGTAATTTCCCTTTACTTTTCCTGTCGATACATATATTCACTATTTTGTTTTAAAAGAAAAAAAATCATGTGGTGTGGTTATTTTCACGAGATTTTCATTTGTAAGCCACAAATATTACTCCTTTTTAAATGAAATTTGGGTTGAGCTCAAAAAGCTGTGTATCAATGCAGCGGGAAGTTTTGAGTACGTGGCCCGACATTTTGTGGACCTCAAAGTAGTATCCCTTTATTATTTTTTTAAATGTAATTTGTCATTTGTCGAACTGTTGTTGATATTTTTTTAAAGTTTGAAAATGGTTTGGAATGAAAAAAATAAAATAATTACTTTTCTACAAAATCCACCATAATTGTACAATTTGAAAACTTGCTTTCTTTGTTGAATTGGCTGTATCCTACACTGCTTTTACCATGGTTTCATCATCTCATGTGGAATAGGATATTAAATTATGGATTAATTTTCATGCAAGCACGTTTAATCAGACCATGAAGTGTTTTTTTGGCGTTTTAATTTATCAGCCATCGGTGATGATGCTGTTTTTGCAAATATCCAAAATGTGTTTTTTCTTTTCTTTTTGCAAGATGGTAACATGGAGGATGAGGTATTGTACGATGTCATTAGTGTGCAAATTGACCAATCATTCGCAACAGCAGGATAGATATTGAAACTTAACGAAACTGTTTTGCAACTTGTATATTTGCATCACCTGCTGAAGATTGTTTTTGAATTTTTTTTTTTTGCTGCAATGTTTGATTTAGTGCAACCGTTAATTTATGCATTCCAGTACAATCACACAGCCTCAAATTGGTAAACATGGTTCTGATCTCTTAAGTGACGGCTGTCGTAGTTTACTTGGTGCTTTTCTTCTATTGCCCGACCAGCCGATTCGGATTCGAATTATCTCAATGTTTGCATCTGATCAATGCCCGTGTGGTTTGTTCCTGTAATGAGAAAAATGGTGGCTGTTTGGTCTCTAGCCAAAATGTTTCAATCATTGTGTGTTTGCTCTGGGTGTCTCAGCAACTATTTGGCAATTAACATCATTCCCAAGAATGTTTGTTGTGATTCTAAACATGTAGATATTTGCCTTTATTTCCGGAGACAAACCAGTAGTGCAATGGACTTTTAAGGCCATTCATGCACTTGATATATATATATATATACACACACACAGTGCATTCAGAAAGTATTCAGACCCCTTCACTTTTTTCACATTTTGTTATGTTGCAGCCTTATGCTGAAACCGTTTAAATTCTTTTTTTCCCCTCATCAATCTGCACTCAATACCCCATAATGACAAAGAGAAAACAGGATTTTAGAAAGTTTTGCAAATTTATTAAAAATAAAAAACTGAAATATCACATTGACATAAGTATTCATACCCTTTGCTATGACACTTGAAATTTAGCTCAGGTGCCTCCCATTTCTCTTCATCGTCTTTGAGATGTTTCCACACCTTGATTGAAGTCCACCTGTGGTATATTCAATTGATTGGACATGATTTGGAAAGGCACACACCTGTCTATATAAGGTCTCACAGCTGACAATGCATATCTGAGCAAAAACGAAGCCATGAGGTCGAAGGAACTGCCTGCAGAGCTCAGAGACAGGATTGTGTCGAGGCACAGATCTGGGGAAGCCTACAAAAAATGTCTGCTGCATTGAAGGTTCCCAAGAGCACAGTGGCCTCCATAATTCTTAAATGGAAGAAGTTTGGAACAACCAGGACTCTTCCTCGAGCTGGCCGCCTGGCCAAACTGAGCAATCTGGGGAGAAGGGCCTTGGTATTAGAGGTGACCAAGAACCCGATGGTCACTCTGGCTGAGCTCCAGAGATCCTGTGTGGAGATAATAATAATAATAATAATTCATTTATTTTGTATAGCGCTTTTCATGAAGCCCAAAGGCGCTTTGACAGAGTGGAAAACATAATGCATAACCTCCAGAAGGACAACCATCACTGCAACACTCCACCGATCTGGGCTTTATGGCAGAGTGGCCAGACGGAAGCCTCTCCTCAGTGAAAGACACATGAAAGCCCGCTTGGAGTTTGCAAAAAAGCACCGAAAGGACTCTCAGACTGTGAGAAACAATAATCTGTGGTCCGATGAAACCAAGATTGAACTGTTTGGCTTCCGTCTGGTCACACTGCCATAAAGCCCAGATCGGTGGAGTGTTGCAGTGATGGTTGTCCTGGAAGTTTCTCCCATCTCCACACAGGATCTCTGGAGCTCAGCCAGAGTGACCATCGGGTTCTTGGTCACCTCTCTTACCAAGGCCCTTCTCCCCCGATTGCTCAGTTTGGCCGGGCGGTCAGCTCTCGGAAGAGTCCTGGTTGTTCCAAACTTCTTCCATTTAAGAATTATGGAGGCCACTGTGCTCTTGGGAACCTTCAATGCAGCAGACATTTTTTTGTAGGCTTCCCCAGATCTGTGCCTCGACCCAATCCTGTCTCTGAACGCTGCAGACTTTCCTTCGACCTTATGGTTTGGTTTTTGCTCTGATATGCATTGTCAGCTGTGAGACCTTATATAGACAAGTATGTGCCTTTCCAAATCATGTCCAATCAATTGAATTTACCACAGGTGGACTCCAATCAAGGTGTAGAAACATCTCAAAGATGATCAAGAGAAATGGGAGGCACCTGAGCTAAATTTCAAGTGTCATATCAAAGGGTATGAATACTTATGTCAATGTGATATTTCAGTTTTTTTATTTTAAATAAATTTGCAAAACTCTAAAATTCTGTTTTCTCTTTGTCATTATGGGGTATTGAGTGTAGATTGATGAGGGAAAAAATGAATTTAAACGATTTTAGCACAAGTCTGCAACATAACAAAATGTGAAAAAAAGTGAAGGGGTCTGAATACTTTCTGAATGCACTGTATATATATATATATATATATATACATGCATTTCTCAATGATTTACTAAAGTGCATTGATCATTTCGATGATGCTGTTCATTGTTCCACAAAAGTATTTGCCATGCGCTGATTATTCGCCTCTAAACTCGGCCATGGGATGACCCAAAGCCGTTATCCCATAAGGATGCCCTATGCCGAGGCAGCTGCTATATGTTTAATGGGTTCACAACTGAGATGGTATTGATATTTTCAGCCATCCTGTGTATTGTTGATGGAGGCCTTGGGTACAGATTGAAAATCACCAAGTTCATCCTATTGGTGTTGCGTATTGCACAAGGGAGGGAATGAGTTGGAACTGTTAATGGTTTTGGTGATTATTTTGAAAATGAATCGAAAATGAACATCCTGTGCTGTCAAATCTATATCTTTGCACTTCTTCACTATATGTCTATTCTGTTCCCTCTCCTCCTCCCCTCAATTCTTGTTGCAAATTACAGTTAGCCTAGAGAGGCCTTGGATCAGTATGCCGGACTCGCCTGTTGATGTGAAGAACCAGATACGACCTGCAGGCTCCTCGCCCACCATGCCCCCACCACCTACCACGCAGGGAGCGTCTCGAGCTCCCACCTTTACCGCCACTGCGAGTAAGATCCCTCTGTGAATGTGTTACCTGTACACTTCTGACATAGTATTTGGTATTACACAGAGGAGGGTTCAAGGTAGCAGCTTTATTGATACATCTTTATACCTGATTGGAGGCAATTTCAATGATTAGGCCTCATGGAGTGTAGAAACAATCTTATAAGTAATCATCGTTTAATAATTGGGATTAAATGACAATATTTAAAGGCAAATTAGCCAGTCATGGCAGTTGCACAATTTTTTTTTTCTTTTCTATTTTTGGCAGATCAACCATGACCCTTTTGTAATAAAGATTGTTACCAAACATTACTGGTTATGATGAAGCGCTGCGTTGATAACTAGAACGGCATTCAGTGGAGAACATTCCTCCGCCAGGCTGAACAGTTTGTTTTGTATTCCACTGATAGGCCGATCTGGATTTGCACCTGAACCAAAATCTAATCGCCTTGTCCTTGTCGTGTAACCAACTCATCCACCTAGTTTTGTCATAATCTGTCCACAACTTTTTGAAATATCATGCTATATATTGTTTTGGCCCCATCTCTCCATGGTGAAGAATCACTTAAGGAATTAAAAAATTATTTTATCCGGATCTGGGTCTCGACCTTCACCAAAATCGAATCGATTTGTCCTTGTCACACACCCAAACGGTCCACCAACATTTTTTTTCTTTCTGAATCCATCTATAACTTGTTGAGATACTGAACAGTCATGGAGAAATATTGTTGAAGTATCCGAAAGAGACAACTTTTGTTGCAGACACTTTTTAAGACACATGGTATATATATATATATATATATATATATATATATATATATATATATATATATATATATATATATATCTATCTATGTATATATCTATCTATCTATGTATATATCTATCTATATATATATATATATATATATATATATATATATATATATATATATATATATATATATATATATATATATATATATATTATATACATATATATATATATATATATATATATATTATATACATATATATATATATTATATACATATATATATATATATATATATATATATATATATATATATATACACACTACACACACACACACACACACACACACACACACACACACACACACACACAGACTTGGCATTTAATATGGAATATTTTTTTGTGGGGGTGAACTTACTTTTCAAGTTGACTTAGAACCATAAGTTCATTGGAATTATGTTGAAATTATTCTAGATTTTGTTAATGTCACCTTTAAAAGAAACAAAAACCACATTTGACATTTCGAAGCAAATAAATTGATCCTTGAAAGTGATGTAAACTGATATTGAACTCAATTCACGGACAGTACTGTGTTAAACTTCTGTACGTTTTCCAGAAGTATTTCTTTATTTTGCACATTAGCCAATTTTTTTTTTAACAAAAGTTAAATTACAACTGGGATTACGGACAGTAAAATTACAGTTCAGTTCGTCGTGTAACCCCCACGAGCATTCAGGAGAGCACGTACACGTTGAGGCATGCTGTTCACGAGATTTGCTAAGGTTTGGACAGGAATCGCTTGCCATGCAGTGATAATAGCCTGCTGCAATTCACGCACAGAGGTCGGCTGCTGGTCCAAGTGGTTGATTTGATGCGTTAATTCTGCCCACAAGTTCTCTGTCGGATTCATATCCGGTGACATGGCAGGCCACTCCATATGCTCTACACCACGGTCAGCAAGAAAGTGTTGGATCATGCGAGCACGATGAGGCCATGCATTGTCATCTTGGAAGACAAAGTTTCCTCGAAAGGCTGCACGAGCAAATGGAAGCAATGTTTCTTCCAGAATGGCCCTGTACTTGAACTGGTTCAGGTTTCCATTCAGAACAACCAGGTCAGTTTTGCCCCCTGCATGAAAAGCAGCCCAAACGGTCACCCCACCACCTCCAGCTTGGACTCTTGGCACTATACAATCTTCGTTGTAGGCTTCATGCACTTGTCTGCGCACTCGGACATGGCCATCTTGACGATAGACCAGAAATCAAGACTCGTCACTGAAGATCACGTGATTCCAGTGTCCTGGCTGCCATTGACGGTGCTCTCTGGCCCACTGCAATCGGCGCTGGTGGTGTTGTCTTGTCAGGCGTGGCTTTCTCAGGGGACACCTGGCACGATAGCCTGCTTGAACCAGTTGTTGGTTGACTAGCCTTCTGGATACAGGCACATTTGTCAGTTGCTGCCACTCAGCCCGAAGCCGATTAGCTGACTTGGTACGGCCATTGCGGACTAACCGGTGCAGCTGGCGATCATCCCTCCTTGTGGTTCTGCGGGGACGTCCTGGCCTCGATATTGGAGGTTGGACACCCCTCTGAGCATTTCGTTTCGGGATCTTTGACACCTGACCTTGAGTGATGCCATGCTGCCGAGCAATAGCACACTGTTTCATGCCGGAATTTCGTAAAGCCACCACTCCATGACAAACAGCATTGTCAAGTTGACGGACCATCTCCAGAGGAAGCGGCAATAACTTTTGTAGACGTGCAGTAGTTGTTTTCCACTAATACAGAACGCAACAACCCTTATATACCCGATTGTGAAGCCAATCGTCAAATGTACCTGTCCGTACATTTTGTCACGGCACCTGTGATATAATCCTGTTATTGACGTATTGCTGCGACAGACAATCAGTGACATGGTTCTTTTAACAAAGAAATCACCGAAGCGTAAAAGAAACTCACCAGATTGATATTCTGAGTTCAGAAAGGAAACCCAAGTGAAGAAAAAAAAAAAAATCCATAATAAATGCCAAGTCTGTATATATGTGTGTGTTAGCCCTATCACTCAATGGTGATGAATCACACAAAAAAAATTCTCTGATCCGGATTCAAATCTTCATCAAAATTGAATCAATTCTTCCTTGTCACATACCCAAACTGTCCACCAAGTTTTGTCTGAATCCGTGCACAACCTTTTGAGGTATCCTGCCATACAGTATATTGTTTTTGTCCCTATCTCTCAATGGTGAAGAATCACTTAAAAAATTTAGTATCTGGATCTTTCACAAAATCTAATCATTTTGGCCTTGTCACATACCCAACCTGTCCACCAACTTTCGTCTGAATCCGCCCACAACTTTTAGAGATGTCCTGTTCACAGACTGACAGACAGGTGGGTGAAAACCGAACCTCTGCCTACCTACGATGGCTAAAGTAACTATACTGCCGTATTTTTAACCAAAATAATGATAAGAGAGAACGAATGCAGAAGGTATTACAAAGCAATCATCTAAAGAAGGTAAAATAGAACAGATGGCATGAAATAAACTTATGATAGTACATGTTCAAAATATTTTTTTCCCCCACCCCAAACCCCTCTTCCCTAGCTCTCATTCTTGTCACTCGTGTTTGTCTATACATTTACAAAAACCTGATATTGTCATTTTACAAACAGCTTTCCAGCAGGGCGTTCAGGTGCACCAGAGGTGAGTGGGGCAGGCAGCATGGGCTGGTGCCTCCAGCGGATATCCGTGTATTTTTGGAGAGTGAGGGTCACGGGGCGTGCGCCGCGAGTGATGACAGCTTTGCAGCAGGTGTCAGCTGTCACACTGTAGGTGAAGAGAAAAGGAGAGGGGGGGGGGGGGGAGGGATGGTTGCCCAACGAGCACGTGGAGAAATGGGAGATGAATAACCTCAGAGAGGCAAAGGCAAAGGCAAAGGCAAAGGCAGAGGCAGAAGCAGTGGAGGGAGCTTTTGGAATTGCTGCTGTCAATTAATCCTGCATCGGCCCAGCTGTTCTGTCTTCTCCAGTGTGCATTTAGTCCATTCTATTTTGCCACCCCCCCTCCCTGATTTAAATCCCTTAAGACAAAGTCCATCTGGCGATGATGGTGTTCCATCGATTTGATGCTACGATATTATTAGTGTGCTGGGGAAGTGGTGAGATGGAGAGGAAGGAAAAAATCGATACATCTTTAACTTACCTGATGCAGGTAGGTCTCTCTACCCGATTGAGGCTTTTGGTCCCCTTTGCCTGCTTTTGGAGTGCAATAAAAAAAGCCTGATTTCTGGCATGTATGCCAATAGATGGTTACATATCCAAAATACTTTGGCCTCATATTTATTTGGTTTAACAGAGGATGCTGTACAGTGGAGTTTATTTTGAACATGCCATTCCCTACAATTCCCCATCTCCCATAACGAGTTATTGGATACCCAGCGTCATTGGGTATTTCTCAGTTGAGCCATCGTCCGGTTCATGTGCCATGCTATGCAGTTCAAGAATTGATCCCTGCATGTGTGTCGGCTGGCCATCACGTTTATTAAAGGGGAATGAGATGTGACGGAAGGCCTTTCTGCACGCTGCACTGAAGGTACAATGGAATACGACATTGAAGAATATAGACTTGGAGTGGGGTATTCCTCAGGGGTGAGAAAGCAAAAAGATATGAAGTTGATTGAAGGAGAGAGAGAGAGACAGAGACACAGAGAGACATAGAGACATAGATGATGTTATTCTGCGTAATTATTTTTGTACGCTGGTTATAGAAATGCTCGCTTCGTTGTATTGCACAGAAACATTTGTTTATTTATTTAATGTGTTCATGAATATTCCAGAGTTAGCTGAAGGTTTGCAAGCTTTGGTGCACAAAAAAAAACTCATCACTGAGAAGCCCTTAAAGGACATGCACTTTGCTAAGAGCACAGCATTTTCGAGACTGCAAAGAGCAATTATCTGCTTCGGATGCATTAACGGCCATTTTTTCTGTCCTTTTGCTTGTGTGGTGCAGTGTTGAACGGAAGAACCTCTAACCATTCGCCGACAATTGCCTCAATGGGAGGCTCGCCATCCTCACCGCCAGGCAGCTATCATTGCAATGGGCCCTCACCATCACCCTCCTCATCGTCCTCCTCGTCTGCCTCATCTGTCGCTGCAGCAACAGCATCTGCTCTGGGTGCACCGCCACCCCCATTGCCCCCTGCTTGTGGCGCACGGCAGCTGAGCAAGCTGAAGCGGTTTCTCGCCACTCTGCAGCAGTTTGGAAGTGATATTTCGCCTGAGATTGGGGAGCGGGTGCGGGCCCTTGTTCTTGGTCTTGTGGTAAGAGTTGTTTTGATTCCTTATTTCATTTTCATCTTGTCAAACTTCTTTTGGGGGGGGAGGGGTGGAGTGGGGGTTGGCAAAGAGGTGGAGAGTTAAACGTTGGGATTCCTATTCACAACGCCAGTGATCCAATATACACATTGCAAAAAGCATGCCCAGTGATTTGTAAACATGGAAAATCCTTCTTTCCAAGAGCATTTTCTTGAATCTCTTTCCTGTAACATTTTTCTTGGAAGGTTGCTTGCCCTAAGCCCAACCCGTTTTGGTGACACTATTGCAAAGTTTCAATTGCACTTTTTTCCGGCTCACTGCTTTTGTATTTTTAAGGAGAAGAATCATCTCGTACTTTGTGTTGTTAATTGTCAGATCTTCATGGAGAGTGTGTAAAGGCTCAACAATACAACCAACTGACCTTGATTATTGGTCAAACTATAAACCACCCCCTCCCCCCCCCCCCCCTCACTCTTCAAACACACCTTCCATTTATTTGACCAATCAAAAAATAGCTCTGACTGATTCCCAATGTGTGTCAGTTGCATCTTTTTGGAAAAGCTCCTATCACAACAAAGTCTGCCAAAGACTCAGAACTTTGCAGGCAAAATACATTTCATATTTGCTCTCCCCCCCCCCCCCCCCAACCCCACGACAATTCTTTATCCCATCAATGATTTGATAGTTTGCAAAAAAAATATTATATAAAGCAAAATCCCCAAGTTGGCATAAATTGGGAGGAGGAGGAAATTCCTCCTTGATTGCTCCATTGCGTGTCGAGGGAATAGCGATGTCATAAAGATCGTCACTGGTACCCACAGTGCTCTAGGAAGTGATGTCACTTCCCCAAACTCAGCGGCTGTCTTTGTGTGAACGTGAAGTTTAGTGTTGTCTCATGTATCTGTCGGTATGTGTACGTGATTTGTGCTGTAGTTCCTCAACAATCCTTAGAGCTGTTAAAAAGTAGCAAAAACAAACAAATAATTGGATTTTGAAATGGGTAAACACTTCGTAGAAAGTTATGGTAGATTTATTCTCGTTTGGGGTCAATTACAATTATAACTGCAATTTAAGTCAGTTCTGCTTAGAGTGTGATTAACCATCCAATTAACTTTCAAATTAAGCCCTCTCAAGTAACCAGACTCTGGCATCATGGTTGGAGCATCCTCTCCGAATCTGAGAGGTCAGCCGTTCAAACCCCGGCCGACTCATGGCAAAGACTTAACTAGAGAGGTTCCAGGGAACCTGAACTCAACTGGTCTATATCAATATGGTTAGAATATGCATAATAGAACCACAAACTATATAGTTTATATGTGCTAATAATATATGACAAAATTGATTTTTCAATATGGCCGCCCTGCCACGCCCAATTTTGGGCGTGCAACGCCCAAATGCAATCCCAAACTAGTTTATGTCTTAAAGATGCTGCATAACACGTTTCATCAAATTTAATCAATATTTGTGACTTTTAGAGCGTAGACGTCGAATTGTTTACAGACAGACAGACAGACGGCGACGGACGACGGACACTGGGTGTCCACAAAAACTCAGCTGGACATAGTCCGGTTGAGTTAAAAATTGTACTACCTTGCTTGACGTTCAGCATGTAAAAGGTCAGGAGAACGAACAATTCCCATAGGTTGATATCCATGGGTAGATATCCACGAATGTATCTCGGTCCGACAGACAGACAACAAATTGCGTATTTTAGTATGATAATACGAACAATTCCCATAGGTTGATATCCATGGTTAGGAGGAAATTCCTTTTTGAGAAATGCCCCATTGAGTGCGGTGAGAGAGGTGGCACTATTGTTGTGACTTTGCTGGTACCCAACTTTGCTTGTATACTTTGCTGGTGGTGGCATGTCCCCCAAGGTCAGTGGCTGTTTTTGTCTTGTCTAACTGTCTTGTGTGCGTGTAACCAGAACTGAATTGAAATGGACATCCAGTTCTAAGGTTTAAAAACCTGGTGTAAACAAGAAGTAAAATATAGAGGTGTGCAGTACTCTACAACCAGGCTCTGCAATGATATTCTGCAAGTACCAAAGTTAATAGCACTAATAGATTGAGACCTTTGCAATATTGCATGTACAAGCACGGACCGGCTCGCGATGCTCACTTCACCACACATCGCTCCTGGGGTACAGGCTTGTTTAAACTTAGGATCAGACCGTGCATTACAACATATTAGGTCATTTAAACGATTAGACCATTTCTCACTATTCTAATACCCGATAATAAAATGTACTTCCATACGTTTGTCGGGGCGGGGGGCAATATCCCAAGTCACGGGAGGGGGGGATATTGTTTTGGAATTAAATGAATATTGTTACGGTACGCGGTTAAGGATGTTGTTTTTGCCGAGCGGAGGCTCCGCGACCGAACAGTTGTTCCCCGACTAAACCCGATTCACCCAAACGTTGGCCGTATCGCGCCACCGCTATTCAATCGGGAAAAGAATAAGACGACGAATGCAAAGAGGAAGAAGAAGACGTACAGAAGAGTAACGGGGTTTATTATTATTTACACACATAAGCAAAAAGAGCAGTCATGGGTATTTACAGCGGACATGAAAAACGCAGGTGACACAGTGAAAATTACTAGCTTATACAGACTTAGTTACTACCCAGGACAGCACGAACAAAACAAACTCACGTACGCAAATGGGGAACTTGCAGGCAGGAATGGCTGGAAAGGATGAGCAGGTGGGATCACAGGGCACAGCGAGCAGGTCCACTCCGGGCGGGAAGCGGGGAGCCGGCAGCTCCTTGTATTCCACTTTACAGCGCACGCCGGCAGCTCCTGGTATTCGGCTTTACAGCGCACGCCGGCAGGGTCACTCGCTGCCCCGTCAGGGCTTCACGCGGCTGGTTGAAACGGGGCTGGACTCATCTGCCGTATCTCTTTGCAACTCGTTCGTAAAAGTTCCTCTGCTTTCTCTTGGACCCTTTCTTTGTCGTGGACCTCTCCACGCAGCTCAGCTCGTATTCCCTTCCTCTCACTTCTCTCCAGCGCGGGACTGACACGCCCTCTCCCCTGTGCTCTGTTTCGTGACCTTGTATGGTAATCCCACGGGCTTGTCTCCTTATTTGGGCATCGCGCCGACGGCACGCCCCTCGTGGCGAGCCACGGGCTTGTTTCCTTATTTGGGCATGGGGCTGCACAGCCCCACCCTTCGTGGCGCGCCCTGGGCTTGCCTCTCCCTGGCGACCCCGCCCCTCCTGTTCAAACAGAGCACGGAGCACATATTCACTATAGCAGCGAATTGAGAGGGCGTGCAACCCACGCTTGTGAACTGCTTTACCCACAGATGGAGAGTTTGGCTGGGAAATGGAATTATTGAAGGGGAGCTATTTTTAATTGATTCGGTGCAATGGAGTGTCATTCTAATGGAAGACAAGGCCTTAATCTAAAACACATAATAAGATATAAGCTACTGAACAAGGGTTTTATCGTGTCCTGCAATGTGGTGTTTATGGAATTAACTACCGAGACGCCCTTTTTACCTTTACACAACTCTGGAGGCAGGAGGGGCCATATCCAACCAATGTTACACAACAATTTACCACTACAATACACACAATCAAAAAAATACAATCCTCATATCCGCAACACTGCACCCTCCTCCTCTTAGGCACGACCCGGGCCTACAACTTTTATTTAGTGTGACACGTAGGTGTAGTTCCCTCTACTTTTAACCTGACCCTGAGTGCGACAGTTTTAAAACATAAATAAATATGTCCCGCTGCACCATTGCACCCTGCCTAACAGACTCACGCCCACAGCTAACCGAATTGCGGAATGGTCTTCAAACTATACATTGACGGTGGGGAGCATTATTTACAATTGACACTACTTTTATTTACAAGACTAACCCAGGACCTGTGATTGTTCTTTCTGGGGGGGAGACAGTCTGCTCTGCATCGACGCACCATGAAAGCACCCAAAAACGCACCAATACACCCTCAAGCACCAATCGGTGCACAGTCATCACTGTTCAATGAATAAAAATAAAATCAACAACCCCTAACCCTGCAGGTGGTCCCTTGCTCTTCGGCTCCCTCTACTGGCTATTATTATTTCTTCCAGTTGTTTTCTTTTTCCTTTGCTGGCGGCCTATTTGTATTAAAACTTGCACCCAACGTGTCCCTTTTATTTATTTTATTTATGGCCCACAGGGCCGACTAGTGTGGTTCACCTGTGGGGCATCGGTGCCCTGTGGCCAAGGTCCGCCAGCAAGATTTCGGGCCCTCATGGCCGGTTCCAGCAGAGGGGCCATGCCCCAACCCATGGGGTCCATAAGTGGTGCTTGGCCACTGACATGTGGTCCATAATGTGGTGCATCGATGCAGACAGCTGGTTCTGGGAGTTCCGGGCGCACAATGGCGGACTCACGCACGCTCCCCTCGGCGCCCAATGGCGCACAGGTCATGTGGGAGACAAAAGGGGGAAGACAGATGAGCGAGGGGTAAGGTCACAAGGGTACACATCAATAAGGCAATGCAAGGTGAAATGGGTACGGAGGGCGAAGTGAGAAAGCTCGTCCCTACCGTACGTCACCCCCCTGTCACCTACACTACCCTTGCCCTTACCCCATATGTACAAAATCTACACCTTTACAAATTCGTCACTACTGTCACGTCTTCCCATATTTCCCTTATACCAAATTCGTCACCACAATCCCTCTAACCAAAATTTGCCATCACCAAATTCATCATCAATCCTCATAAGGAGGAAGAGATGGAACACAAAGCACAATGTCACACCCACGTCATGATGCGTCTCACAATCCAAAACATTTGCACATAAAAAATAATCAAAACATGGCATGGTGTGGAGGTACGTCATCTCAGGTGAGTGCATGTAGATGGTGCGAGGAGACTTCAATCCTAACTATCCTCTAAATGACTTTAACACACTTTACTCTACCCGGGGTTTTTCCCTGCCAATCCATTGGCCAACTTACACTATGGGTTCTAAAAACCAAATTCCCATTGACCAAACTGTGGTGCTTCTCAATTTGGGGTCTCACTCCCCCGATTCAACTCCCGGTGCCCTTGCACAATTTCTGGGCTGGGGCGTGTAGCTCTCCCAGCAGGTCTACCCACCTGCACACCTCCACCACTGCAGTTGCCACCCGAGCTTACCTAGCTCCTCACCCTAACCTAACTAACTGGGGAAGGCCCCTCCTGGCTCTGTCACCCCACTCGGTGCCCTCTGGCACTGGGCTACCCGGGTCCGTCCTCCGGATCCTCGGGCCCCATCCACAACAACTACCGGCTCCCAGAGCCCACCTGCGGCCTCACCTGGCCGACATCCTCACAGTGGTGGAGTGCCCAAACCAACTACACACACTAACAGGCTACACGCCCAGCCATTTCCACAACACTAATGCACCCATCCAAATACCATTCTCTCACCCGCACCACAGATGCCAATATCCAACCACAATTTACCTGTACCCTCTCCCTAACACTTACACTACCCGCCCTGGGTATTCGTGATGGGGGTCCACTCTTCCCCCATTCACACCTTTGCACCATTCACTCCACTCCATAGTTTCCACCATACTCACTCCACGACCATCCATTCCAAATACTCCATATACTCCACACTACCATTTATTCCATACACCTGTTCCTCATACCTGTTGTTGCACACCTGTGCACTCACACCTGGTGCCACCTGCACCCTCCTCCTCTTCCTGGACCATTTGGTCAACACAACTCATCTCACTATCACTCACTCAAACACTGTTTCATACACCTGTCCAGTTGCACACCTGTGCAATCACACCTGTTCCTTACACACTTTTCTCAATACACTTCCAATCCTCAAGCACACGGCATCATCTCATCTAACTACTCCCCTCTGAAACTTGCGCTTCCCAGTCGTCCCTTTAAACTATTGCGCTCCCTTGTCATTATCATCCACACTAATCTACCTGCGTCCCCACTACAGGTATCCTTGTCACTAACTAATCTTAACGTTACCTAATGTCATCTTCGCTAGATCCCTACACACGATATATCCTAACCCACCCGGGCTAGTTTTCACTGCCATACACCCCATAAACTAGTGCTCCTTTGCCCCGCTCTGTGAGGGATGGTGGGTTGGCCATCCCATCACATGGGGCATCTCTTACTATAAATTTTGCTCGTCCAATTTCCACAAATCAAAATTTTCCAATTACTGCAAATTCTATTCACTTTTCTAAATTTCGGATCAAAACCACTATCACTATTATCATCATCACAGTCCGCTATATCCTAGCCTCGGTGCGTCATGACATCATTAAACTCGGCTTCGCAAAGCCGAGCAATGAATTCGGGTGGTTTGGTCGCCTGCAGGTTGAATCAGTCCGGCTTTCAGTTCCAGGGAGGTGGTTTGGTCGGGCCGAGATTCCACGCACCATCTCGGCGCGGTACCTTGCGGTCCCGGGCCCGATAGCTCAATCTCCCCCGGTCGGAACCCCGTCCCCACGAGGGGGCACCGTCCGCTTCCTCCCACTCGCCCTTGAACCGGACCGGTCGCCTCGCCCGCCAAGGCCCGGACTCGACCGTGCAGGGCGGGGCCAAGCCCGAATCGGCAACGACGCTTTGAAGAGAAACGACGCAGCTTCGATCCGCGCCGGGCCCTGCATCCCGAGTGCTCGCATCGGCTATCCGTCGCCCTAAACGCTAACCCGGTTACCGTCGATGCTTCACCTGCATGCTCACACGCATACGCTACCCCTTTCACCCTCACCGAGGTCGGTGCGTCAACGCCGTCCGTACATTCCACCAACGTACTCCCTGTTACACACCACACCTCTCGCGCACACTCGCCGTTCGCACACTCCCTTAACACACCTCGCGCACCGTCTTGCGCACTCTCCCTCGGTACGTACTCCGTACCACTCACCATGGGCGTGCACTCTTGCATCCACCCACTAACGCGCTCAGATGGGCTCTCCCACTCTCGCGCTACTACCAACTCAGGTGTGCTTCCTCGCACACCTCAACCATTCCAAGCGTGCATTCTCACTCCCGCTCCACCACCAACTCACTCCTCGTGTCACACTCCGTACACCCCGACGTGCATTCTCGCTCACACTCGGTTTCACTCCCACACTTTATAACACACGCACTCGCCGACGCACACTTTTTCCTCACACGCGTGCCATTTCCACTCACACGGGATCCTTTACCAACGCCCGGGTGCCATATCGATCCCAATCGCGCGACAATTCTTTTGTCGCTAAACATCCTTTTACAAAATCTACCCGCACAATATACAGCACGACTCACCTGGGGGATTCCCTTCTCCACGCGCACCTGCAAACTCTTTATTTGGTTAGTGCGTACATCATCATGATTTGAGCAGGGACTTTGTACATATTCCATTTCTCCCTGCAATTCCCGGGCTACCTCCGTCATCTCTTCAATTTTAATTCCCAGCACTGCTTTTTCTTTATTCACCTCGACGACCGCTGGCTTTAATAAAACACCCTCCTCTACCTCAGCGGTCGCTGGCTTTTCCAAACCCCGGGTCGCGATTTCTACCCCTGTCATTGTACCCGTGCTTTTCTCAACTTCGTTCAACCGGCGCTTCTCGACCCGCGTTACCTCCTCGTGCACCCGTGGGACCTGCTCGCCCAACCTGCGGTCAATGTCTTCCTGTATTCTTTTTGCCGTGGCGTTCATTTGCTCCTGAAATCCAACCGGGTTGTACCTTGCTTCGTGCCTCACTTTTCCCATGTCTATCCCCTGGGTAGCCATCATTGCATCAAATCCCTTACTGTCACCCATCAGAGAGGCACCGAAATGCATCATCAAAACGCCCCAGTCCATTGGCACTGCGGGTCCGGCTATCGCCGTCACGTACGGGAGGCCGCCATTTTGTGTGCCTGTAACCCCCACGACCGCACCTTCTTTACTCTCCTCCACCATTTTCCCCACTTCTTCCCTGGGGTCCTGGGTCGATTCTACCCTGTTTATCTCTCCCACCGACATCCCGTCGCCTTGACCAGCCATGGCACGATTTCAAAATTCGGGTTTTGCTTTAAAACAACACAAATTTCCAGCAGCTCCAAATTTTGACCAAATGTTTTCCTAGATGTTTTTAAAAATTTGGTTCGGGCCACGTAATCTCACTCCCAGACACCAATTGTTATGCCAATAGTACAATTGGTGTTCCAAAATTTGGGCTAAATAAATTTAGTCCCAGGTTCGAATCCCACTCCTGACACCAATTGTTACGGTACGCGGTTAAGGATGTTGTTTTTGCCGAGCGGAGGCTCCGCGACCGAACAGTTGTTCCCCGACTAAACCCGATTCACCCAAACGTTGGCCGTATCGCGCCACCGCTATTCAATCGGGAAAAGACTAAGACGACGAATGCAAAGAGGAAGAAGAAGACGTACAGAAGAGTAACGGGGTTTATTATTATTTACACACATAAGCAAAAAGAGCAGTCATGGGTATTTACAGCGGCCATGAAAAACGCAGGTGACACAGTGAAAATTACTAGCTTATACAGACTTAGTTACTACCCAGGACAGCACGAACAAAACAAACTCACGTACGCAAATGGGGAACTTGCAGGCAGGAATGGCTGGAAAGGATGAGCAGGTGGGATCACAGGGCACAGCGAGCAGGTCCACTCCGGGCGGGAAGCGGGGAGCCGGCAGCTCCTTGTATTCCACTTTACAGCGCACGCCGGCAGCTCCTGGTATCCGGCTTTACAGCGCACGCCGGCAGGGTCACTCGCTGCCCCGTCAGGGCTTCACGCGGCTGGTTGAAACGGGGCTGGACTCATCTGCCGTATCTCTTTGCAACTCGTTCGTAAAAGTTCCTCTGCTTTCTCTTGGACCCTTTCTTTGTCGTGTACCTCTCCACGCAGCTCAGCTCGTATTCCCTTCCTCTCACTTCTCTCCAGCGCGGGACTGACACGCCCTCTCCCCCGTGCTCCGTTTCGTGACCTTGTATGGTAATCCCACGGGCTTGTCTCCTTATTTGGGCATCGCGCCGACGGCACGCCCCTCTTGGCGAGCCACGGGCTTGTTTCCTTATTTGGGCATGGGGCTGCACAGCCCCGCCCTTCGTGGCGTGCCCTGGGCTTGCCTCTCCCTGGCGACCCCGCCGCTCCTGTTCAAACAGAGCACGGAGCACATATTCACTATAGCAGCGAATTGAGAGGGCGTGCACCCCACGCTTGTGAACTGCTTTACCCACAGATGGAGAGTTTGGCTGGGAAATGGAATTATTGAAGGGGAGCTATTCTTAATTGATTCGGTGCAATGGAGTGTCATTCTAATGGAAGACAAGGCCTTACTCTAAAACACATAATAAGATATAAGCTACTGAACAAGGGTTTTATCGTGTCCTGCAATGTGGTGTTTATGGAATTAACTACCGAGACGCCCTTTTTACCTTTACACAACTCTGGAGGCAGGAGGGACCATATCCAACCAATGTTACACAACAATTTACCACTACAATACACACAATCAAAAAAATACAATCCTCATATCCGCAACAATATGCTATTATCATTAGTGTTATTACTTTTGTTAATCAAAGCAGCCTTGGAAAAATGCAATGGAAGTGGCAGGAAGGGAAGGGTTGTGTTATTAACCCTTGTGAGGTATATAAACTACAGTAGATCTCCGCTCGTGTGCGTTCGTCGACATGATAAGCATAGATTGCTTCACGGATGGCGGGATTCCTCCAAATTTATTTCAGTTTCGTGCTAAACAGCAGTAGCAGCAGTTGTTTTTTTTGTTTTTTACTTCTCGTAAAGGTTTTACACGAAACGCCATGTTGAGCTTATAAATGTTAATATGGCATTTGTCCCATGAGGAAACCCCTTGGGAGGAGATATTATTAGTATTAATATTGCCTTGTAATAACATTAATATTATGCTATTATCATCAGTGTTATTACTCTTGTTATTAAAAGCCACCTTTGAAAAATGCCACAATAACCTATCTTAATATGGCTATACACCTCAACATGGAGTTCATGCAAGGCACCAATCCCCCTTGGGGTGGGGGAGGAAGTTGAATTGCTACAACCTCCATCGTGTGACCCTTAGTCTTCCTGTCAAGTGTGGTTGTGATTGGATAAGTAAAGAACGAATGTATCTCGGTCCGACAGACAGACAACAAATTGCATATTTTAGTATGATGATGCATTTGGGCAATCTTCTTTTCTTGATCAAAAAACTGCAGCCATGCACGCTTGAGCGTGTCGATGGACCACATATGAACTTGAGGTAAGGCAACACACATGCGGATCTATTTTTCGGGGATGATGCTCTAGAAAAGCACACGTGTGTGGCTGTTAACAGCAGCACTGTACGAAACCAATGAAATTCGAATTGCAAAATACAGTGGGAAAGTACAGTAAAGCACATGAAATTAATAGTTAATTGAATGCAGAGATCAGTAAATTCATGGTCGACGTAAACCCAGAAATGCTCACTCGACCGCCCGTTTTACGCATGCTCGTGTTTAGGCCTTCGTGCCGTAACTATTGAAGTTTGCTTCGGGAATCATTGAAGTTCGTCCACTTTTGAAATTGGCTTCAAACGATGAAGTATATTTTACGTTGAATTGTGGACACTGAAGTATAGTCTAGTTGTTGCGAACCGCATAAACCTGCTGGCTAAGCTCATTGCTTGCTACTCACCACAGAGTGACTGGAAATTGTATGCGTACTGCATGTTCATTATTTGTGTGATCTAGTACTATTCTAGTTTGTCAAAAAAAAAAAAAAACCGCTAATATGTTTGTGTGTTGTGAAATCCGCACTTCTCATTTTTTAGCATTTGGTGGCAGCTGTTCTGTCCTTCTCTTTTGTTCATCGAAGTCGGACTGAGTTTTAATTTACTAGGGCATTGCCCGTACGTGGGTGCCCGCCCGTTCCTTGCCAAAAAAAACCCGGACCTTGAAAAGGCACATCCTCGGGTCCCCAGCAATATACCTGGCAAGTTTCAAGTATATCGGACCGGTAGTTGTCGAGAAACAGCGGTCACAGACAAACGTACAAACGTACAAACGTACAGAGATTACTGGAATTATAGATAGATGAATCATGTCGGCTTTCAAACGTTTGTTTGGCCATGCCAAACTGGGATGCAACGCTGTGTCATACACGTCATCTTTGAGTTGAGCTCTGCAAATGATGCTCCAAGAAATTGGCCCCTGTCACTTTCCTCTTGTAAGTTTGACTTTTACTATCCAAATTTTCCTTTGTGGAATGTGTGCAAACTAACACCATCTTTGGTTGTACTGCTTCAACCAGCTGACATTCTCAATTTTCATTGCCAAACGCGGAGTTGTTTTCATTTCTTCTTTCTATAGTAGAAGACTAAATCGCTATTGCAGAGCGTGCATGGGCACAATGCAGTTCTACCGCGATACACTTCCGCATGCAAGAGCTTTCTGGAGATGACGTAAAAGGGTCACGTGATGTTATCCATGGCACCAGCGATGGATTTTGGGGGTGGGGAAATTGGAGTACAAACCACGTCTGAAATACACTAGAATTTTCGTTTCAAAATTTTAATTCAAGAAAACAGCGATGAACGTGTTTGGAGAAACCAGTTGTATTCATTATAAAACCAAACATGAAGCTCTCTTTCAGTGGACCTTTAACGGTGCAAGGAATCGTTAAAGGAGCCCCTGCAAAATTTAACTCTAAAAGTTGATCATTTGGCTTGTCTGGTCATTGGTTTAAAAAAAGTGTCTGCAACAAAAGTCATCTATTTTGGACACTTCAACAATATTTCTACATTACCGTTCAGTGTTCAATGACCTTTATGATTGTGTGATGTATGCCCTGCATCAACTTTCTTAAGTCCTCCAGGTATAATTATTTCAGAATTATTTTAATTTCTTTACTGTAAAGTAAGAATGCATGTTAGTTGTAAACCTGCGTTCATTTTTATCATGTTGAAAGTTCGTGAAATGATTTCAAAAGAATTGATACGTAATTATTGTGAAGATAGAAACAAACTTCAGCATATCCAAAAACATTTCAGGAAAAAGAAAAATGGTGACCCTGTAATGAGACATTAGAGAAACACTCAATTTGGAAAAGGGAAAAGGAGGTTTGAAGGATACAAGTATCATGGGGAAGCGAGGAAAGGGCACATATGGTGGCACATGTGTGGTCGGGGGGGGAGGGGTGGTGGAGGAGGGGGGGAGAAGAGTATCGAAATTGAGCCCTTTTTATGTATATAAACCAATCCCTCCAATTGATAGCCCCTTATACGCCATAATTTCTATTCAAGTGTGGTACTTTATCATATTCTTGTTATCCTTGCCTTCGTGTCATTGCACCTAATGATTCCACCTGTAAACTTTGTTTTTGGACGCAGTGAAATGCACAAGTCCAAACTTGGTCCCAATTGCAATTCATGCTTCACTTTTGGAAAGATACTTCCAAATGTGTGCAGCAACTTTTCTTATATATATATATATATATACATATATATGTCCATCTGGCATACTTTCAGGGGGAGAGGGTTGGGGTCTGAATAATATATTGGACACAATCTTAATAAATCAGCTCGCCCTTGTTCAAATTCAAATGAGCCTCTTCTCGATTGACTACCAGTGGGTGTGAAATGTGCTCAGTTTTGAAGTTATGATTGTTCATGAAAGGAATTGGAAAACAAGCTCAGCTCTCGCAATAAAAGTAAGACCAATTTCGAACAATAAATAGAGCAGATCAGCCAAACAATTTAATCACCAAACCTCAGGAGCTCTGAATCCATATCCTCCAAACTTTGCAGCATCTCACCTTTTCCCCATTGATAGCGATTCTGCTCTTCCTCCTGAAAGCTAGAGAAGAAACATGATGCAACGGATGATGCTTTGGTAATTTGCAATATTTTATGCAAAGGCGGTTGCCAAGATGGAGGATGGTGCTGCTCACCCCACAGGAGGGTTAATGAAAATGCTCGAAATGGGGAGAAAATGCTTACTGATGAGGATAGCACAGTCTTTGCTCGAGCAATGTGGAGGGGAAAATGCATTTGGTGAGCTGCCTAACCTGCTACCTCGGAACCCTCATCCAAATGTTCCCTCGTTTTTGTTGACAGTTTGGCAGTGCGGGTGGGAGGTTGGGAGGGGGAGGCAGGTTGGTGGTGGTGCTTGAGCCCCATACTCTTGAAAATGTCAGGAGTTCACAAGTCATTAAATTTCTGTGACAAAGAACCAATCATGGACAGGTCACAAATCTGTCACAGGGTTTTGAAATTTCTGCTGATCGGCCATGGTAGTCAAACTCGCACCACTAAGGGCATGTGGTGAGGTTTTATACTGAGCTGCTTGGGGGCAGCGGGTTGGATTTTTTATATTTTTTATTATACTACTGGTTGTTCTCATTACCGAACTTTGTTGCCTCAATTTTACTGTTCGTCAGCATTCAGCTGTGTGAGTATGTTTGTTTAAATTTCTTGAGTTTGAATTCTTTTTTAGATTTATATCTACATGTAACACAAGTTACTCTTATATTTTTCTGATGCTGAAAGTTTTCAGTGCAGATAAATAATTTTAGGGAGTTTGTTTCATATTCAAACATGAGGCAGTTTAATATTCGAGAAAAAGAGTAGCCCTTTGATTGGAATGTTGGCAAGTACAGTCGTGGCCAAAAATATTGGCAAAACACTTTTTTTCAAATAATCCACCATTACTTCCAGAAAATTGTTGAAATTAAAAAATCTTTTGGTGTAAAAATCAATGGTATGTATTAAAAATATGAATCATAAAATATATGGATTAAAAATCAATCATATAGTCAGGTTCACTATGTCAATAAATTATATTTCGTTCAAAATCATGGTAGATTAGCAAACCTATACATTTTTGGAAAGGTTATAGCATAAGGAAACTAAAAATCAATGTTTACATTTGGAGAGATACCTGTATGGCGGCCATTTTGGATTTCCAAAATGGCCACTGTAAAATACATATTTTGTTCTATTTCTGCCTCTAATTACCCTAAAAACTTTAAAATATATACTAAACCTATATTTTCAGGGACAAGGAATCCAATGAAAGTATCAAATTAATGCTATGGGGAATGGTAAGACACGAATCAAAGGTTTTGAATTGCAAAATACTGTCTTTATATTCGCGATAAGTTGCATAATCAAATACATGTTATCATTTTGTACAGGCAGTTAATAACATCAAAATGTGTCACAATAATTCATATCACCAAACATACACAGGCAGTCAGCAAAATCATATATACACATGCAGTCAGTATAACTTCACATCTACACAGGCAGTCAATGACAAAATATACACAGGCAGTCAATGGCATCAAACATACACGATTACAGAATATGCCATTTAGAGTTCGTCATCACTGTCCTGTGTGTCGTATCCGACAATATAGTCCGCATCGTTTTCACAGTCCGTTCCACACAAGCAAAGGTCGGTCAAATTGATTGGCAAATCGAATTGGTCGAATGGTCGATCGAATCGAATTCGATGAATCGAATCGAATCGATCGAATTGGTCGAATGGTCGAATGGTCGAATGGTCGATCGAAGCGATTGGTCGAATGGTCGAATTGGTCGAATGGAATTGGTCGATTGGTCGAATTGGTCGAATCGAATTGGTCGGAATTGGCAAATGTAAACATTGATTTTCTGATTTTCCATGTAATAACGTTTCCAAAAATGTATAGGTTTGCTAATCTACCATGATTTTGAACGAAAAAACATAGTGAACCTGACTAATATGTATTTCTTTGGTTTGCAGTGGAACAAAACCAAAAAGCTGAAAAAAATACTAAATCTGGACTTATTCCACACATAAATCCTAAAACGGCCTGGACAATATTATTGACACCTTTTAGAAGTTGTTATAAATAATTAGATTTCAAGCAGGTGATTCTCCTTTACTTTGGAATTAAACTCACCTGTGGTGAGTTGCAGGTGCTTGCAATATAAAAATCACTCATTCGACCAATTTGAATAGAAAAAAGGAGTTTTTCTGCTGTTTTGTGTCGCCATTTGTACGGCAATGAGCATGGAGAAAGAAAGAAAACCAAATAATTGTCTGAGGAGGTCAGACACAAGATTGTAGCCAAGCATGGACAATCTCAAGGCTACAAGTCCATCTCCAGAGACCTTGATGTTCCTGTATCCACCGTACGCAATGTTATCAGGAAGTTTAAGGCCCATGCCACTGCAGCTAACCTCCCTGGACGTGGCCACAAGAGAAAACTTGATCGAAGATTGCAGCGAAAGATTGTTCGAATGGTGGAGAAAGCACCTCAATCAACTGCCAAACAGATGCAAGCTCACCTTCAGACACAAGGTATGACTGTTTCAACTAGCACCATCTGTCACCAACTCCATGAAAGGGGGTTCTATGGAAGGAGACCCAGGAGGACCCCACTGCTGAGAGAGGGAGATAAGAAAGCCCAATTGGAGTTTCCAAAACACACCTGAACAAGCCAAATGCAGGACAATGACCCCCAAAACACTTCAAAAAGCACCCAGGAATGAATGAATGATCGTTTTAAGGCCATTTTTCCCCGCTAGAGCAGGGGTTAGCCTTGCGGGCCCCATGACAATCATGGTTCCCTGTTTGAGGCAAAAAAAAATTATGGCCGGATGCCCTTCCTGACGCCAACCCTTAGTCGCCTCTTACGATGTGCAGGGATACGGTGTACCTATTCTAAATAGGGGTACCCACCGGGATCATTCATCCCAGCAAGCTGGTACTCAATTTGCCGACCTCGGAAGGATGACAGGCTGAGTCAACCCCCCTGGTGTTAATTCAGCGATCGACCGGGATTCGAACTCTGGATCCTTGGATCCCAAGCCTGCACCCTAACCGCTAAGCCAACCCCAGGCCAGGCCAACATTCCTGAAGCAGGAATGGTTCAAGACAAAACGCTGGACTGTTCTGAAGTAGCCAGCAATGAGTCCAGATCTAAATCCCATTGAACACCTGTGCGGAGATCTGAAAACAGTAGTTGGGAGAAGGCACCCTTCAAATCTGGGAGAACTGGAGCAGCTTCCAGAAGAAGAGTGGGCCAAACTGCCAGTATAGAGGTGTAGGACGTTTATTCATGGCTATAGGGAGCGCTTGACTGCAGTTATTTTGTCCAAATTCTGTGCTACCAAACCTTAAGTCCAGGGTGTCAATAATTTTGTCAATACAATTTATTTTTATTTTCTGATTTGAAAGGATGTATTAAGTTCTGAATCAAAAACAAAGGTTCTGTAATATTAACAGTAAAATAAAGAATTGTGGAGACCAAATACTTTTGGCAATTGCAACTTATTTTTAGAGACAATTGTGAGTTATTTGGAAAAACTGCAAGGGTGCCAATATTTTTGGCCACGACTATATGCACCCTGTTCCAACTTTTCTTTCCAACCTCCTCTTATTTTGCATGATGTCACATTTGCAAGTTATTTGGGTAAATTTGCGAGTTCTCACAGCTTAAATATGCTTTTGATGTTCCTTTTGAACTGCTGTCATCACCAACTGGACATTCTGCCAATAATTTTGTTTCTTACAAAGTTATCCAGTTTGCTGAAGGATCAGTTATTTCTAAAGTGTGTGACCTTGAGAGGATCTCGGCAGTGGTGAGACGTAAACAGGATTATTTGATGGTACAGGTTGTGCGGACAAGGGAGTGTTGTTGCAGCATGTTCTGTTAGTTGCTGAATAGTGCTGCTACCTGAATGGATGAAAAAAACACGTTAATAATTTTTAGCCACGTCGCAAGACGCTGGTCATAGAGTGCCCTCTGCTGTTGTTCTTGTTCTTGTTCTTCTTCTTGTTCTTATTGTTGTTCTTGCAGAGAAGACAAAACCTCAAAGCTCCACCCATTCTGGGAACCATAGCTCCACCCATTGTGGGAGAGGCTTCATATCAACAAATATCCACCATTTTATTAACTCGCATAGCTTTGAGGCCTGTTTTTGTAGGCCCGTGGTGTCTTCCTCTCTCACACAGTTTTCTTTCAAATCAAATTCGATATATCATTTCATTTTTCACAGTCGCTAACATAGTTTTAGACTCGGTTGAAAAAAAACGGGAAGAAAATCTGATGAAAGTTGCCCTTTATAGAACGAAATGAATTCTCAAAGGCCTGTAACTTCAAGTCCATTGAGATTTTTTTTTTTTAAATCGCGGCATGGTCAGTCATACACCGCCCGAAATAACAGACGGGAAAATGCCGAGATATATATATTTTGTTTAAATCGCGGCATGGTCAGTCATACACCGCTCGAAATAACAGACGGGAAAATGCCGAGATATATTAAAAATTCGTCCATTTGATGACAATCGTCGCGATGAAATATTTAATTTATACGTCGTCACAATAATGTGGAGAGAGGAGCATAGCTTCGTTCACGTGTCGCCACATACGGGAAATTGCCGAGATATATATTTTTTTACATCGTGGCATGGTCAGTCATACACCGCCTGAAATAACAGACGGGAAAATGCCGAGATATATTAAAAATTCGTCCATTTGATGACAATCGTCACGATGAAATATTTAATTTATACGTCGTCACAATAATGTGGAGAGAGGAGCATAGCTTCGTTCACGTGTCGCCACACACGGGAAATTGCCGAGATATATATTTTTTTAAATCGCGGCATGGTCAGTCATACACCGCCTGAAATAACAGACGGGAAAATGCCGAGATATATTAAAAATTCGTCGCCACACACGGGAAATTGCCAAGATATATTTTCACTTTGCACAAAAATAACATCAAGTAATCGAATCAATAGGAATGTCCTGTGCCTATAACATCGACGTTATAGGCACAGCTGCATCTAGGCATTGTGTAACATCGACGTGGCTTTTGTTTTAATTAAAACTTTTGGTACTTGTTTTTAATCATATTTTGACAATTGCTTGCTTTATTGGTCGAAAATCGATTTTATTACTTTTTATTGCCTCTCATTCCTTGCTACGTTGGACAGCCCATTAGTTTAACGGAACTTAATTTAGCATGTCTATTGGCTATGGTTTCATATTGGCAGACTCGGTGTCTTAATGGTTAGAGCGTCCACTCTAAGTCTGGGAGGTCTCAGGTATGTTTCAAATCCAAGCCGAGTCATATCAGACTTAAGAAAACAAAGAAAAAGGTATGTGCTGCTTCCTTGCATGATGCTCAGCACTTAAAAGGATAGAGCATGGACAAAACAACACTGGGAAGGCAATGGCAAACAACCCAGTATAACCCTTGCCAAAAAACTGCATTGGCAGCACCAAAGCTCTGTAAATAGATTATGGTCCAGGTTTTTTTGTGGTTGAGAATAATTGTTTAATTTAGAGATGTTGTTTTCTACTATGATTGGCGTCATGCAGCAGAATAATTGTTTTGACAGCAGAGAATATGGGGACAAATAAATTGGCACATCTCGTCCATCTGTATACATTTATAAGGCGTGCCCATCGGGGACATCAGTTAGCATGTCCGTTCAGTTGTAAATGTGACTGGTACTGTATTTACTATAATATTTGCTACTCTCCGTGGCAGTCTTAAAAACCTGCTGTGTTGTCATGCCTTCATGGCATGCTGGAAAAACGAGCTCGCCGATTGGCTCATAAAAGCACAAGGCAACTGGAAACACACCCATTGGTTGATTATTATGATGGATGCATGGGTTCGTGGCAAAAGGTGGGCAGGATAATTGTGTAAAGTGGGATTGCAGAGGCAGCTGGAGAAGGCTGGTGTTGCAGATGCATTGCAGGGTTTGGCAGATACTGGAATATCAAACCACCAATCACTGATGTCGATATACTAATGGTGAGCCACAGCTGAGACTACTATCCCACGGTTCATCAACTCTGGAATAGTGGTAATAATGCTTGTTTCGGTCCTAATGATTGGTTGTCTGACTATCTGGTGGTCTTTCTGGCATTGTGCAGTACTGGCCCATTAGTAGGAGGCACCGGTGATATGAAATTCTCATGAGAGTTATGTTCTTCATCAGCGTCTGGAAAGCATGCTTGGTGGCACATGTGCTTGGCATTGTCTGTGAGTTCACTGATTTTGTTGCAAGACTTTGAGGCAACTGGGAAAACCCATTGGTGGAAGGTTACAACAGACGCACAAGTTCAAAACAATAGGTTTCACACCAAACACTGGCGGTGGAGATGCGGTGTGGGGTCTCTATTCGGAATGGGGTCTCAGCAGCAAGGTTGCATTGCTTCACAGGTTTCTAGACTGGCAAAACAATGATCATTGTTGTACATCCTTGAAGCCCTGAGCTAATGGCGACCATTGTTGGAAAGAGGCCCAGAGCCGGCCGTGAACAGAAGTGTGGAGGATCATGCTGCAGTAATTGAGATTTCATGAGTGTGACAAACCATTGCTTAGGTTATCTCACCCACAGATGAAGCTCGTTTAGTTTGAAATTGAGCTTCAGTGGCAGGCTTTGACTCTCATGTCATGTTTACTGAGGTTGACACCATCCTCGTGACTACTTCCTTTTGACCGATGGCACACCTTTGTCGTCCTATCACGAGTGGCTCTGTAGCTGCTACCATCTGACTAAACCGCTTTTCCACAGTGGTCTCCAGAGCAATATATGGTGCAATACATCATTCATCCTCCATCATCTGTCTTTGTTCGTCCATAGCCCAGCCAATGTTTCACCACAGGCCAGTCCAACCACAGTTTGATCGGTCTTTTCCATTGTGACATTGATACCGAGTACCATTCTTCAGAGACTGGTGCTCTGCAGCGCGCTACACACACAACCATGAATGACACTTGTGAGCCTGCTCCTAGACTTGCCGAGTTAAATGCTGTGCTTAGGTATTGTGAGATGAGGAACAAAATTGAAAATAATTTCAAACAGGAAACTTACTGTTTTTAAGGATGTCATAAAGGACACAAACAACAAGCATGAATGACTTTTGTCACATGTTAAACAATGTGGTGTAACGGCCAATGTGTCAATGGTGGTTAACTTCTGGAATTGTTACTTTTTATACGACCTTTGTTTTATTACCACCACCACCGAAGGTGGATGGACGTTATGTTTTCACCCCTGTCTGTTTATTTGTTTCTCTATTTGTCTTGGAACGGGATATCTCAAAAGATTGTGGACGGATTCGGCCGAAATTTGGTGGAGAGGTTGGGTGTGTGACGAGGCCGAAGTGATTAGATTTTGGCGAAGTTCTGAATACGGGTCCGGATCAGAGAATTTTCAAGTCATTCTTCACCCTGAAGATATAAGGCCAAAAACGATATATAACATGATATTTCAAAAAGTTGTGGGCGGAATGTGACAAAACTTGGTGGAAGAGTTGGGTCGGCGACACAAACAAGCCAGTTAGATTTTGGTTCATGTCGGATCCAGATCTGGCCTATCGGTGATTATACAAAACGTAAACTGTTCAGCCTGGCAGAGGTATTCACTCCACCGAGTGCCGTTCTCGTTGAAAAATAATTATACAGGTATATATATTTGAACACTGTAGAACAGAAATCGCCTTCTTACTGCTTCCAAAAATCCCGAGTTTTGGGGTTCTTGTTACCTCCGCCACCAAAGGTGATGGAGGTTTTGTTTTCAACCCTGTCTGTTTGTGAACAAAATATCTCAAAACGTTGTGGACAGATTCGGACGAAATGTGGCAGAAAGGTATTGTATGTGACAAGGACGAAATGATTCGATTTTGGTGAAGATCCCGATTCGGATCCGGCGTGTAGAATTTTTTAAGTGATTCTTCACCATTGGGAGATTGTTCCAAAAACGATACATAGCAGAATATCTCAAAAGGTTATGGACGGATTTGGACGAAACTTGGTGGACAGGTTGGGTGTCTGACAAGGACGATTCGATTCGATTTTGGTGAAGATCTGAATAATGATTCGGATACGAGAATTATTTAATTTTTTAAGTGATTTTTTACCAGCGAGTGATAGGGCTAAAACCAACTTATACCAGGATATCTCAAAAAGTTAACTTGGTGGACAGGTTGTGTTTGTGACTAGGACAAATTTATTCAATTTTGGTGGAAATCCAAATCCAGATCCGGATCCGGCTAGTATAATTTTTAAAAAGTGATTTTTCACCATTGGGAGATGGGGCCAAAAACGATAGAAAGCAGGATATCTCAAAAAGTTGTGCACAGATTATTTTGATTAAATATGATTCTGTATTGTGATTTTCTGGTCCACTCTGGGATACAAAACGTAAACTATTCACCTGGGGGGAGGTATGCTCTCTACTGAGCGCCGTTCTAGTTTGGTTAATGTTAAACCATTAGGTTTTTGATCTGGGAATTTTTAGTTTTAATAAGAGCATCTGGTTTTGTAATTGGGCACTTCATCATGATCTAGTGTCCTAATTTGTTCATCCATCTGAGTCGTCAAATTTGCTCCATGATTGAGGAAGTAGTTTGAGTGGCTTTTTACAGGACATGGCTTAAACTTTTCTAATATGCAGGACTGTGATCTGGGGTTGAGACAGACCATGTGACAAATTTTTATTTTTCACTTGTTGTATGTAGTATGTATTACAGGATCATGAGATTGATATCATGTATCATCTTTAGATGTAATGAGAAATTTTGGAAAGCGTGACATATAATACACAAGCAAGTAGCTCTTTCTTGGATAGTCCAGCTTTTTCTGTTAGCCGGCCACTCATAGGCACCGATTTGCCACCTCAATATGATGTACACTCAACATTCTGTGGTGTCATTTTTAAAAATCCATTCTGGAACTGAGTATATTTTATTATGCACTTTCAGCAATAGTTTTCCAATCGCAACACTGACAAACATTGTGCTCAAGATTTTCACGATTATTGAGTGAGGTTATGCGTATAAAAACACTCCGTCGTATATATGCTAGCCGGTCGGTGGAAGATTGATTTTGTAGAGTGATGTGGAAAACGTTAGCATTGTTTTATTCCAAGTTGGGAAGAGATGCAGTGTGGCAAAAATTGCTTTGAATGGTGTTGATAAATAGAGAAGGGCAGTTGAAACTACTTATTGTGCGGTTATGTAGTTCTCGACTGTAATTCTTTAGTTTTCTTTCAGTTTTAAAAATTTGATATGTTAGAAGAAATATATAACACATACTGATTTTTTTGGAAAGGTGTAAAGGTGAGGTACAGGTATCAAAAGGATACAGGTCTACCTAAATTTAGATATCAGTCGGAGTTAATAATCTAGGTTCCCACCTCTTGGTGGATGAGGAATAAATTTGTGTAATATGAAAACTAAATCCTGAATGGATTTTGAAATAGCGCGTACACAAGCAAATTTACCGAGATGCTTGCCATGGCAACATAATTCAACCAATCACGGCCTTGATCTCATTAGGTTGAGATAATGTCATGAGGAATAGATATCTGCAATATGAAAGCTAAATGTTCAACAGTTTTTGAAATACCGTGCACACAAAAGTACATGGACGGATGATTGGTCGGTTGAATGGAGCGCATTTTAATGTCCCCCATCTCCAACCTTGTTGGAGAGGCAGGTGACAATAACTTGTTTGGTTAGTTCATGCTCCAATAATGGGTTACTCTATAACACTCACCACTATAAAAGTTATAAGTGAATGATTTCACAGGTTTATAATTGATATGCTCTCCTTCCATTCCTTCTCTCTTCAACTGGTGCCACAGCCAACTCCGCTCATGAGAAGGCTGAATGCCTCAATTTTGTTTACTTCCAAATCTTGTCCCCAACTCCTTACTCTCATTGCCCATCCTTCCCTGCCATACTCAACTGCTCAAGGACTCTTGTGTCTTTTGCTATCTACTTTCATAACGACTTTCTTGAGCAAATTCAGTCATTTAAACTCCTGGGTTTCCCCATCAGCCAGGACCATTCTTGAGCAAACCACATTTCAAAGTTGGCCTCCAAAGTCAGTCTCTGACTGGGCTTCCTCCATGCACAGTCCTTTATTAGCACACCTGAACTCCTATCCACCCTGCAAGGCCTTCATCTGCAGTTTGATGGAGAACTGTTCTCCCCTCTGGGCTGGCTCCCCTGCCTCACATCTTGCTCAGCTTGATGCCGTGACAACCAAGGCCTTCAAGATTATTGGAATCTCCCGTGATGAAACTGAGTCTATGGGCTTACCACTTCGCCATCACAGACATGTCGGTTGTCTCTGTCTTTTACCCCCTCCTTTCTGGTCTTACACCCTCTGCTCTTTCCATTATTTGTCCCCTCCAGATTTCTGCAGGGCCCACCTGTGAAATTAGCTTTTGCATCCTCTTCAATCTCATCCTTCCCTCCAGGTCTTCAGGATAGATGTTCACCACCATCTCAGATCATTCCCAATCCAAAACCATGATCTTTTCTACCCTTGTTAACCCCACCCAAATCCCTCCTTTTTCCAATTTTCCAGTTTTCTCTTCTTGGAGTTTCCTTCTGTATCCAACTTGTCCACCCATGCATACATGCTTTGCGTCCTGTTTTTGTCTGTCGTGTCCTGTTCCAGTCACTATACTAGCTCTTCCATGAGCCTGGCCTATGTGTACAAAAATCTTTTTAAAATCTTTAAAATAATGAGCATTGGTATGTTCTAATGAAATTTTATGAATGGTATAATTTAAATTAATTGCAAAAGCAAATCTTGAAATGTACCAATCCTCACACCCTTGGGTAATTAAGGCTGTTCCATGTGAATTTAATATTGCATATTAAAGATTACTTATCTTTCAACCAACAGATCACATGCTTTCAGTTGTTGTCAAGGCCAGATAAATCGTGACCTCCAATCCTTTCTAGGAATAGTAATTTTGTTTTCAATAAACTGTAAAGTATTATTTATAGATACTGATAGTTCTGAGAAGTCTTAAATTTGGCATGTTTTAAAAGAGTTTTATAGTCAACTTTGACATTTTTTTATAACACAAAGTAGTAACAAGCATTGACTGACCAATGACCATGCACTTCCTTTCATAAAACGTTCGATTTTTATTTTAAGGCTTATAGAAAAATCATAGCAGAGGATAAATGGCCAAGACACTCATGATATGGGAGAGGAAAACAGGTGGATAAGGGACATGCAACAAGCGTTGACGGGACCGATGGGGGATAAAACAGAGAGGGTAAGCAGATAAAAATAGTTTAAATCACAGATCTATGGGAAGGTGGGGGAGGAAGAAGGCAACGAGAATAGTACAGGTCATGAGTGAGAATCGGAGGGGTGACGTGTTATGTGTGGTGAGGGATCGGGGACGATTGGAGGGAAGAATGTGACTGAGCATACTCGGTGCGGTTCCACGGTTGGTATAGATAATGACGGAAAAGTAGCAGAGCTGACCAGCAAGCCCAGGTTTGGAAAAGGTAACGGGGTTTGGGTTTTGCATGGAGTGAAGCGTATGTGACCAGATGAGTTTGGGGAGTAACAAAGCAGCAAAAGGAAAAGTGGAAATGAAAATTTCAGTTGTTTATCATTGCAGACATACTATAGCTGTTTAAGACAGAGAAACAACAAGAAGAGCACTCGGTAGAGAGCACACCTCCACCAGGCTGAACAGTTTGTTTTGTATCCCAATGATAGGCCGGATGTACATCTGGACCTGAACCGAAATCTAATCGGCTTGTTCTTGTCACCTATCCCAACTCATCCATCAAGTTTAGTCATAACTCGTGCATCACTTTTTTAAATATCATGTTATATATCGATTTTGGCCCTATCTCTCAATGGTGAAGAATCACTTTAAAATTTCTACTAGCTGGATCCGGATCTTCACCAAAATCTAATCATTTCGTCCTTGTCACATACACTACCTCTCTGCCAAATTTCGTCCGAATCCGTCCACAATCTTTTGAGATATCTTGGTAACAGACAGGGGTATGATGGGACAAGTATTGCAAGACTAGACATGTTGGCAGATGATCGGACATGCTAGGCCAGAAAACAAGTTCTCAATCTTTACAAAGACAAGAGTTGATAGCCATGTGGCTTGCATGAAGCTTATACTTTTTCTGAGTGCGCATGGTTGCTGGAATTACCACTAACTCTTATCTCTAGCTCTAGTAACATGTGAATAATAGTGACTGGAAGCTCTTCTGTTCTGGGCACCCATCCATGATGGTGGTTTTTACATGAGTCTACGCCTCCTACCTCTAGGTCAGCAATGCGTATTTCGTCGAGACCACTTCACATTTATGAAAAGGAGATATTGTTTACAGTTACTGATTCAGTTGATTGCTTCTGCTTGGAGTATTCCTGCGATGGGAAGAGTAGAGTCATGGATCCTGTAGTTGTTTGGAAGGATTGACATGGGTTTGTACATAATTATGGGTACAAGAGGCTTGTGGTCTGTGATTACATTCACATGTTGCCCATAACATAACCCCTGACGATCTCTTCTCCTTCTCCTTCCTTTTGCTTTGATTATTTACCTATTGATTTTTGTCTTTTCGCACTTGTTTTTTGTACTCTGTCAAAGCACCTTTGGGCTTCTTGAAAAGCGCTATATAAAATAAATGTATTATTATTATAAGTATCGTGGTGGAACTTTTCCAGTCCAAAGTCAAATGCTAGCACTAGCATCTCTTTCACCTTCTTTCTGCATCAGTTATTGTCCTGCTGACAAAAGCAATTGACCTGCTCCCTTTAACGGTGCAAATCCATAGCCATATTAACTTGTAACATTTTCAAGAATCAGTTCCTTGTTAGTCATAAAATGCAAGCATAAGAGCCTTGTGAACATTTCCCTTACCTGCCCAAATGCACTATGTTGGGGGTCCGACCATATGCGTGAAACATTCTTTTTTTGGTCAGATTTTGTCGTGCTGAATCATGTCGGTTTGCCTGCTACTTCCCCTCTTATAAACTGCCGCAATCAATCCTGCTCGGGCCATGACGTCCGCCATAACAGATTGATATGTGGCAAAAATCACCTGCAAGGAGGCACCAAAGAGTGAAGGTAACCTGACTGGATTGCTGCTTAGTTTGTACCTCTTCTACCATCTCTCGCTCTCTCTCTCGCTCTCGCTCTCGCTCTCGCTCTCTCTCCAATACTGGAAAGACCCAATGGCAGTCTCATCTGCTAAAATCCCTCCAGATTGTCCTCAAAGCAGACCTATCTATTGTATTGCATTCAAGCAAGATGCAGGTACAAAAGGAATCTGGGGAATAGAAGGTCAAAGCTAAGGGCAACAGTTAAGGCAACATCTTTCAGCAACAGTAAAGGGAACATCATGGTTCTGGCCCACTTCATACTGGATGATGTTCAGATGCCTGCCAATTTTTCTCGTGACAGAGGTGAGGACCTCAGGAGTTGCAGATGTATACGTGACCATGTGACCACACTAGTCACTTGAAAGGGACAAAAATAAACTAAAAATTAAAAAGCAAGAAATGGAGGGAGTTCAGGATCTCCATGGAGAGAGGATTGTAGAAATAGGAGACATTTCTGCCATAAGCATTAAGATAATAGAAAACGTGATTGCCAGACTTTAGGAAAGATTCCATGATACATGTCATGCAGTAATGAGTCCTTCATGTTTGGCCTGTTTCAAGATTTGGACTCATGAGGACCAAATGGAAGATTTTGAAGATGACAATGTTGCAGAACTGATGAAGCACTTCAAGTATGTATTGGAAAATTCTGGATTGAGATGAAAAAAATGCTAAGAGGGATCTGCTGAAACCCCAATGAAGGTGCAAAACTTTAAATGGGAGACTGCCTTTTCTGCCAAAAGTGAAATATCCAAACTTCCTGGCAGTTGTCAATCTTGTTCTGACTTTTATTGCTATTGTTGCTGAGGAGGAGGGCCGATTTAGCCAGATTAATTTGATCAACAGTAACATCCGTTCTTGACTTAGTTCAGTAAAGGTCATGATCTCAAGATGATGCAGTCGCATTCTCCAGAAATTGAGAAGTTTTATCCTTTAAGGGCAATCCTTAAGTGGAATGCTGGTGGGACTTCCTCCAGGATGTCAAACGCAGGAAGTATCATGAAGCAAGAATGTTTATCTGAAGACTCTCCAAATTTTTTGGGGGAAGAATCTCCATTGGAAGCCATGGGTACAAGTTGTGTGTCAGAAAATTCCACTGCTGAGTGTGTTGTGGTCCTTCATTTCAGGGCAAGGTTTCCATGAGCACAGTCCTAACTGACCTTTGGATTCTGAAACAACCATTCCTGCTTTTTCAGAAAAATTTTAACATTGATGTGCAGTTTCTGAATGAAATTATATACAAGTACCTCAAATGCAGACACACATTCTTGCATTGCAAAAATGAAGTTGGTTTAAAAGTAGCAGGGAGAAGTTCTCAGTGGCTAGGTGGATAAAGTCTTATTGCGTTACCCTCCGATCACCATGGCTGCTAGCAGCGATGTTTTTGTATGGGTAGCAAGAGTGGTCTGGACATTCTTGCACACCAGGTTTCACAGTTTTTGGTGTTATGTCTGTCTGTTGTGTGTGTGATCGCAGGTTCTACATTACGAGTGTAAACAAATTAATGTGCCCAGGTGTGTCGATGAACTGATATCTTTGGTTTCAAAGTATGGCAGCCAATGAGGTCGAGTCAAGTCTAGTCTATTCCAGTCCAGCATATATATACATATATATATATACACACAGATCAAACCCCCTAACTTGACGAGGCAGCCAGGCACAGATAGAGTCTCACCACAGCAGTTACTGCACGACCTGTTATGCACATCATATCAGCATCATCATCGGGATAATTTATGGACATGTCAGCATCATGTCATAGGGTCAGTGTGCTTATTTGATCAACAACAAATTTAATAGTCCTGACTGCAAACCTCCTGACTGGTGATCATTTATTTAGATATTCACCGAAAAAGTTTTCCTCCTTCCCAACCCCCTCTCCCCCTCTCCCCCAAAACGGTGGGGCCTGTCAAAGCCACCCCCCAAATAAAGATGAATATGTAGTATATCCTTTCGTCCCTCTGCCCTCACCTCTCGTCTCGCACACCTCACCCTTCCACTCCCCCCACTCCCTTCCTCACCCCTCCCTCTGCTGCCTCCTCCCTCCACCCCCCTCCCCCCCCCCCCGCTCCACCACAACACTGGGTACTCCTGCTAGTATATATATATATATATATATATATATATATATATATATATATATATATATATATATATATATATATATATATATATATATATATACAGACTTGGCATTTAATATGGAATATATTTTTTTTTCTTGACTTGGGTTTACTTTCTTAACTCAGTATATCAATGTGGTGAGTTTCCTTTAAACTTTGGTGAATTATTTGTTAAAAGAACCATGTCACTGATTGTCTGTCGCAGCAAGAGGTCAACAACAGGATTATATCACAGGTGGCGTGGCAAAATGTACGGACAGGTGCATTTGACGATTGGCTTCACAGTCGGGTATACAAGGGTTGTTGCGTTCTGTATGAGTGGAAAACAACTGCTGCACATCTCCAAAAGTTATTGCCGCTTCCTCTGGAGATGGTCCGTCAACTCGACAATGCTGTCTGTCATGGAGTGGTGGCTTTACGAAATTACAGCATGAAACAGCGTGCTATTGCTCGGCAGTATGGCATCACTCAAGGTCAGGTGTCAAAGATCCTGAAACGAAATGCTCAGAGGGGTGTCCCTACTCCAATACCGAGGCCAAGACGTCCCCGCAGAACCACAAGGAGGTATGATCGCCAGCTGCACCGGTTAGTCCGCAATGGCGGTACCAAGTCAGCTAATCGGCTTAGGGCTGAGTGGCAGCAACTGACAAATGTGCCTGTATCCAGAAGGCGAGTCAACCAACGTCTGGTTCAAGCAGGCTATCGTGCCAGGCATCCCCTGAGAAAGCCACGCCTGACCAGACAACACTGCCAGCGCCGATTGCAGGGGGCCAGAGAGCACCGTCAATGGCAGCCAGGACACTGGAATCATGTGATCTTCAGTGACGAGTCTAGATTTCTGATCTATCGTCAAGATGGCCGCGTCCGAGTGCGCAGACAAGTGCATGAAGCCTCCAACAAAGATTGTATAGTGCCAAGAGTCCAAGCTGGAGGTGGTGGGGTGACCGTTTGGGCTGCTTTTCATGCAGGGGGAAAAACTGACCTGGTTGTTCTGAATGGAAACCTGAACCAGTTCAAGTACAGGGCCATTCTGGAAGAAACATTGCTTCCATTTGCTCGTGCAGCCCTTCGAGGAAACTGTCTTCCAAGATGACAATGCACGGCCTCATCGTGCTCGCATGATCCAACACTTTCTTGCTGAACGTGGTGTAGAGCCTATGGAGTGGCCTGCCATGTCCCCGGATATGAATCCAATAGAGAACTTGTGGGCAGAATTAATGCGTCAAATCGACCACTTGGACCAGCAGCCGACCTCTGTGCGTGAATTGCAGCAGGCTATTGTCACTGCATGGCAAGCGATTCCTGTCCAAACCTTGGCAAATCTCGTGAACAGCATGCCTCAACGTCTACGTGCTCTCCTGAATGCTCATGGGGGTTACACGAAGTACTGAACTGTAATTTTACTGTCCGTAATCCCAGTCGTAATTTAACTTTTGTTTTTGTTAAAACAAATTTTGGCTAATGTGCAAAATAAAGAGATACTTCTGGAAAACGTACAGAAGTTTAACACAGTACTGTCCATGAATTGAGTTCGATATCAGTTTCCATCACTTTCAAGGATCAATTTATTTGTTTCGAAATGTCAAATGTGGTTTTTGTTTCTTTTAAAGGTCACATTAACAAAATCTAGAATAATTTCAACATAATTCCAATGAACTTTTGGTTCTAAGACATCTTGAAAAGTAAGTTCACCCCCACAAAAAAATATTCCATATTAAATGCCAAGTCTGCATATATATATATATATATATATATATATATATATATATACACTGTGCATATATATACTGTGTATATATATATATATATACTGTGTACATATATATATATATATATATATATATATATATATATATGACATTAAACATAGGGTATCATTTGGAGGAATTGAAGGAGAGGTAAGGGGATTATGGTGAAAATAAAGGGACTGAAGATAGTAGAGAGAAAAGACAAATATAACCGATTGTGGACACAGAGGGAAAGGTTAGGCCTCAAATAACCCAGTACAAGGTCAGATGAATACTCACAAATTGGCATGAATTTTAAAACAAAATCAAATTAGAAGCACACAGTAAACAGAGAGAGCAAAATAAACAGTAAAACCTCGATAAAACGACCGGGAAAACTTTATCTTTGAGGAAATCGGCAGAGGCAAAAATCGACATGACCGAGCTCAAAGAACCATAACCGGAAGTCCCAACAAAGAAAGTGCTATTATACAACAACGGAAATGCATTTAATTTATTAAACAAACAATTAATTATATTATTTAATTATTGGCAGACAAACCTTTATCGTTTATATGTCATTCCTTGCTTTCATGTTGATGAAGCTGTTGGATTTTGGTGGCTGCTCTCAAATGATATCGCCTTTGCAGACCATCGAGGTCGGTCTTGTCTGGCTGGCTCGTGAAAAAGGAGTGTTTGTAGCATTTTTATTTATACTAATAAGAAATGCCATGCGTTAACATTCCGTCAGCGTAATTTGAGGAACCATTCTTAACTCAGTGGTGTCATGGTTAGAGCATCTGCCTGGAGTCTGGGAAGTCGGCAATTCAAACCCTGGCTGACTCGTACCAAAGACTTTAAAAATGGTACGTGCTGCTTCCTTGCTTGACGTTTGACATTTAAAAGGACAAGAGCACGGATTGGCAGGTTGGCATCCATTGGGACGAGGAAATTCCATCTTCGGAAATGCCCCGCTGAGTGCGGTGAAAAAAAAAGTGGTGCCATTGTTGACGTTGCTGGTAACCAGACCAGAGCACCCCGGGAAGTGATGGCACTTCAACCAACCCCAGTGGCTATGCTTGTCTCGTACAATTGTCTTGCATCTTATTATGTGTGTGCGTGCATGTGGCAGCTCCACTGCAGGCCTTAGATCATGTATTACGAAAAAGAGTTGTCTGTCTGCAGTGCTAGATATTTTTGATCAGCTTGTTTTAGAGAAAGCTGATCAAATAGTCATCAATAGATGACAATAAATAGATGAGAGCAAATAGATGACAATAGATATAATTGTCATCTCCTCCGCCAGTTGGCGGAGGCAAACTGCCAGACCATTTGGCATCTTATCTGCTTTGGCTTTATCTTATCATTTGGCTTTCTAAATCTAGATTAATTTTAAAAATGCATTGAACTCTCTCTGATGTGATCCACTCAATCTGACAGAATATTCCTTTGTGACACCGAGTATCGAACACTTCAAACGGAGGAGATGTAGTAAGGGCATTTTATGAGATATTTCACAAATCTGTTAACTAAATTGTTACCAAAAAATTTCTTCACCAATATGTTTGTAAAGGTGTGTAATAACATGTGTTAAAATGTTGAAGGTCAACTCCCGTGGGAAACCCAGAAAAAAAGCTGTTGAATTCGGGTACCGAAAAATTATTTTCGAGAATTTTTATTTTTTTTAATCGGACCTTAAGTAACTTATGAGGGGTCAAATAAGGGTTTTTCATGATTCTGAGTTGATTGTTAACATTTATATTTCACCACAGACACTCCTTTGTGGAAAAATAATTTCTAAATATATCTCATTTTCTACTTTGCAGGACATGGAGTCTAGCAATATGGATGAAGACGTTACTCCACCTGTGCTCAATTGCTTCATCTGTGCACGCTCGGATACACCAGCTGAAAGGCTCATACAGGCAACTCCAAAGGGATACTCAACTTTATGGAAACAAGCAGAAACTGTCGAAAATGTTACTGTTGTGGAACGTATGAAGGAGGCTCAAAAGGAAGGAAAACTGAGGTACCACCAGAAGTGTAAAAATGATCTGTACAACAACTTTGTTGCAACCACCAAGAAGTCAGCTCAAGCATCAAAGGCAGAAAAAGAGTCATCAAAGTTGAAGAGAAGACGCACTACTTGTGAGTTCAGTTCATCAACTGGCTGCAGTTCTAGAAGATCACAGTCAGTTGACCTCCTGTATAAGGATGTATGCATTCTTTGCAACCAACCAGCCCAGCTCTACAAAAATAATCCAGCACAAGCTAGAAAGAAATACAGAGTGCCAGATAATTTGACTGCAGATACACTGAAGGCAAGCTTGCTGAAGACAGCACGGAGTCGCTGGGACGTCTGTCTTGACAATCGGTCTCAAGAACATCTGAAAGCTTGCAGGAACAAGTGTCAGCTGACTATCGATGTCAGTCATACTGTGTGTGGTGGGGTATGACTTTGGACCTAAATCAATCAAGGCAATATCATTGGATATGAACTTGAGTGCCGTCTTTATGATCTGAGTCTTCTCATCTCCATGGTGAAGATTAGCATGATGCCCTCGCAGAATATTGTCGGTGCCATCTTTGAGACAGAGTACATCTGCCCTTCTTTCCTGTGTTGTGAAATACAAGGTGTCTTCATATTTCTCTAGAAGTTTTATCTTTAGCCAATGCTTTGAATAAGAAAGGCTCTTCTCTGGTGACTGATCAAACTCCTGCAGCTTTTCATGGACTTGGTCCATGTTCATTACCCCATGCTCTAATTCTGAGTCTAACCATTCGCATAATTCAATAAAAACTGCCTCTCGCTCCTCATCAATACTCCTCTGTCCTCTCTTCCTTTTTCCTTCCTCATCAGTCTTGGACAAACTGTCACCTCTCGCAAACATAAGTTTGCATCGCAAATGGTACAGTGTTTCTTCTGCTACCAAGTCGTTGATCCCTTCCAGGCGTCCAGTGACTTCAGTGCCCCAGTCATCCCCGCGACTCCGTGCTGTCTTCAGCAAGCTTGCCTTCAGTGTATCTGCAGTCAAATTATCTGGCACTCTGTATTTCTTTCTAGCTTGTGCTGGATTATTTTTGTAGAGCTGGGCTGGTTGGTTGCAAAGAATGCATACATCCTTATACAGGAGGTCAACTGACTGTGATCTTCTAGAACTGCAGCCAGTTGATGAACTGAACTCACAAGTAGTGCATCTTCTCTTCAACTTTGATGACTCTTTCTCTGCCTTTGATGCTTGAGCTGACTTCTTGGTGGTTGCAACAAAGTTGTTGTACAGATCATTTTTACACTTCTGGTGGTACCTCAGTTTTCCTTCCTTTTGAGCCTCCTTCATACGTTCCACAACAGTAACATTTTCGACAGTTTCTGCTTGTTTCAATAAAGTTGAGTATCCCTTTGGAGTTGCCTGTATGAGCCTTTCAGCTGGTGTATCCGAGCGTGCACAGATGAAGCAATTGAGCACAGGTGGAGTAACGTCTTCATCCATATTGCTAGACTCCATGTCCTACAAAGTAGAAAATGAGATATATTTAGAAATTATTTTTCCACAAGGGAGTGTCTGTGGTGAAATATAAATGTTAACAATCAACTCAGAATCATGAAAAACCCTTATTTGACCCCTCATAAGTTACTTAAGGGCCGATTTAAAAAAATAAAAATTCTCGAAAATAATTTTTCGGTACCCGAATTCAACAGCTTTTTTTCTGGGTTTCCCACGGGAGTTGACCTTCAACATTTTAACACATGTTATTACACACCTTTACAAACATATTGGTGAAGAAAGTTTTTGGTAACAATTTAATTAACAGATTTTCATATGTTTCCCTTACTAATGACAATGCATCTCTAATAACAAAGATGCATAAACTGCAGGTCACTCTCTCTCTCCCAGGGAGACGGAACAAGTTGCTTGAAATCGGACTTGGGATCAATTGCAATGATTCATTGATTAAATATGAATAATTGAGAATAATAATTCCAGCAGAATTGTAGCTTGAAGTTCAAGTGCAATTTAAATTGGGCCACAGACCTGTCAGGAATCTGTTTGCAATTTGCTGTTCACTGGTGAATCCTTTTCAAAGTACTGTTGAAGAATATTGAATCTTTCATCGATTGTCGAGTGGACATTCTCACTGGTCACCCACCACCAACTTTGCCAAATTTCTAAAATCCTCAATTTTCATCCGATTGACTTGAAATTTGAAGAGGACTTTCATATCTGGTCACTGAATTCAACCACCAAGTATATTTGAGGTCAACATCGGTCACAAGGTCAACATAGGCCAAAGGTCAACCACTTTTCTTCAAAATTCTAAAATCCTCAATTTTCATCCGATTGACTTGAAATTTGAAGAGGACTTGCATATCTGGTCACTGAATTCAACCACCAAGTATATTTGAGGTCAACACAGGCCAAAAGGTCAACATAGGCCAAATTTCTAAAATCCTCAATTTTCATCCGATTGACTTGAAATGTGAAGAGGACTTGCATATCTGCTCACTGAATTCAACCACCAAGTATTTTTGAGGTCAACATAGGCCAAAAGGTCAACATAGGCCAAAAGGTCAACATAGGCCAAAAGGTCAACATAGGCCAAATTTCTAAAATCCTCAATTTTCATCCAATTCACTTGAAATTTGAAGAGGACTTGCATATCTGGTCACTGAATTCAACCACAAATTATATTTTCGGTGAACATCGGCCAAAACGTCAACATAGGCCAAATTTCTAAAATCACCAATTTTCATTTGATTGACTTGAAATTCTAAGAGGATTTACATATATGGTCACTGAATTCAACCACCAACTATTTTTGAGGTCAACATAGGGCAAAAGGTCAACATAGGCCAAGTTTTCAAAATCCTCAATTTTCATCCGATTGACTTGAAAATTGAACAGCATTTCCACATTGAGTCACTAAATAGGGAAACTAACTATTTTTGAGGTCAAAGGTCAACTCAAGGTTAACCTTCCAAAATCATTTTTCATCTGAAAAATCGTCACTTTTCGTCCTGTTGGCCCGAGCTTTGATCAAGATTGTCAATTTTAATCTTGATGAAATGGACAATTTGCTGTGTCAATGGAATTTTTTTTTCTTGGGGGCGGGGGCGGATTTTGCAAGTATCGTGCTCCGCATGACGTCTGCTTGTTTTTTTTTTGGTTTTGCTTTTTCTTTTTCATGCCATTTTAGCATTCATAAGAAATGCCCTCCAATGAAAGTTGGAAAATATTTGTTTCTCGTCTCATTGGGTGAGGTTAAAACAGATAAAGTGATTAGAAAAGAAAAGTTGTCAGCACAAGTGATGACCTTGAATGTTGAGGGAAGCCGAAACCATGGCCGAAAAAAAGGATGGTATGGAAGAAAAAACAATTACACAATAACTTGAGTGTAGATAAATTTTTTGAATTAAATAATTAAAAACTGCTTACTCATATGGATGAAATGAAAGAATTAATGATACATATAGCATAATGGTCAAAACATAATTATCCTCGCTTGAGGAGAGGGTATTTGCATTTGAGTCCGTCTGTCTGTCTCTGTCTGTCTGTTTGTCCGCACAGAATAAATATGATTTTCTCTGCAACCATTGGTCCGATTGACAGGAGAGTTTCAGCATAGGTGCAACTGCGCCTGCAGAATTTTTAAAAGATAATTATGACGTCATAGGTCACGTGGTATGGCCGTCATCTTGGAAAAACCGAAAAAATTGCACCTCTATATCTCCGAAAGCGCTGTATAGAAAAAATTGAGGCATGGCTCATTGTAAAGAATCTCCATGGGGAATAAAATATGTTAATGATTATGTCATAGGTGCCTCCATTATGACGTCATAATTCGACAAGTACAAAACTTCATCCGATCAAGATGAAATTTCTTGAGCGTTATCTAGGGATAAATTGGGGGAGAAAAAATAATAATGATGGTATCAGTCACGTGGTTCAGCTGCCATATTTGTTTTAACACAAAATCCTTTTAAAAAACACAGAAAACACGTCCTGGCGAAGGTCTGCAATCTCTGATTGCTCTTTCTAGTTGCTTCTGTTTTAAACACTACCACGAAACTCTCAGAGACTGAGTATAAAATTATGGATGTAAATGACCAGTTTGACACACAACAACAAATCGTAAATTATTGGTTGGATTTCGCCAAATAAAATGAGCCTGGTGCTGGCTTGGGATCCCGAGGAGGATCCTGGGTTCGAATCCCGGTCGATTGCTGAATTAACGCCAGGGGGGTTGACTCAGCCTGTCATCCTTCCGAGGTCAGCAAATTGAGTACCAGCTGGCTGGTAATTCCCTGTTTGTCGTTAAAGGCGGCAAAAAGGGTTGGCGTCAGGAAGGGCATCCGGCCGTAAAACATTGCTTCAAAAAGGGACCGAAAAACAACAACAACCACGGTTCCCGAAAAAGGCCAACCCCCGCTTTGCAGGGAAAAATGGCCTCTAAAGGTGGTTTTTTTTTTTAAAATTCATTTCCTGGATCCCAAAATTGCACAAACACCCTTGTAAGATGAGGTTCATAATTCTAAGTAGAGAATGTAGTTTGAACCATTGTTGGGTATTATTACAGCGGTGATGAAACTAATCTATAAATGTTTTCAGAAACTGCTATGAAAAGGTGAAGTTTTATTCTGGTATTAAGAAATTCTGGATAATTGATAATTACTGCATTCGATCGGGGCCGTGTGTGTGTGCGCGTGTGTGTGTTCGTGTGTTCGTGTGTTTGTGAACAAGATATCTGGAAAAGTTCTGAATGGATTTGGATGAAAGTTGGTGGGATGATTGCCCTTGGGATAAGGAAGAATTGATTAGTTTTTGGTGAAGCTCAGGATATTATTCCGGATCCAGGAATTTTACGAAAGGATTGTTTACCATTGGAAGATGGGGCTCATTTTTTTTTTTTTTTACATTATCTTCTATATATTCTATATTTAACATTGTGATATGAAAATAGTTTTCATATTTGTTGGAAATGTAGTTTAAACTCCTGGTTATGCGTTAGAGCAGTGTATTTTGTTAGCAGCGTCATCTTCAAGGTTCTTTTTTTTTTTCTAATAAAGACATATTCTGTCATTTTAAAACCACCAAAGTGTGTCTTAGGTTTCCCCGTTTCATAAAATGTATCGTTTCATACGTATAATATTTTTAAAAATTTTTTTAAATACCTCAGAAGAGATATCAACATTTACCTCAGCGAATGTCAATCGCTGTGTCAGTATTTGATGAACTTATAAAGACTTAGGACTTATAAGTGTGACAAGCATGTGCACGGGATTCTTCCCAGAAGAATGAGTAGTCGCATTAGCTTGTACGACTTAAAATGAGCGAGTTTTGTTTTGGCGTTTGGGCCAGTTTTACATGTTGTATCCCTAAGGAATGAAACGAACGTTTTTCCTGGCTTACAATAATTTTATTTGAAGTCATACATGCCTCAAAATACACTCACCTATATGGAATTGAACGCTGAATCTGAATATGTAAGTGAAATTGCCTTGTTTTTTTTAACATTATCTTCTATATATTCTAAATATATATCTGTGCCGTGTCTGTCTTGTGTTGTGTTGTCTTGTGTTGTGTTGTCTTGTCTTGTGTTGTCTTGTCTTGTGTTGTCTTGTCTTGTGTTGTCACTGAACTACTCCCTCAAACTTTTGTGAAATCGTACTATTCCAACTTGACCCACGGCTGGAGTATGCGCTCTACTGAGTGGTGTTCTCTTTCCAAACCTGAAATTGCCAGTATCCACAACATTAATAGCAAAGGTAAATCCAAATGTCTATCCACTGATGATTTTTCCACATTATACATCAGCTCGTAATAGCATTGGACAGAGCGCTAGATAAAGCATTTTAGCAGGTAATAATGTTTACGTTGTAGTCTATCAAAAAAGAGCACACTGGTCTGGAAAGGAAAATCAATATTCACGTATTTTTTCCAAAAAAATTAACAAAGTCGTGGATTTTTTTCTGAAACAATTCCTTTGCATTTGACAACAGGATACTCCAGCAGATAGTGGAGATACCCATGGGTTCAGATATGGCCCCTTTCATTGCAATTTTGTTGCTGCACATACAAGAGTCGGATTGGGTCCAGAACATGTGCAGGAATAAACTAACAACTGTGTGACGATGTGGAAACATCTTAAGATTAATTGATGATTTATTGGCCGACCGACCACATGACCTATGGTGGTGTTTCATATGCAGCCTGTGGCTGCTTGTCTGCATTATTTTCTGGGGGTGTGGCTGTGCCACTAATATGACTTAAGATGTTTTGGTTATCAAACTTTATTTTTCATGGTTCGTCAATCATGGATATCAACTTTCACATCAATCTGTTAAGCGGTTTTTGGAGAAGAAGAATTTTAAAGGATCTGTTTTTTTCAATCTAATATGGCTGTTTGACCACTTGTAAAACATTGGGATGACATTTTATAGCTGGGTTGAGATTCAAACCCAGGCTAGACAACTTAGAGGTGAGTATGCATACCTCGAGGCAATTCTAAAAATCTGTAAATTAATATTCCAAGGATTCGGTGGAGTAATGGTCAGAGCATCTGCTCTGAGTCTGGGAGGTCAGCATAAACCCTGACCGA
>NC_136269.1:49170497-49197997 GCF_964187855.1 Myxine glutinosa | reverse complement strand
GACTCATCTGTCCAGAGCACATTGTTCCAGAAGTGCTGGTCTAGGTGTTCATTGGCAAACTTTAGTCTTACCCTGATGTTCTTTCTGGACAGCAAAGGTTTCCTCCTGGCACACCTCCCATGTAGATCAAATTTCTGCAGCCTCTTTCTCATGGTAGACTCGTGCACTTTGACATCACCAGTGGCAAGAGCTACCTGAAGGTCCCATGATGACATTCTGGGGTTCTTAGAGACTTCTTTCAGCATCTTGCGGTCTGCTCTCGGGCTGAACTTGCTGGGGCGGCCTGACCTGAACAAGTTGGCTGTTGTTTGGAATCTTCTCCACTTGAAGATGATCTTCCGGACAGTCGAAGGATTGATTTCAAATTGTTTGGAGATCTTTTTAAATCCCTTCCCAGACTCGTAGGCATCTATAACCTTCTTTCTGAAGGCCTCAGAGAGCTCTTTTGATCTAGGCATGGTGACGCCACACACTTCAACAACAAAGAGCAAACCAAACTAAATGTCTGAGGTTTAAATAAGACAGGTTCCTCCAGGATCCTCTCTAACGATGTTCTAATTATTTGCACCTGAGCTGGTGCACCTGATTCTAATTTTAGGTATTTGAAGCAGTGATAAAGGTAGGGGTGTACTTACTTTTTCCACATGCGAAATTTGCATTTATGTTTATTTAAATTATACAATGGACTACAAAATGTAAATGTTTCATGATATTTGTTATATTATATCACCTTTATGTATCAATATTGTTGAAATGAAGATCAAATAGCTGTATGTTGAAATATGTTGAAAAAGTCAAAACTTTACTTTTTGGATTTACTTTTTGATTTACTTTTTCACGTGACTTTTGGTGGATTTACTTTTTCACGTGACTGTATATATATATATATATATACATATATAGTTATATATATATATACATATATAGTTATATATATATATATATTGGAACCTTGACTTACGAGTGCCCCAACTTACGAGTTTTTCGAGATACGAGCCGTCGCTCGGGCGGTTTATGGCTTTGAGATGCGAGCCGAGATCTGAGTTACGAGCTTTCGCCACCCGGTCACGTGGTTATCTTGCCGTGCAAGTACAGTATCTCTGTCGTATAGCGCTGCATTTTTGTTTTCGCATGTTGGTTATTTTGAGTTTACGCCGCCAGGTGGGTTCCGGTCACGTGGTTATCTTGCCGTGCAAGTACAGTATCTCTGTCGTATAGCGCTGCATTTTTGTTTTCGCATGTTGGTTATTTTGAGTTTACGCCACCAGGTGGGTTCTGGTCATGTGGTTATCTTGCCGTGCAAGTACAGTATCTCTGCCGTATAGCGCTGCATTTTTGTTTTCGCATTTTGGTTATTTTGGAAAATTTCATGTTCATGTCGAACATTTCATGTTCATGTTCATGTTTTCATGTTCATGCCATGCCAGGCCACAACTTGTTCAGAGTGCCGGCGATAGCTCGCCTTCTCTTTGTGGAAAACACGGTGAGATCCTTAACATCCAACAACTAATGGGACGCAAACGGGGTGCCCAGTTTCGCGGTACACACATTGATGAATCACCCTGCCTGTGATTCACCCATGACAGGTTATAGCTGGGTCGGGATTCAAACCCAGGCTGGACAGTTTAGACTTTAGAGTCAAGTGTGCGTACCTCCAGTCCAGGCCATCCTGCCAACTTGTATGCTGCATACAGGTGAAATATAAAGCGCGAGATATTTTTATATATACTGTATATTTAAAAAAAAATTGGTGTGGTTTTTGGCGGGCTGGAACGGATTAATAGCATTTCAATGCATTTTATTGGGGAAATTTGATTTGAGAAACGAGCAATTTGAGTTACGAGCTCGGTCACAGAATGAATTAAACTCGTAAGTCAAGGTTCCACTGTATATATATATGTATGTATATATATGTATGTATATATATGTATGTATATATATATATATATATATATATTATATATATATACATACATATATAGATAGATCGAGATATATAGATATATAGATATACATATACATATATAGATAGATCGAGATAGATATATATATATATATATATATATATATATATATATATATATATATACATACATACATATATACACAAAGAATTAAGTTAAGCACCCCCCACGTTTGTTTACAACCTCGCACATTACAAGTTTGTTGTCGTCAAAACAGTGTAATATACCCATGATATTGCTATATTTTCTGGAGAAGTGATATTATGGTCACATAAAAACATAACAATCATGCCGTTTTCAATATTTTATTCTGAATAATTTAAGGTGAAATTTTTTGGGAATTTTAGGCATATTTTCACCTCAATTTAAGTATGGAGCTATAGGTCCATCACGGACAGTGTGGATGACGTTTATGTTTTCTAACGTACAGTCATTGTTCTGAGAAGACCTCTAGCGATCTTTGCGTCAATAACGTGTGTAGGACCCACGTGATCGGATCACTGACTCAACCAATCACTTTTTTTCACTTTGATCACTCAATTTCATCAATGGATAATTGCTAATGTCATACCAATCATTATTTGATCTCACATACCTTAGAATATATGCCAATGTATACATATACACAAAGACTATATATTAGGGGGTGCTTACCTTAATTCGTTGTGTAGGGGTGCTTAACTTAATTCTTTGTGTATATATACAGTCACATGAAAAAGTAAGTACACCCCATGTAAAGTTTTGACTTTTTCAACATATTTCAACATAGTTATTTGATCTTCATTTCAACAATATTGACAGAGAAAGGTGATATAATATGATAAATATCATGAAACATTTACGTTTTGTCGTCCATTGTATAATTTAAATAAATATAAATGCAAATTTCGCATGTGGAAAAAGTAAGTCCACCCCGACATTTATCACTCCTTCAAATACCTAAAATTAGAATCAGGTGCACCAGCTCAGGTGCAAATTATTAGAACATCGTTAGAGATGATCTTGGAGGAACCTGTTTTATTTTAACCTCAGACATTTAGTTTGGTTTGCTCTTTGTTGTTGAAGTGTGCGGCATCCCCATGCCTAGATCAAAAGAGCTCTCTGAGGCCTTCAGAAAGAAGGTTATAGATGCCTATGAGTCTGGGAAGGGATTTAAAAAGATCTCCAAACAATTTGAAATCAATCATTCGACTGTCCGGAAGATCATCTGCAAGTGGAGAAGATTCCAAACAACTGCCATCTTGTTCAGGCCAGGCCGCCCCAGCAAGTTCAGCCCGAGAGCAGACCGCAAGATGCTGAAAGAAGTCTCTAAGAACCCCAGAATGTCATCACGGGACCTACAGGTAGCTCTTGCCACTGTTGATGTCAAAGTGCACGAGTCTACCATTAGAAAGAGGCTGCATAAATTTGATCTACATGGGAGGTGTGCCAGGTGGAAACCATTGCTGTCCAGAAAGAACATCAAGGCAAGACTAAAGTTTGCCAATGAACACCGAGGCAAAGACCAGCAATTCTGGAACAATGTGCTCTGGACAGATGAGTCAAAGGTAGAGCTATTTGGCCACAGTACCAAAAGACATGTTTGGCGAAAACCAAAGACAGCATTTGACCACAAGAACCTGATGCCAACTGTAAAGCATGGTGGTGGAAATATTGTGGTTTGGGGCAGCTTTGCTGCATCAGGGCCTGGGCAGCTCACCATTATATAATCCACTATGAATTCTTCATTGTACCAGAGTGTGCTTGAGGATAATGTGAGGCCATCTGTCGGAAAGTTGAAGCTCAACCGAAGGTGGACCTTGCAACATGACAATGACCCTAAACATACCAGTAAATCCACCAAGGAATGGTTGAAAAAAAAGACATGGAGGGTTCTGGAATGGCCATTCAAAGCCTGGATCTAAATCCCATCGAGATGTTGTGGGGGGATTTGAAACGAGCTGTACATGCAAGAAACCTCTCAAACATCGTACAGCGGAAAGAATTCTACATGGAGGAGTGGGCAAAAATTTATCCCAGTCGATGTCAGAGACTGGTAGACAGTTATAAGAAACTCCTACTTGAGGTTGTTTCTGCCAAAGGGGGCAATACCACCTATTAGAGCCAAGGGTGTACTTACTTTTTCCACATGCGAAATTTGCATTTATGTATATTTAAATTATACAATGTACTACAAAATGTAAATGTTTCATGATATTTGTTATCTTATATCACCTTTATCTGTCAATATTGTTGAAATGAAGATCAAATAGCTGTATGTTGAAATATGTAGAAAAAGTCAAAACTTTACATGGGGTGTACTTACTTTTTCATGTGACAGTAGATGGATGTAGATGTCGATGTAGATGTATATATATATATATGTCAAAGTGCACGAGTTGTGAGTAGTATATACATACTACTCACAATAAGTTAGGGATATTGTGGGAGTGAGTTTTTTTTTATTATAGGGGTTCGGGTTATGGTATTGAAATCAAGAATGCTGTGTTTTTTCACACTCATTAATAACCAGAGAATTAGGACCAACAACTTTTTTCTACATGATTAATACACAAAATCAACCACACCGAAGAACCTGCCAATATCCCTAACTTATTGTGAGTAGTGTGTATATGTATGAATGTTGGCCAAAGTTTTGCAAACAATTTTTTTATTGCTGGTAATTTATTATATAATTATTTGAACATACTCGTCGGATAACTGGATGTATTTATGACACTCCTCATTTTTCTACATAATCTCCATCAACTTCAACTGCCTTGCGCCAGCGAGAAACAAGAGCATGTATACCCTTCTTGTACCAGTCTGAATCCTGTACTCGCAGCCACTTCTTCACTTCTTCAATAACCTCGTCATCACTCCCAAACCCTCCCCCACGGAGGGTATCTTTGAGGGTTCCAAAGAGGTGGAAATCTGAGGGAGCAAGATCTGGGCTGTAGGGTGGGTGGGGAAGAACAGTCCATCCGAGTTTTGTGATTGCTTCTTGTGTTTTCAAACTTGTGTGTAGTCGTGCATTGTCGTGTTGAAAGAGGATTTCGGCAACATTTTTGTGATGTCGAACTCTCCTAAAACGCGTCTGCAATTTTTTATGAGTTTGAATGAGCAGACCTGAGTTAATGTTTTGACCACGTGGCATAATGTCTTCCAAAATCACCCTTTCTGCATCCCAAAAAACAGTGGCCATGACTTTCCCTGCTGAAGAGGTAACGTTAAACTTCTTCTGAGTAGAAGTTGGATGATGCAATTACGTTGAATGTCTTTTGGTCTCTTGTTAAAAGTGATGGATCCATGTTTCATCCCCAGGGACGATCCGTCACAAAAAGCTTTCACCATCAGCCTCATAACGGGAGAGCAAATCTGAACACACCTCTTTCCGCAAAGTTTTGTGATCGTCGGTTTGGCTTCGTGGAAACCCAACTTGCACACACTTTTAATAATCCTAAGGCATCAATAATGTTGTTCACACTTCCCTTCGATACCGAGAGCTCAGTTGCAAGCCTTTTGGTTGTAATCCGTCGGTCCTTTTGAGCGAGTTCATCAGCACGTCGAAGCAACGCCGAAGTGACTGCTGTTGTTGGCCGGCCAGAGTGAGGCACATCACTGAGCTCTGCTTGGCCTTTCCCAGAACCCGCAATTCGTGAAGCCCAACTACTAACGGTGCTTTTATCAACAGCACTGCCATTTTTAACCCCCTGTGAATGTTTGTTACTGATTCCTTCTCCGCCACAAGAAATTCAATAACAGGCCGTTGTTTAAAACGCTCATTGCGACACCGCTATTTTGACGACCCCCCTGCGCATGCGCGAGAAAACGTACTGTTCCGCGGTGCTGCAGTAGTAAGCAGGCCATTCAAAATTAACCACAGAATAAGTTGCAGACATTTGCTGTTGATTTTTGTACTGAAGTATAGAAAGTGTTGCAAAACTTATTGGGCAACCCTGGTATATATGTCCTGTGCCTCATAGCTTTGCTTTCACTGTTCTTTGCATGTTTTCTGAAAAGTTTGAGATGAGTTTCCTTCCAAGATGACTCGTTAAGAATGGTGTGATAAAGCAGACCGAAGGACCAAATAGAAGACGAGTTTATAAATAATTGCCGTAATGTAAATGACCTGAACAATAATTCATAAGCATTTTTCAGAGAGTTCTATCGGAACAAAAATCAACAATTGCTCATAAAATAGTAAAAGTGTCTAAAGTAACATTCGATGCGTCGGTCTTGGCCACAATGTGACACTTCACGTTTCATCGCTGAAACAAAACTTGAAATGTAGACGTCTTTTTTTTCTTTCTTTTTTGGCCGAGTCTATAATGTTTAAAACCATGTGGTGTGATGGGTACTTTTGAGAAAATGCCTCATTTACATTAGGCCGACACATCAGGGAGAAAGAGAGTACATATTAAAAAGTAAAGTTATTTTTACTCCACATATAAATACTTGCAGATGTACAATAATAAAGCAACGTCAACAATAACAAGGTTTTGTGCGGCACACTTAAATTGTCTTTGCTTTGTCGGGAAGACGAGTTTATTACAAGAAAGGCTGTTTCACTAAAAGTTTTTGGAACTTTGTTGACCTGAATGGAGCAATTTTCCAGGCCGGGTAGAAAATCAAAGAACACGAAAGGTCAAACTCCGAATAAATAGAAATGTCTCAGCAGATTGTATCCTCGTGTTTATATGCGAGTCATAGCAGAGAAGGAGAGAAAGAAAATGAGTGCTCAATTAAAAGATTACAATTGTAAATAAAAAAAGGCTCATTGTTTGTGTTGATTTGTTGTGCACGGGTACCGCATACCTTCTGATCACTCTTCAAAGATGACTGGGTTTCGTTGACTTTTTCATCCATACCCGGTTGGGATGGGACATTTCATCTTCTCCATTGATATTGAGCACTTTGCCTCGATCTATTGTCCACTGCTTGATCCAAAATGTAGTCAGAACTGTTTATTTTCATTCTTTTTGTATGGTCTGTTTTACATGGAATAATAATCTGGGATGCTGCATAGATTCTATTTTTCCTGGCTTTTAATTGCTAAGTGACCATCAATGTATTGCACATGCAAAGATTGCCATTTAACTGCTGCTGTTTTATTTTTGTGTACAATGTCGAGGCTCATGGAAAAGCTAGCTGACAGAAGAAAAAAGGATGTTTTTGGTTGGACACAACAAGGGAGGGAATTAACTCGTAACAAAAGAGTAGGGGAGGAAACTTAGCTAGTATCTTGCAAGTAAGGCTTGCATTAATGGGGGTAAAGAAGATCACAAGTATAGGCATGTTGAAATTATATGGTGGTGCCCTGCTTACTTGAAGCCCTGGAGGGAAGGGTACAAACAAACCAATCCCCATTTGGTAGCGTTACCAAAATATTCCCCCTGTTCTCTCTATTGCCTTCTCATCAGAGCTTTCCTTTCCTTCCCCACCCCCTTTCTTTAACAGCTCTTATCCTCCTATCTCCACCCTGTCTCATCCACCCCGTCTCCTCCACCCCGTCTCCTCCACCCCGTCTCCTCCACCCCGTCTCCTCCACCCGTCTCCTCCACCCCGTCTCCTCCACCCGTCTCCTCCACCCCGTCTCCTCCACCCCGTCTCCTCCACCCCGTCTCCTCCACCCCGTCTCCTCCACCCCGTCTCCTTCACCCCGTCTCCTCCACCCCGTCTCCTCCACCCGGTCTCCTCCACCCGGTCTCCTCCACCCGGTCTCCTCCACCCGGTCTCCTCCACCCGGTCTCCTCCACCCGGTCTCCTCCACCCGGTCTCCTCCACCCGGTCTCCTCCACCCGGTCTCCTCCACCCGGTCTCCTCCACCCCGTCGCCTCCACCCCGTCACCTCAACCATGTCTCCTGTCTCCTCAACCATGTCTCCTGTCTCCTCAACCATGTCACCTGTCTCCTCAACCATGCCTCCTGTCTCCTCAACCATGTCTCCTGTCTCCTCAACCATGTCTCCTGTCTCCTCAACCATGTCTCCTGTCTCCTCAACCATGTCTCCTGTCATATGTTTATGCCCAGAGCTTGTGCGTGATGTACCATTTTGATAGCTTTGTATTTCAGTTAGTCCGTGATGATAGATTCCAGTCTCTCATGACTCGAGGCGAAAATGATTACACAGCTCTATTTTAGAAACACAGTAGCCAGTTATAGTACCTTTGAAGATATATGAAGGTAACAGTGCAATAATTTGATTAACTATTTTCCAGACATCCACTCTGACCATTGAAGATTTCCATTCGAAACTTCAGGAAGCGACAAATTTCCCACTGAGACCTTTCGTCATCCCATTCCTAAAGGTGAATCACAATTAGTTCTTCATCATTTGACCATAATGTAATTTTGAGGTTTTTTTTTTCCCCAAGATATAATTTGAAATGTTTTGCTTTGAATAGTCTGTTGCGTCGATAAAACCTAACGGGGATTTATTTTTGCTTTTTTCCCCTTTTCCCCTTTTTTGATAAGTTTATTTGACCCTGAATAGATTATGCTGATGCTTCAGCTTTTTATCGCTATAGTTTCATTTGTCATCGTGTCATTTTCTCAATGAAAATATCTTATGAAATAAATTTAAAACAACTCCACATCCCTGATTTCAGATATGTATTCATGATAATGCTACTGCTCTAACCATCTCGCCCCTGTATTGTATTTGCCATTGTGTTGAAGGGATATTGTATTGGAAATGGAAAGTTCTTTTTGAGAAACCTTGGTGAAAACCACAATTTGAACCCATAACGTTGAAATGTCATACATTGGCTTTGACATATTGTGTGCACCTGCAAAACCACTCCTGGATCTCCTCTGTGCAAATGGAAAAGCACTGGGCCTGGAAATTTGCAGAGCAAGAACAACAGTGGGCAGGCACATTGAGGCCCACAGCGTGGCGCCATCTGGCTTTGCGTTCCTGGTGCCTGCCTTGTAACTGCCTACTCAGAACAGCGATGACTTGTGTGTGATGATGGGTTCCAGAAACCTTTTGCTTTTATCCCCTCGTGTGGAGTCGATCGGAGGGAGTGTCAACCGAGCTTGCGTGCGCAAGCACAGCTATTTTGACTTGCCCGTGCCGGCCACACGGACGGCGAAAGGCCTAGAATTTTGGCCAGGGCTTGAATGGGCTACCTACGGCCATGTGGCATACATGTGGCCTCTCACAATCGCTCTCATCACAAGTTTGTGTGTTTTTCCTTGAAGCCCTTGCTTCTCCCGCGAGCCCCGGCATGACTCGAGGCAGATGTGGGCCCGGGCCTCGCTGTCATTAGCCGCCTTAACCTGGCCGGGCCCGTACAGCCGGCCACCAAGCATGGAAGTCATTACGTCGATTAAGCTTGTCGCCTGTGCTGTAGAAAGAAAAACATCTCCGGGAGCACTGGAAAACTGTATGGTTGTTTCTGCTGGCAAATGTGTTTCTGCGGTCAACAAAGACAGGTTGGCATTATGGAGAAGTCGGTCCAATCTGCCATCACACTGCTCACATTCCGCAGGCCACATGTGCATTCCATCTGTTTCCACCGAATGAAATGGCCAAAAGGGAAAGGGAGGTTTTAACCCACAAATGTGTCTGTACAACGTCTTGTATTTTTAGGTAAGTCTGTATTCTACTGATTGGAGTTTACTGCCATGGTGGAAATTTTGCTTAGATTAGATTCCCCAAGGAAATTCCCAGGTTGGATTGCCAAGTCATTGGTTTTCTTTTTCTTTCTTTGTTCACTCATTTCTCGCTCGATTGTGAATTTCCCACACAATTTCATTGCCGACACCCTTCATGTCATGCCTGTTGTGCTTGCATAAGCTCGTTTGAGTCGGCTCGATCGTGGAGGTGAGGGGGCGAGGGGGATGTGAAGATAATTGTTTTGCATGGGATGGGAGGTGAAGGTGGTTGATCAAAGATTGAATTACAACATTTGTGTATAATGTTAAGGTAAGTGCAGTGCTGAGTATATGTGACAAAAGTCAGTGTCTTACACAATAAGCGAGCTTCCATTTGTTGGTAATCAACATGTGTTTGTATCCTATTTGTTGTCACGGCATGGACAAACCAAGAAGGTGCAGATTGATCATTGATGCTCCATTAGTGAACGCCCGTCGTCCATAAAGAGTACAATTTATTTCAAGCTTCGGTAGAATGTCCTGTGGAAGCGTTTATTGTTCATACCTGTGTGCCAAGAGGAAAGGACTTTTTGGACTTTTTTGGGGGGGAAAAAAAAACCCCAAAAAAACTTTTTTTGCAACGCAAACTGCACCAATCAGCAAACGAATGCTACAAACAGCCAATTCGCAAAACAGAAGTAACCAATAATTTCTCTGATTCTTCATTGTTGCATTACTCTACCATATGTTTTGGTTGCTGTGTGCATAAGCTATGGTCTTCAGGGTTTCTGCCAGTGGGTGAAAGGAGGGGGGGGGGGGGGGAAGAAGGGGAGGGGGGTGGAGATGGCACTAAAATATATTGGAGGGAAAGAAAAATGTCAATCAATGAAACCTGAAGACATATCTTGATTTAAGTCTTTAATAACAGCTAGTCGATATGGAAGTCAGAAGTGCGTGTAAAACACACAACTTGGCTGCGAATGCACTTTTTCTGCACGTGACCTTTTAAAAATGCAGCTGATGCAACTTGCCCTGTTGTTATTAGTTTCCCCAAAGTCTGATAAGTCTACACTAGATGGGGACTGTGGGAGGGTGATGGTACACAATACTGAACATAATGCATTGAAGTACATTAAGACTACAAAACAAATCTTGAATCTCTCACCATGTGTGTAACCGACTAAATTATTACCTGATACTGCTATTAATAATATTTTCACGTTCTTGGCCATCTTGTTAAGACCGAGGTCGCTCAGGTACACACATGTACCTAAGAGTTCCTGCTTTTACCTCTAGGCCGCACTAGGATCAGTCAGAGTGGCATGGAGCTGGTTGTGTAAACACTTCAGCAGGGGCTCTTTTGTGTTCAAAAAAAAAACATGAACTTGATGTGCCCACAATAAGGTCGGACTTGGACCGTGTAACGGGGACGTGTGTCATCTCACGTTTAGCATGCCGTACCTGTACTGCACAGTGTACCTGCATTGCACTGAACTGAATTAGCCAGGACTTGTTGATGTTGTTATATTTTCCCCCATTTCTGGAATAACAACCAAATGCGCAAGCGATGCCTTGCGTTCGCGTTTATCATCGTGTCTGTGTATGAAAACCGTATCATGTGTCATGATCTTGTGCAAACGGGGTTTTGATGCTTTCAATCCACATGTAAATCAACCACGCAAATGATAAAGTTGTTTTGGTTCGATAAATATATCGGAAGATCTTTAGCCAATCCCCCTTTAACACCATTGGCTAATTAATACAATTCTATATAATCCAGATACCTGTCCTGCTTGTGAAGACCGTGCACTCGCATAATATTAGACTACTTTTGCTGTGGCATAGGGATTTTGAAACGTGCTAAGCCATTGATGCTCATGGATGAAATGAACAGGACGTCGATTCAGGTATGCTAACCGCTGTGAGAAGCAAGGAGAAACCGACGTTCCGGGTGTTAACTTTCCGGGTTTATCTTCCGCAATCCAAAACCTTGATCTTTTCTACCCCTGTTAATTCACCCCAGATCCACTTTTCTGAAATACCGACTTCTTTCCTGGAAGTCCTAGCAGTGTACATGTGTTTTATTTTTTACCTCTCCCCCCCCCCCCCCCCCCCCACCCCCTTCCCACGCCTCCTCCCCCCAAGCCCTCTCCCTCCCACAGATCTCCCGATGTCCCTGCTCTCAAATGTTGTACTTGTGTGCTTCCCCGTCTCTCCCCATCTTGTCTCCCGCTCCCTTTAATTTGTCTTATTTGTCTGTTTTTTTTTTTACATTAATGTTAGCCCTTACACGAGCCTCGATCTTGTATACAAAAAAAACCCTTTGTTTGCTTTACCGAAGAGTTAACGCCAATAACGTCAGCCTCTCTCCTTGTTTCCTACTGTGGTTGGCATATCTCGATCGTACTGTTGATTTCATCCGTCGTTCTACCTGTCAGCCAACGCACATTGGCACCATACCTTCACCAGAAACTCTAGTTCTTCATTATACATTAATGCTCACTCATGCTTAGGGGTGTTGGGGTTCCAAGTACATTTTTAGATGCAACTGCTGGTTCTATAGGATTATAAACCACTGATCATCATCATTATTATTAGCTTATCTGGAATTTGAATTCCAGATAAGGTATTGCCGTCGTGCACCATCCGTCCGTCTATTTCGACTTTTTTGGCCAAACAACAGGACCGATCCGGCTGACATTTGGCATCAAGGTTCCGCTCCTGACTGCTAACGGGGATTTGCCAAGCTCATTCCGGCCACATGACCAGAAGTGTCAAAATGGACTTAGAAAAATTCTTCAAAAATCTTTTTTTTCTCCAGACCCATCAGTCAGAATGCTACAAATTTAGGTTACAACATTTGGCCAGGATAGGGATGTTAAATTGCGGAGGTCATGCCGATCACTTGACCAGAAGTCTGGCTAAATGGCCGACTTGGTCAATTTTTGGGGAAAATGCATAAATTCCTTCAAAAATCTTCTCAAGACAAACCAGTCAGAATGCTACCATATTTAGGTTACAACATTAGGACATGGTCCTGATAAATTGTGGAGGTCATGCCGATCACTTGACCAGAAATCTGTCAAAATGGCCGACTTAGTCAATTTATGATAAAATTGCATAAACTCCTTCAAAAATCTACTTTTCCAGACCCACCATTTAGAATGCTACCAAATTTGCATCACAACATTAGGCCAGTGCCCAGATAAGCTGCAGGTCCAGTGGCCCTATTTTGTATGAATAGCAAGTTGCCCATGCCCACCCAGGATTCTAAACGGGATAGGGTTGGGGATAGCAAAAATGCAAATTATGTCATCTGTCATAGAGCCGACACTCTGGGAGCAACATTTCACATTTATTGCCAAATCTGATGCAACTTAAATGTTCTAATGGTGGCGACGTGCTCCATGTGAAACTGTATTTTCGATATATGCAGCTTTTCAATGCCTAAGGTCTGTAATAAAAATTTGTATTTGTGCCAAAGCCAGTGACCAATTACAAATGAATAGTAGGATATCTTTTCCAAGTGATTTTCCCCAACCCTTCCCCTCCACCCCTTTCCCCTTTCCCCCCACCCCTCCCACCTACAAATGCTAGATGACCGGTTAGATCGAAACATAAACTCATGTGGACGATGGTGGATGGTTCCAGATGCAAACTATGGGATTTGATCTTTGTTTTCTTTTATTTTTGCGTGTTATTACCCTCGCCTAAGGAGAGGATTTTGTAATTGAGTCCGTTTATTACTTGCCGGAAAAGATTCCGGCAAGTATGTTGGTTGGTTGGTTTGTCTGTCTGTCTGTCTGTTTGTCTGTCTGTCTATCTGTGTCTGTCTGTTTGTGCACAGTATTATGTCTACACCGTCGCACATAGAATCGCCATACTTTACACACGTATTTGTCTTGCCCTGGAATAGACTGTGCCCAATTTTTAACTCTCGAGGCCCAAAGCCTCCATTATGACGTCATAATTTGATAATTCGACAAGTACAAAACTTCATCCAATCAAGATGCAATTTCTTGAGTGCCATGTCGGCATAAACTGGTGGAGAAAAAAAAATAATGATGACATCATCGGTCACGTGGTTCGGCCACCATCTTGGAAAAACCGAAAAACTTTGCACCTCTATATCTCCGAAAGTGCTGAATAGAAGAAATTGAGACATGGCTCATTGTAATGAACTCGCCATGGGGAATAAAATATGTTAATGATGATGTCATAGGTGCCTCCATTATGATGTCATAATTTGACAAGTACAAAACTTCATCCGATCAAGATTTCTTGAGCATAATCTCGGAATAAATTAGTTCAGAAAACAAATAATGATGTCATCGGTCACGTGGTTCGGCCGCCATATTTTTAATCCTGGCAAGTCCTCGGTCTCTGACCGATTTCTAGTTTGTCTGTTTGTCTTTGTTACTTGGCAAAAATAATTTTTTTGGACAAGTATGTTGATCACTCCGGTTTGTGTGTTTGTGTGTGTGTTGGTTTGTCTGTCTGCTAACTTATACTTGCCTACAGGTCACAATTTTAAACCGAGCTTCACAAAACTTCAAATGTTAGGGTTCGTAGTCCAACAAAATCTTCTTTTTTTTTTCGGTCAAAAGTTTAACATAGGCCAAAGGTCAACCACTTTTTCAAATCTCTAGAATCCTCTTTTCATAGGATTGACTTGAAATTTGAATAGGATTTACGTTTCAGCTAACTGAATTGAACCACCAACTATTTTGTTGATCAACATAGGCCAAAAGGTCAACAACCTTTTCAAATTTCTAAAATCCTCAATTTTAATCCGATTGACTTGAAATTTGAATAGCATTTTCATATCAGTTAACTGAATTCAACCAACAACTATTTTTGAGGTCAACATCGGTCACAAGGTCAACATAGGCCAAAGGTCAACCACTTTTCTTCAAAATTCTAAAATCCTCAATTTTCATCCGATTGACTTGAAATTTGAATAAAGTTTTCATATCAGCTAACTGAATTCAACCACCAACTATTTTCGAGATTAACATAGGTGACAGGGTCAACCACTTTTTTTACAAATCTCTAAAATCCTAAATTTTCATTATTTTTGATATCAACATCGGCCAAAAGGTCAACATAAGCCAAAGGTCAACCACTTCTTGCAAATTTCTAAAATCCTCAATTTTCATCTTATTAACTTAAAATCTGAAGACGATTTGAATGTCTGGTCACTGAATTCAACCCCAACTATTTTTGAGGTCAACATAGACCAAAGGTCAACCACTTCTTTCAAATTTCATAAATCCTCAATTTTCATCTGATTGACTTGAAATCTTAATAGGATTTTCATATCAGCTCACTGAAACGAACCACCAACTATATTTGACGTCAACATCAGCCAAAATAGTCAACATAGCCCAAATTTCTCAAATCCTCAATTTTCATCGAATCAACTTAATTTGAAGACTATTTGCATATCAGGTCACATAATTCAACCACCAATTATTTGTGAGGTAAAAAGGATGCTCGACTGAGTGCCATTCTACTTTGTTCCCTTTTGCAAGTGTCGCTCTATGAGTGATTTTTCATCTGTCTGTTTGTTTGTCTGCACAGAATAATATGATTTTATCTGGAACAGTTGGTCCGATTGACAGGAAATTTTCACCATAGCTGCAACTCCACCTGTGGATTTTTTAAAATGATAATTATGATGTCATATGTCATGTGGTATGGCCGCCATCTTGGAACCACCTTTAGAGGCCATTTTTCCCCGCAGATCAGGGGTTGGCCTTTTTCGGGCACCTTGGTCCCCTTTTTGAAGCAATGTTTTATGACCGGGTGCCCTTCCTGTCACCAACCCTGTTAGTCGCCTCTTGCGACACACAGGGAATAACCAGTGAACTCGTACTCAATTTGCCGACCTCGGAAGGATGACAGGCTGAGTCAACCCCCCTGTTGTTAATTCAGTGATCGACCGGGATTCGAACCCAGGATCATAGGATCTCAAGCCGGCACCCTAACCACTAAGCCAACACCGTCATATGTCATGTGGTATGGCCGCCATTTTGGAAAAACCGAAAAACTTTGTACCTTTATCTCCGAAAGCACTGCATAGAAAAAAATGAGACATGGCTCATTTTAAATAACTCATGAGGAATAACATATGTTAATGATGATGTCATAGGTGCCTCCATTATGACGTCATAATTCGACAAGTACAAAACTTCATCCGATCAAGATGAAATTTATTGAGTATCATCTAGGGATAAATTGGTGGAGGAAAAAATGATGACGTCATCGGTCACGTGGTTCGGCCACCATATTTGTTTTAACACAAAAGCCTTAAAAACAGTGAAAACTCGTCCTGGAGAGGGTCTGCAATCTCTAATTGCCCTTTCTAGTTTTTATCTGCAACATGTCACAGGTCGAGAAGAGCTTTGCTTTGTGGTGGTTGTTGTTGTTGTTGTTGTTGTTATTGTGATTCATGTTGGAGGTCGAATTTTTTTAAATGTGCACCCATTGTTCAGATAGTTGCCGGATCACATCTGCATCAGTTGCTCGACTCCACCCACCCTAGCACCAAGACAAAATGATATGGCCTCACAGATTAGGCCTATTGGCCTCTGCTGATTATAATACACTGCCTTGGTTTGTTGCGTCAAATTTCCATTGTCTTTGTTTGGGTCGAGTGTTATTCATGATGAGGGACCCAGAAAAATCGAATCATATGTCGAATAATGGTAAGGTATAATGAAGCCCTTCAGAACGCACAGTGAGGTGTCTAGTTAATATTTCAATGGCACATTAAATATATGTTTCCCAATCGCACAGTTCCTCTTCTAAGAGTTTCAATGGCACATTAAATATATGTTTCCCAATCGCACAGTTCCTCTTCTAAGAGTGCTTTAAATGCGCATTTCCCAATCGGCCCATTACCGGATTTTGTCTCAGGTTGTGACCGCGGTGCGGTCATTCTTGTTTTTTGTTGAACTGCATTCTTCTGCTTATAATGTTTTCTTTTACCATTCTTCACCATTGCGCCAACAGATGTATTGTCCTGGCCATGAGTGCATTCCTTGCCATCAGACTCGAGGACAGCATTGCAGAATCTCGAGATGTTGATGTTTGTATTGTTGACATATAATTATGCCACTCTCTTCGACCAATCGTGATCGAAATTATTTTATCATAAAGCAGTTTGACAATTTTGGCAAGCCATTTAGCTGCATGCCAGATTTTGCTTTCTTTGTTTATTCGAGCAAATTGTAAATGCTTTATTTTGAGGCTTCGTTTCCAACATTCTCACCAACCTTCTGCAGCTTGGACGTGTACACAGCTGCTGTGCATTGTTGAATGAATGCTCCAAAGGTGACATAAACTGAGATTTGTGGCCAAATGTATATTGCTTACTGACACTGACAAGTTCTGAGTAGCTGTTTGCTTCAACCCTTTGCTCTTGCTCGACTAGTCATCCAGAAGCCTGCAGCCTGAGAGGTTGCAGGTGGACTTTGACCTTTTGCCGAAACCTTTCAACGAACACTTTTGATCTCTTGTTTACTATTTGTGGAACCCTCAGCCATCTGGAACACGGCTTTGCGCACGTGTAGAATATGAGCTGGCTGTAGGACTAACATTTGTTTTGCGTTTGGATATTTTTTTCCCCTTCTGCAAAACTCTCTTGTTTAATCCCAGACATTGCGATTTGAGATGGCATGATGAATGGTTGTTCCGGTCACGGCAATCTCTTTAAAAGAAAAATAAAGAGCAGCATTTTCACTTGCCTTCTTTTATTTATATTATAAAGTGTTTGTCATTGGGTGATCCCTTTTGATGTGGGAAAAATGTTTATCTGTATAATTCTGCTGAAAAAGGAGTGTCCCCGACTGTATAGTCATGATTTTTAATGATAGTCAGTTTTTATTATTACAATTATATGTGTTTGCATCAATTCTCCTTTTCCCAAACAACAGGCAAATCTGCCTTTGCTGCAAAGAGAGCTCCTGCATTGTGCTCGCCTTGCAAAAGTATCTCCGGCCCAGTATCTGACTCAGCATCAGCACCTGCTACTTGATGCCGGTTCCCCCGGGTTGTTGCCCCCTGCACACCACGGTGGACCTGTTCCTGCTGGCCCGGCGGGTCCTCCTCATGGTCCACCATCCCCTCCGTACGACTCTGCGGAGATGCTCCTTGATGTTGGCGAGAATGGAAAACGTCGTACACCTGACCGGTACTTGCTGAATGCTGAACCTCTTTAAATTTTTCATATAGTCTACTTAAACCTTTTTTCCACATGTAAAATTTGTGCAATTCCAAGTAAAAGTCACAAAGAATAACGTAAATATAGTTGTTGTTTTTTGTTCTTTCAAATGTACTTGTCTATTCGTGCATTTCTTTCATGCTTCAAGCTTTTATATCAGTGTGCAGACTTTAAAATATAACTGGAAATTAATGAATGATTATAAAGTTTGAGATGACTAACAAGAGTATTCTGCTGGAAAAAAAATTCAGAACTAGAAAGCATCTGAAAATGTAAAGCCCATCCGCACCCTCTTTATATTCAGACTTCTAATTATTCTTCCATAAGCAAAGCATGACAAAAACAGCAAAAAAATAATAATACCAAAAAAAATTGACCATTTTAGTTGGCCTTGACCTTTTGACCTCAAAAGCTATCTATCTATAATTCCAGCAATCTGTGTGTGTGTGTGTGTGTGTGTGTGTGTGTGTGTGTGTGTGTGTGTGTCTGTGTGTGTGTTTGTCTGTGACCGCTGTTTCTCGACAACCACGGGTCCGATATACTTTAAACTTGCCAGGTATATTGCTGGGGACCCGAGGATGTGCCTTTTCAAGGTTTTAAATTAATCGCAGAAGTAGTTACCGAGCTATGTCCAAAAAACGATTCAACCAATCAGAGAGCAGCGAGCTATCACGTGTGCCGAACGTGGCGAACACACTCTGCCTCGGATGGCACATTTGAGAGCGTATTCATTTATTTCCCGTCGGCAAACTATGTTGGCGCTATGTTGGCGTTAAACGATGTTTTAAAACTAATTAAAACTAATTTGCGATTCTTTCGCTTTCCTGCGATATGCGACCTTCCGCCTTCCGGAGCTCCTGTGAGAGCGTGCGCCATTACGGATAGTACGGGTACGGGCATGCCATATGTTGGCGTTAAACTATGTTTTAAAACTAATTAAAACCATTTCATGTAAATAGAGGGGGGGGGGGGGGGATTGTCACTGTACTCGCAAGCCGTTCGCCGTTCGCTTTGGCGTTGCGAATGGACCAAAACATTTCATGAACCAAACCATTTCATGTAAAGCGTTCGCCGTTCGCTTTGGCGTTGCGAATGGACCAAAACATTTCATGGACCAAACCATTTCATGTAAATAGAGGGGGGGGGGATATAATTTTAGATATATATATAGTACGGGCATGCCCTAGTATGCTTCAATGACACTATGCAAACCCTGCTCAAATTTCAAGTCAATCAGATGGAAATTGACAATTTTGTGATGTTGACCTTTTTACCTCAAAATGATCTGCTTCCAGCGTTTTATTGGTGAACAAATTCAGTGAGTGACCCAATATGAAAATTCTTAAAATTTTGGATCAATCGAATGAAAATTGACTATTCTACGTGACGTTGACCTTTGACAAAATTATTGATTTGTCTTGTCCATATTCTCATATTAAAGCTTTCTTGAAAATTGATGACAAACGTTCAAATGGTTAAAAATAAATTATGGCACGGACACACACACACACACACACACACACACACACACACACACACACACACACACGATTGCAAAACTGCCTCGTGTGGGGGATAAGTTAATATAAAGAAATAAATAAATATAAGGCGTTTGTTGCAATGGCATACAGAAACTCATCCATCACTGCTGGAAAAGATACAGGTCACTTTCCTGGCTGCTTCATAGAAAAGGACTAACTTCTGTGTGAGGCTTTGCTTCATGGTCAGTTAAAAAACAGTTTTACTCGCCATTGTATAGGTTCCTTTTTACCCTAATTTTATATATATATATATATATATATATATATAACAAAAGGAGCAACATGGACCCTAAATGCAACATGACGCTGATGTCCTGTACATAAATTATGCCAACACATCACCTCCAAAATGCATAGAGATTTTTTTTGTAACTATCCGTTTTCTGAGCGAATTTGTTGTCATGCAAGCACTCTAAGTAACCTTCGAAAATACTTGTCACAAAATGGGCCACACATACAGTCCACACCGTCAGTTTGCAATGTACTCGTTTTCGTTCTACCTCTGGCCTCATCACTTCCTCGTCCCAAGGTATTGAGCACCAACTTTTTCCCCTTATTTGGGCATCCGAGCGCCTACTCTTCCTGTTAATTATCAGAACTGGTTTAAATATGTTTTGGTTGTGATGCTTGACAATGGATATGTCGCAGTAGGCAGTAAAGGCTATTTGGCCCATCGTGTTCTGGCAATCCTACTTATGGAGGAAGTGCGATCGTACCCTTTCCATCAAGCAGACAATTTAGCCATAATACTGGTACATAATAGCCTACTCCTTTTGAAGATATACCCTGGTACATGTAACATCTACCCTTATACAAACTGAATGCAGATGGGATGGCTGGTTTAAAGATTCCATCCAAAATAATTAATACAAGATGCACCCCCTCTTTACTTGTGTTCTTTAAAATATATATATATATTTCTTTCCATCATATTTACAGTTATTTCCATTATGTAAATTTTATGCTGTATGCAACAAATGAAAGGTCTTTAAGATTGTGATAATAATGGTTGGAGTTTCTGCTTGAACTTTGAGAACAAAATTCAATGATTATTGCTTCATCATCTCTGATTATTATCGCAACAGAAGAATAAAGTTTACTGGTTACAAATGTCATTTTGCTTGTGGATCGTTTGATATTTTGATGTTTGTCCTTGTACACCTTCACGAGTGTGTACCATAAAGGTTTGGCTGACTGATGGCAAGATTGCCACGTGTAGTGTGTTGAGGCTTTTGAAATTGTTTCACAAAGCAACATTGTCTTTTTCCCAAATCCTATCTATCAGCATGAGGGAGAATGGGAATGATCGAGACTCCATGGTGCCAGCCAGTAAGCGGACGTGTACTGTCAGCCCGGGGCAACGCTTCAACCCCAGCCAGGCTGTAAACGGCCTTGGTCCAAGCCATCATGCTCCTGTGCCGACCATGCCTCTGGCCCCTCCGCTGCCACCACCCTTGCCAACCTCCTCGGGCAGCCAGCCGTCCTATTATCCCACGCATGGGCCCCGCCCTGAAGGTCTTGGCGCTCTGGCAAGGCCGCACTCACACTCGCATGCCTCTGCACATTACCGGGACTCTCATCTCAGGGAGCGGCATCGCTCGCTAGGTGAGGATTAGAAACAGGATTCCATCGTCGTGATTTGATCATAAAGTTACGTCACGTTTATTCCGACATTGATTACTAGCACCTAAAGGAAGATATCTGCATACTAGAATTTATTACATTTTAACGCTGGTATTATTGAATACTGTCTGGGGCTTAAATATTCAATAGAGCCCCCCCCCCCCATGTGTAATTTTTATTTTCTAATATACTGGTAGTGATTGTCTTGCATAACCTGAACGTCCTTTTCCCCAAAGAGTTTCTGCGGCTACTCCAATTACCAGGTGCTGCTACCACTCTGCCACGTACTAAAGACTGACATTTACCTCTCACCAAGTAAATAGGATGATGTAATGGTGGTTTACCTATTTTATCGGGTTGCGAGGATGACCATTTTCACTTCTTGAAAAGTGAACGTCTTTGAAAAGGCAATAGGGTAGGTATTTTATGAAGGCAATGGTGTCTTCTTCATTTTCTTTGATGAATACTTCCTTACTTGTGATAACTACTGTTAGATTTGAGCCATTTTGTGTGTGTGAGTGTCGGGGTAGGGGCAGAGGGCTCTTTGGCACTCCCCCTTCTCAATTCAACTTTTTTCTGTACAATTTGATTATGCAGGCCACATCCACAGCTGTCTTAATTGACAATTTTCTTGGAACAGAAAGGGGCCATTTACATAATTTGAATCGCATTTTATTAAAGGATGATTATGATTAATTTGGGAAGCATTTTTTTTTTTTTTTTTTTTTTGCAAATCCTTCAGTATCATGATATCTGAAAGTTAGGTACCCATAATTGATGAGGATGGTGTGCATACAATAGTTTCAGTTGTTAAATCTGCTGCTTCATGGTGGTTTGCAAGGCGAATGTGGGATGTGTTCAAATCCTGATGACGAGGCCACATTAGTCCTATTGCAGCAATTTTGCATGATTGACGTCTCCATTAAATAATTATGATTGTGTGAACCAGGTTCGTGAACTGCAGGATTGGAGGGAAAGGGTAAACTGCACAATATTGAGTGAATGTGAAAGAGCAGATGTGTTCTGAATAACAATTTAACATGAATGAAAATTAAAAAAAAAATTAAATTTGCCAGTTAACACAAATTGTAGTCAAGCCAAGTCTAAAATGGAAATTGTTTTTTTTTCTGCTTATTTATTTCATTTTCATTGGTTGATGCAGCAAGAAAGCTTATTTCTACATCACATGTATGTGCATACTGCCTAAATGCAAGTGCCTTGTGTTGGTGGTATTGTCCTGATTATATCGGCTTTATCCTGGCTCGAAGGATCACACCAATTAGTTGCGGTAGGGGAATAAGAGGCAGAGACGTTGACAATTCTACCATTACTTTGCAAATCTTTTTTACAATAATGGCTGAATACCTCCCCTACCCCACCCAACCTCTGTATTCCTTATCTCATTTTATTTAACTCTATTAAATATCTCATCTTGTATCGCCAGTAATGTGTTTTGCCTGTTTACAAGAGTGAGGTGCATGGAAGAGTAATGTTCAGCTGACTGTGGGGTAGCAGGGCAACAACAGGGCACAACCAGCAATGGATCAATGGAATGAACAGACAGGAAAAGAATAGAGAGGAGGGGAGGGAAGGTAGCTCTGAGACCTACAAGTTAGAAGGTTGGGTGTTAGGGAGGGTTAATGGGGGTAATATAAATCATGGATCAGGATGCAAGATGACATGAGATGGCAGTGCATTTCCTACTTGAAGTGGAGGAGGGAAGAGTGGGAAAGACCGGCCACTGGAAGGAGATGCCATAGATGGGAGAAGCGAATAACGAAGGAGTTCAGGTGTGCAGTCTGGCTTATGGACGTTTAACCAGAAGGGCATTACTGGAAGAAATATGTGCACCCTGCAATTGCTGGGGGAGGGTCTTGGGATTGAGAGCAGAGGGAGTAATATTGGAGAAGAGGTGGTAGAAAACTGACCACCAACCTGCCTGAAATGTGAAAGCAACAGACATTGTACTTTGCCTCATTGCAGGAGATTCCAATAATGTTGAGCACTGGAGTCCATAGAATCCTTTGGAGACCGGTGCGTTTATGCAGCACCAGCCCATCGGGGAGAGCAATCCTCCATTAAGTTTTGGACAAAGACCTTGTTGACTGAGTGGCTTTGATTTTCCATGAAAAGACTTGGATCAACTGAGAATGCTCAGTCTTTGACTGGCTATGGAGACCAGCTTTGCTTTGTGGTTTGCCTATGACAAGTCATGAATGATGGTGAGGCTGAGCACTTGGAGACTAAACCTCTTCCAGTGGCTGACCATTGAAATAAATGGGTGGGTTAGCTTTGCCGATCCTTCCAGAGTGACAGGGTGAGACGGTGAGATTATCCATGGTCGAATGACATGTTCCATTGATCATAGCAGCATATTGTCACATCCTCGGGGTCCGGTAGCACAGAGTGACTGACCAGATTGTCTATTACCATCTGTGGATCCTGAAAAGTGGTGCTTATAACACTGCATTCACTTAATACTGATATTCCCCACGAATCAGCCAAATTAGGTCGAACTTGGTGGCATAACGTGCAGGAAGTAGGAAAATGCTTTTTATCGTCAAAATCAGGTTTATTAGCCACCGTTGGACTTGGTCCAAAATGGGGGCTTATGGATTGGGTCTCGTCCGTCCATCCGCAACCATATCTCGGAGATGTATGGACTGATTTGGATCATACTTGGCACCAAGACAATACATGTTTCTAGATGCAATCAAAGATGGCCAACTGGCGGCCATTTTGGTTGTTAAAAAAAACAAACTGTGTTGAACACAACCTCAACCATTTCTCAGACCTGCATTTACCGGTGTTGTTCAAACTTGGCACATCGATAGCGAATTATTTCTTACATATGCACGTCACTTTCTTTCGAGATCTAATCCAAAATGGCCTACTAGTGGCCATTTTGTTATTAAACGTGTCCCCAACCATTTCTTGAACAAACATGGTCTTATTTTGTTAAAACTTGGCAAAAGCACAGCACATGACGGCATATACCTGCACCTCACTTTATTTTGCCATATGCAGTGCAGATCAGGGCATGGAGGTGAAGAGGTATGAATGCGATGCAAGGTGATGTTCTCCTGGCTCTCTCTCCATACAGGATGAGAGAGAGGGGTGGGTAAATTCCAGGTGGTGCATCTCCAAATAGAACATAACTCAAACTACACAACAACAGAACAGAACTGAACTCAAGCTGAACTGTTGCACTCAAATGCCGTTCCGGCCCATGCAAACTATGGCACCTCCCTTTGTGGAAGTGCTTTCCGCTCATTGGCCGTCTGCTTGTGTGGATGTGCTCCGACCACTCCTTCTGATTGGAAGGCCCAAATAAAACGTCTTACGCCCCTCTCTGGGGCTCTGCAGCCTGCTCTGTCATGGCCTGTGGTCCTCCGGCCAATCAGTTCAAGCTTTCTCCTTTTAATGCAATGCCCTTTCCAGTTGTGCATTTGTGCCCAAGTTCTCACATGGCCTTGCCCTAAAACAGGAGGTTTTACACAAAAAATGCATCCCACACTGTCTTAAAGTTAGCACTCACTGCCTCTTCAGTGCAAGTTTAACAAGACTACTTACTCTGACATTTTTCCTGTTACAGGAGTAATCTAAGCTGTGTAGTCACACGTTCTATGCTATTCTTACCACAATTTAGCTAGGGACCTTCCTCCTCCCCGCCCCCTCCATGTAACAATATATTAAAATCCAGATCAGCAGAGATTGAGGCAGCTGCAGTCTGCGTAGCGGTTGGATGGTGCACTGAACCACACAATGTGGGGTCATCTGCAGAAGGGAAGAGAGGGTTTTCCAGAGCAACGCAGATGTCATTTATGTAGGCGAGGAACAAGACTGGGTGCGAGACATTACCTTGGTGAACTCCAGCCTCCACTATGAGAGAGGAGGAGAGGGTTCCATTGATAGCAACACATTGACTGCATGAGTGGAGGAAATCAGGAATCTAGGAATGATGTTTGCTTTGAATGCCACAGGCAGAGAACTTGACAAGCAAATCAGTGTGCCAGGCTGTCAAATGCCTGAGATGTGTCCTCAGACAGTCCTAACTTCCTGTTTGAGGTTGAGGACCTCCAACAATTGCTGATAGAGGAATAGAAACATGTCCAGAGTTGTGACTACAATGGAATACAAGCTCGAGAGAGATCAACCTGTTTGAAAACAGGAAAGATTTGACATCAGAAGCAATGATGGATTATATGAATTTGCTTGTTATATAAAAAAATATAATAACCACATTTAGAGGCCATTTTTCCCCGCAAAGCGGGGGTTGGCCTTTTTCGGGAACCGTGGTTGTTGTTGTTTTTTCGGTCCCCTTTTTGAAGCAATGTTTTACGGCCAGATGCCCTTCCTGACGCCAACCCTTTTTGCCGCCTTTAACGACAACCAGGGAATTACCAGTGAACTGGTACTCAATTAGCCGACCTCGGAAGGTATGACAGGCTGAGTCAACCCCCCTGGCGTTAATTCAGCGATCGACCGGGATTCGAACCCAGGATCCTAGGATCCTAAGCCGGCACCCTAGCCGCTAGCCCAACACCAGGTTATTGGAAGCAATCTCAATGTCCTATAGTTGGTTGGGTCTGTTTTTGCACCCTTGTTGCATATGGGAGTGATATTTGCTGACTTCCATGCAGAGGAGGGAGATGAAGGGAAAGGATAGACTGAAAAGGGCAGACAAAGGGGAAGCAAGAACAGTAGAGCAGGATTTGAGAACATGGGCACTGATGCCATCAATCCCTGGTTGCTCTCACACGCATTCTTTAATTAACTCTTCATACCAATCACCTTGTGTCGATGCATCTTTCGTTTTACAATATAAAATGATAGTGCGTGCACATGTGTGTCATGTCTGTTTGTCTTTGTATTCACACTTTAAGCTGGAACACTTAAGTGGTTTCATATATGGATCTGCCATCGTACTTTCACATTTTTTATTCCTTTGTTCGTATGTTGAAATCTCATTTATTTAGTCCCTTCATCTTTGAACTAAGTATACGTAGATGAGTATTGCTGTGGAGGAAAGCAAACAGCATCTCCAAGCTCAAATTTATTTAAAATAAACAATATTGACTCTATTTTGGCCATGCACGAGTATTTGTGAATCTTTTGCACCTTCGTCGATGTGTACCTGGTGTGTGTAAGTACCTCCGTCCGTATTTTGTCATCTATGCACATCAGGTATGTACATATCAAGTATGTGGTTAATCACCCTTCCTAATAACCTTGTGGCAATATATTTATTACTTATATAAATGTGGCAGATCCCTTGAACACTGGGTACATACATTACTTTCTTTCACCCACAAGTTACATGCATGCCAACCTTTCCCTTCTCTCCCTACCCGTTTCACACCTTCCACACTGCTTTCTCCGATTACCCTTGCTTTTTATTTCTGAATTCTATTTTTTCTCAATGCAATCGCCACAGTCTGCGTAATAGATAGATAACCCAAATCTGGCTTTTTATGGTGGAGGGAGGGGCAGTTACTCTGTGGGCCCATACAACTGCCAATGAGCTTTTTAAAACTGTTGGCACTTGCAATTGTTTTTTTGAGTTCACAAAACTAATTCTAGTTCAACCCACCCAACAATGAATACAGGCGCTCAATGTCATACATGAGATCAAGGCCATCTCTCTGTACATATCTTGTGCCTTTGATACAGTCTGGCATCCTGCCTTGCTCTCCAAACTCTGACTATAGCATCCAAGGCCAACTCGACACATGGCTTACTGACTTCCTCTACTCTCGTAACCAACATGTTGCTCTCAACGGAATCTTTTCATCTCCTCTCCCTGTTAAGGCTGGAGTCCTCCGTGGCAGTGTTCTGGACCCAGTCCTATTCCTGATCTTCATTAATGATTGCTCTGACTCTCAAGAAAATCCCCTTTATTTATTTGCTGATGACTCCACCCTCTGCCATGACATCCTTCATCATTCAGACGGGCAGGCTGCAGCCTCTTCCCTCTCTTCAAACCTCATAAAATCACAAGCTGGGCAAACACTTGCAATATGTCCATCAATCCTGACAAATCTCACTCTCTCACTCTCTCTCCAAAAGGACCGTCTGGAAACTCCCCCAACCCCCATTCCCCTTCCCCTCCTCCCCGACACCCCTCCCCCTCACCACCCCATCTACTTTCTTCACAAGTTCATCCTCTTGAGGTCCAGTCACTCAAACTCCTGGATTGCACTATCAGCCATGATCTTTCTTGGGCAAACCACATTTCAAAGTTGGCTTCCAAAGCTCGGCACCGACTGGGTGACCTACATCGTACATAGTCCTTCCTTGGCACACCTGAACTCCTATCCACCTACAAGGCTTTCATCCACATCTTGATTGAGTACTGCTCTCTCTCTCTCTCTCTCTCTCTCTCTCTCTCTCTCTCTCTCTCTCTCTGTCTCTGTCTCTGTCTCTGTCTCTGTCTCTGTCTCTGTCTCTGTCTCTCTCTCTGTCTCTCTCTCTGTCTCTCTCTCTGTCTCTCTCTCTGTCTCTCTCTCTGTCTCTCTCCCTGTCTCTCTCCCTGTCTCTCTCCCTGTCTCTCTCCCTGTCTCT
>NC_136269.1:49110497-49167997 GCF_964187855.1 Myxine glutinosa | reverse complement strand
AGCAGATAGCGAAAGAGAGGTGTGATGTGATGGGGGTGAGTTGCTTGAAGGACGAAGTGGGACAAATCGTTGTGGACCCAGATGGAATTAAAGGAAGATGGAAAAGATATATGGAAATGCTGTTGAATACAGAGAATGAATGGCATGACAACATAGAGAGTAACCCAGTTTTGGGACCGGCAGAGAAGATAACTGAGAAGGAAGTTGAGGAAGCGATAAAAGCAATGAAGAGTAGCAAAGCGGGAGGGCCGACGGGAGTTGTGGGAGATATGTTGAAGGCAGCAGGAAGTTGGGGGTGTGAAAAGAATGACAGAGATCTGTAATCTGGTGGTGAAAGAAGGCTGCATTCCAGTGGATTGGGAAATGAGTACCCTCGTCCCTCTATACAAGGGGAAAGGTGACCCTCTGGAGTGTGGCTTGTACCAAGCGATAAAGTTATTGGAGCATGGAATGAAGGTATTGGAAAGGGTGTTGGAGAGGAGGATAAGGAAGAAGGTGAAGATCGACGAAATGCAGTTTGGATTTATGCCAGGAAGAGGAACGACAGACGCGCTCTTTATTGTGAGACAGTTGCAGGAGAAGTACATGGAGAAGAGGAAGAAGTTGTTTCTTGGGTTTGTTGATCTTGAGAAAGCATTCGATAGGGTTCCACGCGAAGTATTGACATGGGCATTGAGGAAGTTAGGAGTGGGGGAATGGTTGATCAGAGTCATGATGGCAATGTACAAAAGAGCATGCACAGCTGTAAGGACGAAGCACGGGAACAGTGGTGAGTTTGAGGTGAAGGTGGGAGTGCATATAGGGTCGGTACTAAGTCCACTACTATTTGTAGCTGTGATGGAGGTGCTGGCTCAGAACGTAAATGAGGGTTTACCGTGGGAGTTGTTGTATGCAGATGATCTGGTGTTGATTGCGGAAAGTATGGATGGACTGAAGGAAAAGATGAACAAGTGGAAGGAATGTATGGAGACAAAAGGTCTGAAGGTGAATATCGGAAAGACTAAGGTGATGGCAAGTGGCCATGTGCTGTGGTGAGGTGGAAAGAACTGGGAAGTGGCCATGTGCTGTGTGCAGGAAGGGTGTCGGAGTGAACTCCATTCAATGTACAATGTGCGCTGAGTGGGTTCATCAAAAATGCAGTGGTCTGAGAGGGTCATTAACCAGTGTGGCAGCTACATTCAAATGTAAGGTGTGCACAGAGGGAGCTGCAGATGGAGGAAATGTTGAGTTGGATCTTGGAGACGGCGTGAAGCTGGAAGGTGTGAAAACATTTTGCTACCTCGGTGACATGCTGAATGGAGAAGGTGGATCAGACTCGGCAACGGTTGCTGGAGTGAGATGTGCATGGAAGAAGTTTCGGGAACTGAGTGGCGTGCTGATGAGGAGGGGAGTGTCGTTGAAGCTGAAGGGAAAGGTGTATGCTGCATTGCTGCATGTGTGAGAAGAGTTATGATTTATGGGAGCGAGACATGGGTAATGAACGTAGAGCAGCAACGAAGGCTGCAAAGGGTGGAAATGCGAATGGTTCAGTGGATGTGCGGAGTATCGTTGAGAGAGAGGAAGACAAATGATGCATTGCGAAAGATGATGGGAATAGAGCCTGTGATTGATGCTGTGAAGAGGAACAGGGTGAGATGGTTTGGTCATGTGTTGAGGAAGGATGAAAGTGACTGGTTGAGAAGAGTGATGGAAATGAATGTGGAAGGAAGTAGAGGACGGGGAAGACTGAGAAAGACTTGGCTAAAGATGGTGAAAGAAGAAATGTGGGCAAGGGGGATAACAAGGAGAGATGCAGAAAATAGGGCAAAATGGAAAAGATTGTCATGGGACCGCAAGGCTATCCCCCGCTCTAGCAGGGAAAATGGCCTTAAAATGCATGTTGTTGTTGTTGTTCATGTCGTCCCCAATTTAAAACCATGATATTTTTCTCCCCTCATTAACCTCTCTTCCCCCTCCCCCCCAACCCCAAGCCCTTCTCATTCCAAATTTCCAGTTTTCCACTCCTGAGTTTCCTTTTGTATCCATCTTGTCCACCCCATGTGTCTTCGTTCCCCCTCTCCATTCCTCCCCACATCCATTATTTGTCGAAGTCTCTGTCCAATCTTGGCCTTCAGCTCGGCTGTTAGTGTCCCTCCTTATGTATACTGTTCCTTTTGTTCTGTTATGTCCTGATCCATTCAGTGTTCTAGCTCTTCCACTAGCCTCGACTATGTATACAAAAAAAAATCCAACAAAGAATGACTTGTAAAAAAAATAATATATATATATATATATATATATATATATATATATATATATATATATCTTGTTATAATAGAGCAAATGTATATGGTTCGCTATGTATGTATGTATGTATGTATGTATGTATGTATGTATGTATGTATATGTTTATATGCGATGAAAACGTCTTCTTCTTCTTCAAATAAAATTACCACCTCTTAATTAACCCTCTTAATTGCGTTAAGACTGCTGAGACCCCTCAGACCTTTGATGACCCTTTAAGTCCCCCAAGACCCTTCAGACCACCAAGACCCCTGAAGACCCAAAATACCCTGAAGACCCCCAAAGACCCAAAATACCCTTCAAGACCCTGAGGCTCAATAAGACCCTGAATACCCAAAGACCCTGAATACCCAAAGACCATGAATACCCGAAGACCCAAAACACCCCAAAGACCCAAAACACCCCGAAGACCACAAACACCCCGAAGACCCAAAACACCCCGAAGACCCCAAAATACCCTTGAAGGCCATGGAGCTCAATAAGACCCTGAATACCCAAAGACCCTGAATACCCAAAGACCCTGAATACCCAAAGACCATGAATACCCGAAGACCCAAAACACCCCGAAGACCCAAAACAACCGAAGACCCAAAACACCCCGAAGACCCAAAACACCCCGAAGATCCAAAAACACCCCGAAGACCCAAAACACCCCGAAGACCCAAAACACCCCAAAGACCCAAAACACCCCGAAGACCCAAAACACCCTGAAGACCCCGAAGACCCCAAAGACCCAAAATACCCTTCAAGGCCCTGAAGCTCAATAAGACCCTGAATACCCAAAGATCCTGAATACCCAAAGACCCTGAATACCCAAAGACCATGAATACCCGAAGCCCCAAAACACCCCGGAGACCTAAAACACCCCGAAGACCCAAAACACCCCGAAGACCCAAAACACCCAAAGACCCTTAAATACCAAGAAGAACCAAAATAACCTGAAGACCCCAAAGACCCAAAAGCCTCTGAAGACACCAAAGACCCAGAAGACCCAAAACACCTCAAAGACCCAAAATACCCTTAAAAGCCCAGAGCATCCAAAAGACCCTTAAGACCAAATGGCCCTGAAGACCCAAAACACCATGAAACCCAAAATACACCAAAATGGTCAAAGATGCCTACCCCTCTGAAACGACGTGTGGTGAGGCGCGCTGAGCGCGCCGATTCACGCTAGTATACAGTCACGTGAAAACGTAAGTACACCCCATGTAAAGTTTTGGCTTTTTCAACATATTTCAACATACAGCTATTTGATCTTCATTTCAACAATATTGATAGAGAAAGGTGATATAATATAACAAATATCATGAAACATTTACATTTTGTAGTCCATTGTATCATTTAAATAAACATAAATGTAAATTTCGCATGTGGAGAAAGTAAGTACACCCTTGGCTCTAACAGGTGGTATTGCCCCCTTTGGCAGAAACAACCTCAAGTAGGCGTTTCTTATAACTGTCTACCAGTCTCTGACATCGACTGGGAGAAATTTGTGGCCACTCCTCCATGCAGAGTTCTTTCAGCTGTGCGATGTTTGAGGGGTTTCTTGCATGCACAGCTCGTTTCAAAGCCCCCAACAACATCTCGATGGGATTTCGATCCGGGCTTTGACTTTGCCATTCCAGAACCCTCCATTTCTTTCTTTTCAGCCATTCCTTGGTGGATTTACTGGTATGTTTAGGGCCATTGTCATGTTGCAAGGTCCACCTTCGATTGAGCTTCAACTTTCCGACAGATGGCCTCACATTATCCGCAAGCACACTCTGGTACAATGAAGAATTCATAGTGGATTATACAGACTTGGCATTTAATATGGAATTTTTTTTTTTTCTTGACTTGGGTTTACTTTCTTAACTCAGTATATCAATCTGGTGAGTTTCTTGTACACTTTGGTGATTTATTTGTTAAAAGAACCATGTCACTGATTGTCTGTCGCAGCAAGAAGTCAACAACAGGATTATATCACAGGTGGCGTGGCAAAATGTACGGACAGGTGTATTTGACGATTGGCTTCACAGTCGGGTATACAAGGGTTGTTGCGTTCTGTATTCGTGGAAAACAACTGCTGCACGTCTCCAAAAGTTATTGCCACTTCCTCTGGAGATGGTCCGTCAACTCGACAATGCTGTTTGTCATGGAGTGGTGGCTTTACGAAATTACAGCATGAAAGAGCGTGCTATTGCTCGGCAGTATGGCATCACTCAAGGTCAGGTGTCAAAGATCCTGAAACGAAATGCTCAGAGGGGTGTCCCTACTCCAATACCGAGGCCAGGATGTCCCCGCAGAACCACAAGGAGGGATGATTGCCAGCTGCACCGGTTAGTCCGCAATGGCCGTACCAAGTCAGCTAATCGGCTTAGGGCTGAGTGGCAGCAACTGACAAATGTGCCTGTATCCAGAAGGCTAGTCAACCAACGACTGGTTCAAGCAGGCTATCGTGCCAGGCGTCCCCTGAGAAAGCCACGCCTGACCAGACAACACCGCCAGCGCCGATTGCAGTGGGCCAGAGAGCACCGTCAATGGCAGCCAGGACACTGGAATCATGTGATCTTCAGTGACTAGTCTAGATTTCTGGTCTATTGTCAAGATGGCCGCGTCCGAGTGTGCAGACAAGTGCATGAAGCCTACAACAAAGATTGTATAGTGTCAAGAGTCCAAGCTGGAGGTGCTGGGGTGACCGTTTGGGCTGCTTTTCATGCAGGGGGCAAAACTGACCTGGTTGTTCTGAATGGAAACCTGAACCAGTTCAAGTACAGGGCCATTCTGGAAGAAACATTGCTTCCATTTGCTCGTGCAGCCTTTCGAGGAAACTTTGTCTTCCAAGATGACAATGCGCGGCCTCATCGTGCTCGCATGATCCAACACTTTCTTGCTGACCGTGGTGTAGAGCATATGGAGTGGCCTGCCACGTCCCCGGATATGAATCCGATAGAGAACTTGTGGGCAGAATTAACGCATCAAGTCGACCACTTGGACCAGCAGCCGACCTCTGTGCGTGAATTGCAGCAGACTATTGTCACTGCATGGCAAGCGATTCCTGTCCAAACCTTGTCAAATCTCGTGAACAGCATGCCTAAACGTGTATGTGCTCTCCTGAATGCTCGTGGGGGTTACACGAAGTACTGAACTGTAATTTTACTGTCGGTAATCCCAGTCATAATTTAACTTTTGTTTTTGTTAAAAAAATATTTGGCTAATGTGCAAAATAAAGAGATACTTCTGGAAAACGCACAGAAGTTTAACACAGTACTGTCCGTGAATTGAGTTCGATATCAGTTTACATCACTTTCAAGGATCAATTTATTTGTTTCGAAATGTCAAATGTGGTTTTTGTTTCTTTTAAAGGTCACATTAACAAAATCTAGAATAATTTCAACATAATTCCAATGAACTTTTGGTTCTAAGACATCTTGAAAAGTAAGTTCACCCCCACAAAAAAATATTCCATATTAAATGCCAAGTCTGTATGATGGTGAGCTGCCCAGGCCCTGATGCAGCAAAGCTGCGCCAAACCATAATATTTCCACCACTATGCTTTACAGTTGGTATCAGGTTCTTGTGGTGAAATGCTATCTTTGGTTTTCACCACACATGTCTTCCAGTACTGTGGCCAAATAGCTCTACCTTTGACTCATCTGTCCAGAGCACATTGTTCCAGAAGTGCTGGTCTTCATTGGCAAACTTTAGTCTTGCCCTGATGTTCTTTCTGGACAGCAAAGGTTTCCCTCCTGGCACATGTCCCATGTAGATCAAATTTGTGCAGCCTCTTTCTAATGGTAGACTCGTGCACTTTGACATCAACAGTGGCAAGAGCTACCTGTAGGTCCCGTGATGACATTCTGGGGTTCTTAGAGACTTCTTTCAGCATCTTGCGGTCTGCTCTCGGGCTGAACTTGCTGGGGCAGCCTGGCCTGAACAAGTTGGCAGTTGTTTGGAATCTTCTCCACTTGTCGCTGATCTTCCGGACAGTCGAATGATTGATTTCAAATTGTTTGGAGATCTTTTAAAATCCCTTCTCAGACTCGTAGGCATCTATAACCTTCTTTCTGAAGGCCTCAGAGAGCTCTTTTGATCTAGGCATGGTGACGCCGCACACTTCAACAACAAAGAGCAAGCCAAACTAAATGTCTGAGGTTTAAATAAGACAGGTTCCTCCAAGATCCTCTCTAACGATGTTCTAATCATTTGCACCTGAGCTGGTGCGCCTGATTCTAATTTTAGGTATTTGAAGTAGTGATAAATGTAGGGGTGTACTTACTTTTTCCACATGCGAAATTTGCATTTATGTATATTTAAATTATACAAAGGACTACAAAATGTAAATGTTTCATGATATTTGTTGTATTATATCACCTTTATCCATCAATATTGTTGTTGTATGTTGAAATATGTTGAAAAAGTCAAAACTTTACATGGGGTGTATTTACTTTTTCACGTGACTGTATATAATTCTTAAACAGCATTCCATCAGGTCAATTTTTTGATGAGATTTTAAGTCTTTTTTTTCATGGAGAGATAGTGGGGCAGGATTTGAAAGGAAGTGTTCAACTTTAATTAATCTGTACCTGACTTTTGTAACACTAGACATTGATTTGTACGTAAGAGACCCTGGATTTCATTGATTTGGTTCGGATTTGGTTTCATTGATTTCATAGATCTTCATTTCATTGATTGATTGGCCATCGATTTGTACGTAAAAGTTCCTGAATCGTAAAAATTGAAATTTTCTTTACCGTGGGCAATAATACTTCACCGTTACTCCATTCGGGTAGGGGTTTCCTCACCTGGATATGATGATGATACTATTAAAATAATGGGGTTGCAAAGCCACCTTATTTTCCTAGGATGTTTCTTATTTTCCTACTACGTTAAACGGAATAGCATTGAGATACCGCTGCAAACAACTTCAAATTCTTCCATTTTGGATTTTTTTGTGCACAACACCTGTGGAAATAAACTTCTTCCAAGGGACGTTTCCACTTAAACAACTCAGCCCAGCTATGTGATCAACCGACCATATCCCTCCCACACCAAGGCTAGTTTCTGAGGTGTGGTATGCCATCGCTACCATGAAAACCCAAACTTCGAGCGGTGTCTCGATGCCTGTGCTGAGGTGTCACGGTGATCTAGGTCGGTGAATGCACGATGGACTTCGGTTTTTTCAAAGTATAAACATTCATTGTAATGGAACATGTTCAACAGGAGAATGTTGATACATCCGTGCATGATGTTTGGGTCACAATAATTTGCTGCTGTCTGAATGCGGTCATGCTGAGGAACAAGTTGGGAACCCCTGTATTAGCAATTTTAATGTCGACGAAAATCAATGTAACTGTCGCCAAGTGTGCAAGACGGCCAAGTAATGTCAAACGGTGGTGTTTGCAGCTCCTCAAATCTCTTCGTGATGAACATTTTACACGTAAAAAGTGTGTGTGTGTGTGTGTGTGTGTGTGTGTGTGTGTGTGTGTGTGTGTGTGTGTGTGTGTGTGTGTGTGTGTGTGTGTGTGTGTGTGTGTGTGTGTGTGTGTGTGAGAGAGAACAAATAATGCATGTAAAAAAAGAATGCGGTCTTTTTTACATGTCACATATATATATATATATATATATATATATGCCTATATATTAATTATATGATTTCTTTCGAGTGTTTGAGAAACTGGGCCTCTTCATTTTTTATTTTTTCCCCCCTTTTTTTTTTTTTTTTCAAATTGCCGAATATGTTTGGATGCAGATTCAAACCCGTAGTGGTACACAGTATGTGAATTGGTATGATGCAATATCGCAGAACATTTCCTCCAAAAGGAATCCTGGTTCATAGGATACATTCACATGAATCTTTTGACTTTGTTCATCACAGCTGCTTTTCACACTATCTATTGTGAGCAGCAAATGACATAAAATTCAGGTCAAGGATTGGTTACAGATTATCCTGACCATCCTCCAGATATATTACAAACTCTTTTGGGAGAGTTTGCAGGGGTGCATTTTCCAGATGTTTGCTTTGTAGATCGGCAAGGTAGGATCCTCAGCCTGGTTGCATTTAGCAGTTTGTAACGACGAATAATGCCTTTATGTGGACGTATTACCCAGTCTTTCTGCAAGTAATCGGGCTTGACAAGTTTGGGCAGCTGGAAATGTGCAAACATCTGCGTTTTGAGTTTTGTTAGGATTTTGGCCTGTTTCGCGTCTTTTGCGGGGTTTAACCCGACTGCGTTTTATTTCAATTTTGCCTGCAGTCTGGGATGCCCATCTTTTCGGGGCCCATCATGGCTGATGCTGTATGCATCTTTCTCAGGCATGCATGCACCTCGCCAGGAAGAAGTCATTGACCACCGGCTTACTGACAGGGAGTGGGCGGAGGAGTGGAAACATCTTGATAATGTGAGTGGAGCTGTGTGTCTGTGTGTGTTTGTGTGCACATTGTTTATTGTATGCATGCAAATCCAATTTCTATACACAAGATCGAAAGCTGACATGTTGAATTGCTTTAGTTGTAAAAGTTTATTGCCTGACTGCTGGTCGAGAATAATATATGCACACATATATTATTAATCACGGTACGGTAATACACGCCCTTTGCTGCAGCAAGATACTTGATGTAAAGAACCATCGCTGTTTTTAAAGTTGTATATTTGGTGACTGGGTTTTGTTGAATTTTCTTTTCAATTTGCAGCAAGATTTGTATTTTATTATTTATTTATTTTTGAGACTGCAAATCACTGATAAGTGGAGGAGAATGACTGAGGGCAATTGAAATCATTTGATTTAAATTAAATGCACTTGTTCAGTATCGTCAGAGAGGTATGCGAATATAATTTGATAGTTTCTTCCTGAACTATTGAAATCCAGGGAGTCGATGTTACAGTATGCCACAGCCTTCATCAGGTGTAAAGGTAAGCAATATATGAGTGGTTATAAAAAGGAGTATTTTAAAAGCCATATCAGTCAGAGGATCCTCTTAACTGGAATGGTGACTATGAATGCAAGAGTCCCTCAACTTGGAGGTGCCTGCTCCGCACCCGACTTGTTTCGGTGGGTATCCATTGCATAAAAAACCACCGTTTAGAGGCCATTTTTCCCCGCAAAGCGGGAGTTGGCCTTTTTCGGGAACCGTGGTTGTTGTTGTTTTTTGGTCCCCTTTTTGAAGCAATGTTTTACGGCCGGATGCCCTTCCTGACGCCAACCCTTTTTTCTGCCTTTAACGACAAACCAGTGAACTGGTACTCAATTAGCCGACCTCGGAAGGATGACAGGCTGAGTCAACCCCCTGGCGTTAATTCAGCGATCGACCGGGATTCGAACCCAGGATCCTAGGATCCTAAGCCGGCACCCTAGCCGCTAGCCCAACACCAGGGTTGCATAGTTAATCCTAATATCTTGATTGCAGCCCTGAATTGAAAAAATAAATCTCAAAATGAAAAAACGAATTCCAACTTAGATTTCAGTCGGTGAAAGGCACAGAAAAAAGGCACCCATTGCCAAAAGCAGTGTCAGCTGTTATACTGCGAACTATAGCACCAGTCAGCCTGCATATGCTTTAAAAGCCATTATTTAATGAAACCAGCCCCCCCTCTCAACCCATCCACCACACACCACATCCCAGCCATCACATTCACTGAAACGTTCAAAAGAAAGGCTTCTAAAACCTCTCTAAGCTGGCTGATAGGCTGTGGTTAGCAGTGCAGCAGTTGACACTGCTTTTAGTCTGTCTTTCACAGACTGCAACTATGTCTGCGTTTTCATGCTAATTTCTCAGCTGCAGATGCTCTTCCATGAAGTAAATACATTAATTTTCCCCAAAACTGCTCAACACGATTCAATTGAGCTCAACCAATGAACACTTGTCACTAATATTGAGTGTACCATGTATACTGTCATTGTCACAAGGCAAAGTCACATGCTTCAATATTATTGACTGTAGCAGAATTAAGTGCATGAAATCTGCTCACTACTGAATAGTCAGCAAGTTGACATTTATTAGTTCACAGCATTTAGCTTGAAGTTGAAGAGCTATTCTTGATATTTACCTTCTGCTAGATCACCAACAGGTGTCAACTTTAAAGGTGTGAACTCTGTCCCCTTGTCCACGGCAGATGATATATAAGGTTGATAAGACTTATTGATAATAGTTCTCCATTTGATTTGTCAGAGCCAAAGATGTCTGAGGTTGACAGATTTGAGGAAAGTATGGATAGTGTCGGCTCTACTACCAAGTGGGGTACCATATAAGGTATTCGTTGTTGTTGTTATAAAGCCCTGGCCAGTTCTCTCAAACAAGCCCGCTGCATGGTGGCACCTGATCAATCTGCCAGGAGTGACCCAGAGATCCCTCACATCCAGGATGGTGTACCCCCGCCTTCACTACGTCAGGCCACGACTGAGTTAGAGATAGTGGTGGAGACAGAGAGATAAAGAGAGATGGAGGGATGCAGAGAATGATGCAGCGATTGATACAGAGACAAGAGAAGCAGGACTGGTTTATTGGAACTGATTCACACTCTGACCGTGACCGCGCTGCCCTGACGAGTCCAGCTAGCAGGGAAGAATGGGAAAAATTTAGCCCCCAACTTGCATTGGAGGGGTACAACGACTGTGAAGAGGTGTCCCTGATTGTTGTAGATATTTAATTGTTGTGGCATCAGTCAGTATCTATGGAGAGTGTTCAAGGTGGTGTGGAGGGACGGACGGACGAGTTCCCAATCGATGAAGTAGGGTGGAAGGAGTGTATATTCCAAAGCATATTCCCTGAATATTTTGGCCATTGATTATATGTATGACATTGCGATAACGTATGTGGAGATGATGGAGTTGTTTGTGAGGATGTTGTTGGTAGTTCATGGTGTTTGACCAACATTGTTTTTTTTATGGTCAGGATGGAAAACCTCAGTTTGCATTAACAGCAATAACTGAGGAGTAGGATGTTGTGGGATTTGAGTGATCCAGTGGTGAAGAATTCTCTTTGGGAGAAGAAGGCAATTTTTTTGTGAGAGAGCCAGGTTACAAGAGGAGAAAGGAGGCACGTGAAGGGAAGAGGTTTGGCAAATGCTCATGTTTGGAAAGTGGTGGCAGAATGAATTCCTGGAGAACTGTGTGATAGGTTTGTGTCCTGACATTGTCATCTGGTCAGTTCCAACAAGGCAGGTCATCTTGGGGGAGTTATCAGTGCCTTGGGAGGAGAATATGGAGGAGGTGCATGAAGAAGAGTTGAAGGTACAGAGCTGGAGGTAGAGCGTAGGCCGTAGGGAGAAGGGTTTGCAAATTTATCAGCCATTTGAGGTGGGGTGTAGAGGATATCTTAGTGATGCCTTTTGTGTTCCTTGCTTGGCTTGGAGTGTTTTGGAGGATGAGAAGGAAGATGTATGAGAGAGTGACTCAGGGCATGGTGAAAGGCTCACTCTAGATTTGGAAGAAGTTCAGTGAGACAGGTCGAGCAGTGCAAGTTGATGTTTGTCATTTTGTGGCTCCTTTTGCCCCATCAGTAGTGGTGTTTCAGAGTGGAAGATGTATAGAGATGTACATGTGGTGTAGTCAGTGTTGTTGTTTTATTTTAATTTTTTTTGGTACCTCATACGTGAAAATCTGGGTTAAGCCATTTGTTCACTTTATCTGTCTACAAACGTCAGTTTATGATTGAGGAACAACTTTATTTCACTTGAATGTTACATTTTGAACATGAATTGGAACATGAACCTGTAGTTTATCAGTACTTTGGCTCTACACTTGGCGAATTGTATGGAAAAGGGGGATTAGGTTCCTAGGCTTCGAGAATGTATAGAGTAAGATGTTCGGCAACCAAAAATAGAAGCATCACAATTGAAACAAGAAAGAGCAATCAGAGATTGCAAACCCTTGCCAGGATGTATTTTCAGTGGTTTTTAAGGCTTTTGTGTTAAAATAAATATGGCGGCCGAACCACGTGACCAATGACGTCATCATTGTTTTTTCTCCACTAATTTAATCCTCGATTATGCTCAAGAAATTTCATCTTAATCGGATGAAGTTTTGTACTTGTCAAATTATGACGTCATAATAGAGGCACCTATGACATCATCATTAACAGATGTTATTTCACATGGAGAGTTCTTTACAATGAGCCATGTCTCAATTTTTTGAATGCAGCGCTTTCAGAGATATAGAGATGCAAATGTTTTCTGTTTTTCCAAGATGGCGGCCGAACCACGTGACTGATGATGTCGTAATTATTATTTTTCTCCACAAATTTATGCCTACATGACGCTCAAGAAATTTCATCTTGTTAGGATGAAGTTTTGTACTTGTCGAATTATGACATCATAATGGAGGCATCTATGACATCATCATTAACATATTTTTTCCCCATTGAGAGTTCTTTACAATGAGCCGTGTCATTTTTTTCTATTCAGCACTCTCGGAGGTGAAAAGTTTTTCGGTTTTTCCAATGTGGCGGCCGAACCACGCGACCGATGACGTCATAATTATCATAAAAAATATTACACAGGTGGAGTTGCACCTATGGTGAAAATTTCCTGTCAATCGTACTAACGGTTGCAGAGGAAATCATATTTATTCTGTGCCGACAGACAGACAAACAGACAGACAGACAAACGGACCCTCCCTTCTGTAATGTGTCTAAGGCCCTTATAATTCCTCCCCTATTAATCTCTTAAATTGTTTCCCTTTGTAATCTGTCAGTGTTCCTTTTATAAATTGTTCTGCAGCTTTATAAACAAGCGAATAAATAAAACAAGAAGACGTCATGCGTAGCACGATACTTGCAAAATCCCTCCCCCCCCCCCCCCCCCCGCACCTCCCCCAAAAAGTTTTCCATTGATACAGCAAATTGTCTATTTCATGAAGATTAAAATTTACAATCTTGATCAAAGCTCAGGTCAACAGGATGAAAAGTGACGATTTTTCAGATGAAAAATGATGATTTTAGAAGTTTGATCTTGAGTTGACCTTTGACCTTTTGACCTCATAAATAGTTGGTTCCCCAATTCAGTGAGGCAATGCACAAATGCTGTTTTATTTTCAAGTCAATCGGATGAAAATTGATGGGTTTACAGATGAAAATTGATGATTTTGGAAGTTTGACCTTCAGTTGACCTTTGACGTTTTGACCTCAACAATAGTATGTTTCCCAATTTAGTGACTCGATATGCAAATGCTGTTCAATTTTCAAGTCAATCGGTTGAGAATTGACGGCTTTTTGGATGGAAATTGATGACTTTTAAAATTTGACCTTGAGTTGACCTTTGACCTTTTGACCTCAAAAATAGTTCATTTCCCAATTTATTGACTCAATATACAAATATTATTCAATGTTCAAGTCAATCGGATTTAAAATGGTGATTTTAGAAATTTGACCTCCAGATGACCTTTGACCTTTGACCTCAAAATCAATAGGCTTCTTAATTGGGCCGACCTAGACAGCTTGGTGAAGTTTCGTGACGATCGGTTTAGAATTGTGACCTGTAGGCCAGTGACAAACAGACAGACAGACAGAACCACAAACGCAACCGACCAATATACTTGTACAATCTTCAATTTTGCAAGTAATAAATTAATCACTTTTGTCCATGTTTTTCACTGTGGCCCCATTATTAATGGTCCACTTTATTAATGTAATTTTTTTTATTAATAAATAAAATATTTTTTAAATAATAAAATATTAATTTGATTAATATTTTAATGTACTAAAATATTATTAATTTAATAATATAATATTAAATTAATTTAATTTAATATTATTATTTTAATAATATAATATTAATTTAATAATATTAATTAAATTTAATATATAATACTAAAATATTAATAATAAAATAAAATATTTTTATTAAAAATTACATTATTAATGTAATTATTTTGCCCTGTGGCACACTGTGCCCTCATATTGCACTGTATGCGAGAAACAACAAAAGGCTTAGTAGTGTGAGGTAACCATCACAACTTGGCTCAAAAACCGTGATTGGTCAAAATTGAGCTCCATGATGAGCCATGATGAGCCATCTAAAACAGGTCTCACAGTTCACTCCCAAGCCTACAAGGACCACCTACAACACTACAAAGATGCCCTCTCCCGCGCCCGCTCCGCCTACTACTCTCAAATTATTCACTCTGGCTCCGGAAACCCAAAAGCACTCTTCTCGACAATAAACAAACTCCTCCGCCCCCTGAACACCACCACCCAGTCATTCACAGTAGACAACTGCATCTCCTTCCTCTCTTTCTTCCAACGCAAAATTGACAACATCTACAACAGCTTGACCACCGCCGCACCCGCTCCCCCTCCAACCACCTACCCCCCCTTGTCCTGCCATCCCCTGTCTCGGTTCTCCCCAATCTCCCCTACTGACCTCTCTGAACTCCTCATTGGAATGAAAACTGCCACCTGCACTCTTGACCCCATCCCCTCCAGCTTTGTCAAGGACTCCCTCCCTGCTCTCTCTCCACTTATCATTGCAACAATAAACTCCTCCCTGTCTACAGGCATCGTCCCACCTTCCCTCAAAATTGCTGCTGTTACCCCCATTCTAAAAAAACCTGGACTAAACCCTGACACCCTAAACAACTTCAGACCCATCTCCAACCTACCCTTTCTGTCAAAAGTTTTGGAACGCGCTGTAGCCACTCAACTCAAACATCACCTCTCTGCCAATAACCTGTATGAAACATTCCAATCCGGATTCCGCTCCAACCACAGCACTGAAACTGCTCTCCTCAAAATCACCAACGACCTTCTCCTCTCTTCTGACGCTGGCAACCTCAACATTCTCGTCCTCCTCGACCTCAGCGCTGCCTTTGACACCATCGATCACACCATCCTCCTCACCCGACTTGAATCCACCTTTAACGTTACCGGCACTGCCCTCTCTTGGATTAAATCATACCTCTCTGACAGACGCCAGTTCATCTACATCAATAACTGCAAATCCCCCACTGCTCCCCTCCCCCAAGGTGTCCCCCATGGTTCAGTTCTTGGCCCCCTCCTCTTCATCCTTTACCTGTCCCCCCTCGGTCACTTGATCCGCCGTCATGGTCTCCAATTCCACTGCTTCGCCGATGACATCCAGCTTTTCATCTCCACCAAGTCCATCTCCACCGCCACCCACTCTATCCTGACAAACTGCATCACTGAAATAAAATCCTGGCTTCAAATCAACTTCCTCAAGCTTAACTGTGATAAATCTGAAATAATCATCATTGGCCCAAAAACGCTCACAAAATCCACCCATAACTTTGCCCTCAACATCGACGGTATCCCAGTATCCACCTCCCCTCACATCCGGAATCTTGGCGTCATCTTTGACCAAACCCTCTCCTTTGACAAATACACTAAACAGATCACAAAGTCAGCCTTCTTTCACCTGAAAAACATTGCCCGTCTCCGCTCATCCCTCTCCTTCACGGCTGCAGAAACCCTCATCCACGCCTTCATCACCTCCCGTCTGGACTACTGCAATAGCCTCCTCTATGGTTCACCCTCAAAAATCACCAATAAACTCCAATACATTCAGAACTCCGCTGCCCGTCTACTCACCCATTCCCGGACCCGTGACCACATCACCCCCGTCCTTTACAAGCTTCACTGGCTCCCCATCCCCCAGAGAATCCAGTACAAAATCCTCCCCTTGACATACAAAGCCCTCCATAACCTGGCCCCATCCTACCTGGCTGACCTCCTCTCCAGACACACTCCCACCCGCAACCTCCGCTCTGCTGGTACCAACCTCCTGACCCCCTCCATCCGGACCAAATTCAGATCCTGGGGGGACAGGGCCTTCTCCATCGCTGCTTCCACCCTCTGGAACTCACTACCTCACACCATCAGAGACTCCTCCTCACTCACCACATTCAAAACATCACTAAAGACCCACCTGTTCAACACTGCATTCAACATTCAACCCACAGCATTTAACCCCTGACTATCTCTTCTCCTTCTCCCTCCTTTTGCTTTAAATATTTCCCTATTGATTCTTGTCTTTTTGCAATTGTGGTTTTCATGTATTGTTATGCATTGTGTTTTCCATTCTGTCAAAGTGCCTTTGGGCTACTTGAAAAGCGCTATACAAAATAAATGAATTATTATTATTATTATGATAACTCAATAGGTACACAGAGATTGCCCACAATTGGTCAAAACTGTGATATTCAAACCCGCGATATTTAGGGGTTTACTATACACCATCCTACTGACAAGCAGACAGCAGATAGATAGATATATATATATATAAATAAATAAATAAATGTCACTGTCTGCCAATATAAAATTTATTAGCTGCTGCTCGAAGAAATAGAACATGATTTTCAATCTTGGGAAATCTCACACCTTGTCACTGTAAGAGGATCGTGAAACGAACCCACCTATCTATTTTTCACACTTGATCAGCCACTGGACCTATTAGTTTTACAAACTTCATGACCTTAATATCATCCAAGACCTCTTTGGGATTGACCATGTATCCAAGTCTGCCATCAAAGCCAGCCTAGACCTGGGCATCCTCTGTCGTTTGAAGTTGATTGTTGAACAATCTGAACGACTCACTTGCTTCTCAGGGTTTTTATTCTGAAATCTAATGTCATACAGCTCTCCCATGTGGGCTGGAGTCTCTGAATCACATCTATCTCCTCAATTCTGTGGAATCTAAAGCTCTAACCATTATTCAAATCTCTTACAATGAGGCGAAAGCACAAGGCATTTTGCTATCACATATCAGACAAGTCGGTGATCTGGTTTTTTTTTTTTAAACACCTCTTCTTTGATACTATTCCCTTGGATCCTTCCCGGATACTTGATGATGTACATGTTCTTCCATTAACCCCTTCACCTCCACTCGCTTTTCCCCCTCTTTTACTTCCATTGTGGGTCGGCCTTCTGGAGGTGCTTTAATCACACTCTTTACTCCGGCTTTTCAAATTGGTGAAGCACCACCATCTTGTTTGCACGTGTATATTATTGGAGTCCCCTCCCTACCCATCCTCTACCCGTGATCTTTTATACCCCCATTAATCCGCCTTTACTCAACCCTCATATCGGTTGCTTTTTTACTTCCTTTCCTTTTTTCCTCTTCATTCATTCCTTTGCTTGTTTTGACCATATGTGGCCTATGGCCAAACTGTCAGTGCATTGTCTTTATACCCTCTGTTGCCTTGCTCTTCCATGAAGATGTTGAATAAAATATTGTGCATGTGCATGTGTGAATGTGCATGTGTATTGTTTGGGTTTTTTTGCAAAGACTTTCTCCAACAATTTTGGCTGTAGTTTTGACTTACTGTTTTGGCATCCATTCATTTCAAGAGAAAAAAAGCACATTTAGACTTTAACCAACAAGCTTTAGCTTTGAAAGCCGACAGAAAAAAATGCAAGTCATTTGGTGATATTGAATAAAAACTGTAAAAATCCAAATATTTAACTAGAACCGGTTTTAAAAATGGTATGCATTTCTTTTTAATGCTGTTTTCTCTCATATTTGTGATCATAAAGCAACTTCACTGTTAAAAATGTTTTTGGTGGGTGAGGGCAATTGGAATTGGAGTTGGAGTTGGTGGTGGTGTTACTTTGTACCTTTTCCGAGGCTTTGTATAAGGATATGGATTTCTTGTTTTGATCACAATTTGAGTGGCATTGCCTTTGTTGGCACCAGCTCCTCAACTGCATCTTGGAAATGGTGGAAAAAACACGACGGGCAATTGCTGTTCTCCGTCGCTGCCAAGAGGCCGATCGCCAAGAGATAAACCGCTGGATCCGACGCTACGGTGACGCTGAAGAAATCAAGAAGGGCTGTGTTGCAAGCTCCAGCTCGGGCTTAGTCAAACCTCATGGGGTGGGACAGGCGTCTGCTGCTCTCCTGGGTGAGTCGGTATATTACTGTAATCTTTTTATTGTTATTTCTTCTTGTAAGGTGCAATGAAAACTGCAGAGGTTTAACATGCTGTAAGATGACATTGAGGCCATGCTTAAACATTTTTTTTTTTCCCCATGACGACCAAAAGTGTGTATATTCAATCCCTCTCTTATGATTCTATCTTACAAGGTACAAATGTTTACCACATTACTGGAAATGAGGTTGCATGATATTGCTTATTTAGACCTAATGTACAACGCTTCTAACGTGATTGATACTCATATTCAGTGATTAGTTATTCTTTTCTCACGAGCGCAGACCACTTTTGGAAGGGTTTATTAAATTTTGCTATTTAAATAACAGCTGGAAGGTTTTGTATTTGATGGGATGATGACATTCCATGCCAATGGCAGTTTACTCCTCAAATTGAGGTTATTCCATGCAGTAGACAGTATTTGGTTCAATGATGCATTGTGGATAGTGTATCTGCTTTGGTTGAATTGCTTTTGCTGTCATTTTTTCTGGAGAAGCCTCTGAGGGTTTTCTGCATTTTTATTTCCACAACAGATGCCCACCGAGACTTTACGGCAAGGCCTGGTGTTGGATACATGCCAGAAGAGATATGGAGGAAAGCTGGTGTGTGTTTTCACCTATTTTTTGTTTGTTTGTTTATTAGACGCTTTTAAAGCATCACAGCCTTTCATTTAACTTTTGAAACAAATATATCACTTTAAAACGATTTATATATATATATGGTTAAGAATTTTTTTGATTTCTAGGTGCTCTGTGGTGCATTTTGAGGGGTGTTTTTACTTTAATTGCCTATTTTTTTGGATGAAAATTGGTAACTTATTACCCAGAAAATGGGCCAATAATTACACAAATAATTGAAATATAATTTGTTTGAAATATAATTATACAAATATAACTTGTTTTGAAATATATATATTTATATTTAAATATATATTTATTATATATTTAAAGTTGATATTTCATTGAATTTATTACAATTTATTATTATAATTTATTACGAGTCCCATTCCCCCAGATTTTGGTCCCCATACCCCCAAGGGGTATGGGTACCCCATGTTAAGAACCCCAGATCTAGAGGGAATTTCAAAAACAGATCACACATACACTGGAGCAGTGGCGTATCGAGGAAAAATGACGCTCGGGGCGAGATGTCAAATTGCCACCCCTCGTAACTTCCCATAAGTCTGAATGGTGTGTGTGTGTGTGTGTGTGTGTGTGTGTGTGTGTGTGTGTGTGTGTGTGTGTGTGTGTGTGTGTGTGTGTGTGTGTGTGTGTGTGTGTGTGTGTGTGTGTGTGTGTGTGTGTGTGTGTCCCTGTGTGTCCCTGTGTGTGTGTGTGTCCCTGTGTGTGTGTGTGTGTCCCTGTGTGTGTGTGTGTCCCTGTGTGTGTGTGTGTCCCTGTGCGTGTGTGTGTGTCCCTGTGCGTGTGTGTGTGTCCCTGTGCGTGTGTGTGTGTGTCCGTGTCCCTGTGCGTGTGTGTCCCTCTGCGTGTGTGTGTGTGTGTGTGTGTGTGTGTGTGTTTCTGTGTGTGTGTGTGTGTGTGTGTGTGTGTGTGTGTGTGTGTGTGTGTGTGTGTGTGTGTGTGTGTGTGTGTGTGTTTGCATATTAGGTCAATTAAATTGTTGTTGGAGCATGTATGTGAATGATGGTGGTGTTCACTGGATGTCCTTTCAACCTCAATGATACCTTTCATTGACTGGATTATATCCCAGTTCTGACCCCACCATCTTCTTCTTCCAAATTCTTCCACTGTAGTTCTTTTACATGTTTCTTGACCAGAAAATATCACTTTGTAATCGTCAGATTGAAACTGCCCCCAAACCAGTCCATCTAAGTTCACTTATCCACAAAATTTCACTTCCTGTTCTCTCCATCTCTCTCTTTACACCATCTAACTTTCCCTGATTCATTGACCCTATTATATTGTATATTCCAATTTTGTGAATGTTTGAGAATCTCAGAGTTCGACTTTCAGGTCGCGCGACCTCAGCGACTGGATTTCCTTGCGGTATTGCAGTTCTGGTGACCTCAGTGACTGATTACCTTGCGAATTTGAGCCAGTCCCATCATGATGCCCAGTTCTACTCATCAAAGCACTTTGCTCTTCCCCAGTAGCCATTTGGGTGCTCATCATCTGGTGCCATATATTTATCTCTTAGATGTCCGATCAAGATTGGTTGCTTGGCATGTGCGGCCCAAAGCAATACTGCCTATACATCCTATTTTAAGCAATAATAGCAGGGAAAATCATAAAATCTCAGTTACAAGGTACCCCTCAGCAATCGGTACCTTTTTATAAAGCTTAGACGAAGGGACACTCACAAATATCTGCCCTATAGACTAAACGTGTGGGTAAAAGCATCTCTTGGCTTCAAGACTTTCAATTATTACCTGGACATAAGTTATGTCAAACATCTGTGCCATGACTTGGTTTGCAACAACTACAAGGCATAATTCTTGCTTTGTGTGGTGATCACTGATTGAGAAAAAACAATTTGGCTGAACAGAACTCTTTTGTGTTTGCTTACTGTCGTGTCGATGGCGATGCACTGTTTTTGTTTGGTGGCCACGAGGTGAACATAATGGTAAAATCTAAAGGTATTAAAAATTGTGAACGTGAAAAGTGTTTGATGCAAATATTTTTAGCTGGTCTATTGTATGGAGAGGATTGTATGGAAGATGTATGATGCTGGGAAGGCATATTGCCTGGTTTGTGAGACAAAGTTGAAGTGTATCATGTGCACGTGCACAAGCTGAATTTTGCTTAACCACTGACTTTAGTTCCAGATTACATTGGCCGACTGGTTTCTCTTTAGCCGGTATGGATGAGTTTTAGTAAAAAGATCTAACACACCAGTAATGTGTATTCTATTCTAGTAATGTGTATTCTATTCACCAGTAATGTGACTACTAACCCTAACCCTTACCCTACCATAACAACCCTAACAACTAACCCTAACTAACCCTACCCTGACCCTAGTTGTTAGGGTTAGTTGTTAGGTGCCCTTGTTAGGTGTTAGAATACGTAGTACACCTAAGGTGCCCTTGTTTTCTCTCATCACTTGATCTTCACTGAACATTGATGACTTACATGGGCCACTTTCCTGAGGCACCTTAGGCACTTGCTTGCGCATTGCATATTCAAGTTGTGTTTCTAGGACTGTGCCAATTTGGGGAATGCTTAATGGCATTTTCACCTGGAAAACCTATCTCAATATTGGAAATTCTGTCGGTTTTTGAAGACGTAAATATTAAGAGATTTTGACCCGCTTCCAATCATTTTTCTTTAAAATTAATGTGGTTTACTAAATCTACACGGTGATCTACTGTTCGGTGAGATCTCCATTGGGAAGTGGTGCGGAATGGCGACATCTGGAAAAAAAAAATCCTAAATTGAAATATCTTTATAAAATATTTCCCCCGTATTTTTCGAACGCCATGAAGCTCTTAAACAAATTTATGGTTTAAATATACATCTGTGAAGATGACTTTACAACATTAGATAAGTAAATTGATATATGTGGGAAAATTACACATCCAGACCAGGAATGGAACCCAGATCCTTTGGTGAACTGCACCAGTGTTCGGCCATCTGAGCTATCTTGGCGACCCTGACAGCATACAATTTTCCCACAAATATAATTGCCACTCTCTTTCCGTTACTGCTTCCGGGGCACTCCCTGCAAACCATAGAATACACCAACGGCCTGAACACGAGAGGGTCTTCCTCCAATGGGGGGACAAAATCAATGTCCGCCATTACAAACACCACTGAGGGCGTAGTGAAACAATTACATTAATGAACCGGATTATAAACATATATCAATTTAATTATTTATAATCCTGTTCATTAATCCATGAAATAGGATTCGAAAAAGCTATAAACATAACGTTGCGCAAGATTTAGAAAATGTTGGAGTTATCCTCACCTGTATGTGAGCGGCATGAAAAATGAAACTTGCGCTTCAATTCAAAGCCAAATATTTGAGACGGCATCATGATTTCATTTCAAATACAGAATTCCAATTGGTACAGCCTCATAATTACAAATTGTTATATTATGCGTCCCGCGTCATGCATCGTTCATCGTTTGTTTGAATTGCCTTGAATGACTGTGTAATATTTGTCACTGTAATTTTTTAAATGACCAAAATTAACAACCATCTCACAAACCTCTGACAAATGAATGAGAAGAAGCAAATCCCTCTGTGCCCTTTGTGCAGCACGCAATTCTCACATCGACATGGTTTTTCGTTGTGTTCGCAAAAGTTTATTGGAATTGTCCTCTTGCTAAAGCAAGTGTTAATATGGTCAATTCTCACTTTGTCGAATTTGTCCATACGTTGTAGCTGCTGGAGCTGCTGGGACCTCATGGCCACTATTGACTTTAAAAACATTAAATCAAACACAATAAAATAAATATATATTTGTTTATCTGTAAAAATCGCATCTATAGACTCGATAAATATGGATATCGAGCCATAGTGGAGGATGATGATGAACATACACTTCATTGGGGCATTCCCATGATACTGCCACATCCAAGTTTATTTCTTGTTCATTGATGCAGATTCATTAATTAGTTTCCTGTACTTTCAGCACACTCTCCTCTATTGTATACTGAAATTGCATGCAATCACCAAATCAAAATTGGCATAACTAGCAACGGTACCCGCCCTACGGGTGGGGCTTCAATTGGGAGGCCCAAATGAAAAGGCAAAATATCAGAAATTGAAGGCTTTTTTAATTTTAAACGATTTATATAAACATCCGTTAAATCATATCACACGCAAATCATCAAAATCTAAACAGTATTTGTAGAATTTCAATAAAAGCCACATCACTGTTCATATCGGTAAATATTGTTCCATCATGTTTGGAAAAACTGGAAAATTGGAAAAATTGTAAATTGGGAAAAAATTGGAAAAACAATATGGCCTATTTTACTCCAGGGGATCCCAGGATTACCCACCCAAAATTATGTTGCGATTGGTTCAGCCGTTTTTGCGATACCTGGGAACAGACGGACAGTCAGACAGACAGACGGACATTTGGTGAATTATAGTAAGATAACTTATGCTTTACCTGCTGAGCTGGGTGAGTTGGGTCGAGGCGGCAATAAATTATTGCCAATCCATGTTTTCACCATTTCGTTCTCAGGAACATATGTGTTGCAATTAATGAGTTTGCGGTAACAGATTTCATCAGTCCATGTGACTCTATACAACATGTTCCCAGTGGAATCTATTGACAATGTGTGTACAAGTGTGCATGGAAGAGCACTGTGTTACTCAAATGGGATAATACATTTATGCTCTTGCGTGCTTGTGTAGCACATCCCCTGTTTGGCCTGTGGAGTGAGGCTGATTAGTACTATACTACTGCTCTTCCTCATTGAAAATACCCCTTCACCACCTCCCATCACCAGCTAGCTATCTCCATCCACCTCTCTGACATCCCTCTTCAAACAGTCTTCCATTCTTAACTGCGGTCTACTCCTCCTCCAGCCTTCCTCTTTGCACTTTTCTCCCTATGCTGACTGCTAGGTATTTGGCCATTAGACTGAAAACACACCCATTGAACATGAAAGGATTCCAACAGTTTCCCAAACCCAAAACCCCCTGTATCACTCATCCAACCACAGGTTGAGATTTGTTGCTTTGCTGATGAAGTCTACACCACCATAAATTCTCAGCCAAATCCAGGGGAAAAAAATCGCATTACAATCCCTTTCCATCAATCGACCACCCAACAAACTGTCCCTATCCTTCAAGAGTAAAGTCTTCCTACATCATTAGCTCCCACAAGCACATGCACCACAACCAATGTCCCTTCACCATGACGTGACAAAACGTCATCCAATATTCCATCACTACCCCTCACCCTCGCCCCTCTGAAACAACGCAATATTCTATTGTTTTCAATCCCTGCCACATAATGAAGAATCTACATACCCAATGGCCTCATCCGTGATCTCCATGACCGCCTCCCCCTCATCTTCAATCAGCACCTACCATCTAGCACACCTGCTGCACCCACATCACCGCCCACACAATCTGCACCACAATCCTCGTGCGCACCTGCAGCATCCCCAATATTGACTGCACCATTCATTTCCAAAGACGATGAGGTACTGCATCTGATCTCGACTCCATCTGAACTCGAACACTTAAAATGAAATGCTAGCGAGATATTATTTGTTACTGGCTGGGCTTCCCTGGGGTGGTGGGGGGAAGGAGGGAGAAGAGGATACCCGAGGTGGGGGTGAGGTGGGCTGCCCCAGGTGGGTGACCTTTTCCCGGCGGTGATTTTGTGACATGTTGGACGTTGAAAATCTATGAGTTGTTAGCCTCATGATGGTTACCTTTTGCCTTGGGTCGTCAGTAGCACTGCCTTACCCCCAACCCCCGCGCCCCTGCCTTTCATCCAAATATACACTTTATAGCTGACTGTGGCCTCAAAATGGACATCAAGGCCAATATGTGGTAGCTTAAAACCTTTGCCAGATTCTGAAATACCTACAACCAAAATGTGGGACCTCTAGGTGCTACGGTTTGGCCGTGAAAGCATAACGTGCAAATATACAAACAAACACGCGAACATTTTAAAATATTTATAACATACTAGCTGAAAGCACCCGGCATTGCCCGGGTTATTTTTGAATGAATTTACTACTATAATTCAGCTTTTACCCACGGCCGTAGAAGAATGACTACTATAATTCAGCTCAGCTTTTAATTGCGAAATGGGCCCAGCCCGGCCGATGCGGCCTCTACCAGCCTCGCCACCTAGCCTATAACCTTCCCGGGGCCCGTCCCGACATTTTTGGTTCTTTTTAAATGAATTTACTACTATAATTCAGCTTTTACTCGCGGCCGTAGAAGAATGACTACTATAATTCAGCTCAGCTTTTAATTGTGAAATGGGCCCAGCTCGGCCGACGCGGCCTCGTCACCTAGCCTCTAACCTTCCCGGGGCCCGTCCCGACATTTTTGGTTCTTTTTGAATGATTTTACTACTATAATTCAGCTTTTACTACTATAATTCAGCTTTTACTCGCAGCCGTAGAAGATTGACTACTATAATTCAGCTCAGCTTTTAATTGTGAAATGGGCCCAGCTCGGCCGAGGTGGGCCTCGACTGGCCTCACCACCAAGCCTATAACCTTCCCGGGGCCTGTCCCGACATTTTTGGTTCTTTTTGAATGAATTTACTACCATAATTCAGCTTTACTCGCGGCCGTAGAAGATTGACTACAATAATTCAGCTCAGCTTTTAATTGCGAAATGGGCCCTGCCCGACCGAAGTGGCCTGAACCGGCCTCGCCACCTCGCCTAAAACCTTCCCGGGGCCCATCCCGACATTTTTTGTATTGGAGGGTTCCTCCTATCTTTCACCGTTCAGGAAATTAGCTTGCACAGACAAACAAACAAAAACTTTCTTTTATAATATAGAGAGATAATATTGCTTTCGTATGAAATGATGGTTTTATTGAGTTTAATTTAGGATGTCACAAAAATTGTACAAATATTCTGCCCAAGCTCGGCCTGGAGGTATTATAGCTCATGTTTAGGAAACTAGAAGTGTTTGGCTATTTTTTTCCCTGTACTCCTGTTCTTTAATGCTTTTTTAACACTTTGAGTACGGGATTTTTTTTTGATAAAAATACCCCCGGTACGGAATTAATTTGGCATTACAGGAATGCAACCACGTACTGACGATCTATTTATAGGTAAAGTCAATAACGTGTAGTAACGCCATCCGTACACAAAACTTTTTCGTGGGTTGCGGCACTGGACGTCATCCGTACTCAAAGGGTTAATTTGTTTTTTTTTCTAAGCAGCACATGATCACGGTGATTTAGTCAGTTGCCTAAGAAATCTGTCTCCCACTTATATACCGCAGGTTCGTGCAAAATCAAAACTTAGTAATTGAGGAAGAATTTCATGCAACTGTCTCAAGTGTCCTTTAAAACCAAATTTTTAAACATTTTTACATCTGAGCGATCAAACATTTCATAAATTACGGTCACTCACGCCGTTAAAAGAAACCTGTTGCATCAAAGTAAGCTTGATGTGAGGCAGAATAGTTTTGTCTGAAATTGCAAGAAACCATGCCAACATACAACACTTTTGTCCAACCTTTTAAAATATCCTCCTGCTCTTGTACTGAATGCACTCGGCCTCAGTTGCCACTGAAGAATGTCAAATGGACGTGTCTTATGCTTTGCAGTGTTTGCCATTTGTGTTTGCCATTTTACTAGTGTTTGCTAGTGTTTTACTAGTGTTTGCAAACTAGTGTTTGCCATTTTTGGCCATTTTTGAATAACTGTCGTTGTGCTCGGTTTATAATTTCTTGGTGATCCAATTTTTTTTGCTTAGTTGAGATAATCAGTCACAACCATTTTCGAACATATTTGTCATTATGCTGATCTTTGTCTGCGAGCTGACTTTAATAGTGTGCAATTCAATTTTTCTGATCCTTTTGCATTGTCCTGAAACTTGATTCTGATCGATTTCACGATATTATCTGAGATTTATTTTGCGTATTGATCTTCAAATACTTTTGTGTTGTTTAGTATTGTTTCCTGCTGTTGAATAAATATGGCATATTTTACATTATGGCAAAAACTAACAACTAACAGACAAAGATTTTGGCAAAAGCTACATGCATCTCTTTGATAAAGTCAATTTATATAACATGTATGCAAAATGCGAGAATTAACCCATGTACGACTCTTGAGTGGAGCCAATACAAGCTTCTTCCCTCTCCAACATATCTCATTCCTCTCAATTCCTTCTCCCATACTCTTACCTTTACATTTCTTCCCTATCTTTATTTTGGATTTTTTATGCTTCCATTGACTAAATCACCAGAGGCATTATGTTTTCAGGTTGTGCATGTGGCTGTCAATCCATCCATCCTTCTGTGATATGTTTTCATTTGCAACATAACTTAAGAATGGCTGAAGGGATCTAAATCAAACTTGCAATTACAATGATGTGTAATGATGTAAATAAAAACTGATTAAATTATGGGGTCAAGAGGTCTAAGGTTCTGTTAAGTCCTGTTAAGTAAAAATTATCTTACCGTGCTAACTTGTGAACCAGTGATGAGATTTTGTCCAAATTTGGCACAAGTATATTCTGTATTATGATGCAAAGATGAACTGCTTAGATTTCGCCATCAAGAGGTCAAAGTTCAGAGGTCATGCCATGTAAAAATGTTGATACTTGAGAACAGCTAAAGGAATTTAAAAAAAACTTGGTACAAGTATGTATAATGATGTGAAGATGAAATGATAAGATTTCTGGCTTAAGAGGTCAAAGGTCAGAAAAATGATGTTAAAATCCTGTTACCATGATGACTGTTTTTTTGTTTTTTTTGTATACAGAATCGAGGCTCGTGTAAGAGCTAACACATTGAACATGAAAACATGCACAGACACATAAAGCATGCAATGAAGGGAGCAGGAGACAAGAGCGGGAGAGAGAGAGAGAAGCACATAAGCAGAACAACAGAAGAGAACAGGGACGTCGGTAGATCTGTGGAAGGGGGAGGGCTGGGGGAGGAGGGAGGGCTACACTTCAAATAAAGCAAATGAACACTTCTAGGAATAACCGTGATGGGATTTTGACCAAACTTGATATGATATCCACTCCCGCATCATCAGGTGCACATGGCTGCCAAAGCAGTTTCTTGACTATTGGGCACAATCCTTGTTGGGGCGTCACTCCTACGCAGGACACTCAAATTGCTCATTCATCCCAGTAAGCTGGTACTCATTTCGCCAACCTCGGAAGGATGACAGGCTGAGTCAAACCCAAAAAGTGTTAATTCAATGAGTGACTGGGATTGGAACTTGGGACCCTATAATCCCAATCTAGCACCCTAACCGTTAAGCCAACACTATGTTTATCCAAACTTGATATGCAAGTATATATTATGATGCAAAGATGAACTGATTAGATTTTAGCATCAAGAGGTCAAAGGTCAAATGTCATATCTGGAAAAAATGTTATCGAGGTAGTATTTGAAGTAAACAGCAAGTACATGTACCACGATACATATGTGTAGATTAGATATTGAGGTCAAATGGTCATGAGGATTTTGGTTAGAGTTAGAGTAAGCAAAGACCTAATGTGGGTGGAGGCATATCGGTCGACGTCGCAACGTCAAATTATGTCTAGTTTCTGTTTTATTTTCACAAAATCTTGATGAATAATTAGCACGTAGTTTGATTCTTAGTTATTCCAAATTGTTAAACATCCCTACTTTGAGTATTATGATTGTTCATTGTTGGGTAAGGCAAATTAAGTTTTTATGGAAATATGGAAAGAGGTGGAGGAGGAGGGAACAACCCTTCTTGCTTGTTGCTCTAATGGTTTCCCCACAGAGATTTATAAAGTCCTTTCGTGCTCCTGTCCCCATCCCTGCACCACCGTGGCCCACAGAGGAGGCAGTGAACGAGGTGAAACGGCAGGCGATGACAGAGCTCCAAAAGGCAGTGGCGGAGGCTGAACGGCAGGCCAGAAGCACGATTGCAAATGAGCGGACACACATGGAACGTGCCCTATCAGAGGCCAAGAGACAAGCTACAGAAGAAGCCCTCTCCCTTGTTGGACGCCAAGAAGACTCCAGTGAGGTATACTAGGATGGGGGAAGGGAGGTACGAATTATTTTAAATATGGAATTATCATTGCACCATGTCATTGGTACTTGTCTGGAGTACGAATCCTCCTCTATAAACAGGTTTTTCAGTTTAAATTATACTCACAAAAAGTTTTGCATACCATGGAATGCACTTCTGAGGGGAAAAACAACAAAAGGATGCTTTTGCGAACGAGCACTAAAACGCAGTTAATCTCACGAACAGACCATCAACGAGCAAGGTGAAGAGGTTACGCATCAAGTTCGGCAACATTAGTACCAGGACCCAGAATGACCTAAAATGCCTGCATGTTTTATCAAAACCGATCGACTATTTGACCCTTTTAGTGTTATTGGTGATCATTTTGTTGCACAATAGTGGTCAATTTGGTGTTCACGGCCATTAAACTGTCACTTTTAAAAGTAATTGCAATTCGTGAATTGCCAGCTGCAGGTTCGTACACTGATTGCGGTGCTAATGGTATGCTTTTATCCATATCCCCAGTTCAAATAGTGCATTTCACAAATGATTACATGTCCTTGTTTTCAGAAGCATTTGTGTAGAAAGTTTGAAAAAATGAATTAACTTTTCAGAGTGCTCATTAATGCACTTGAGTGATGAGCTTTTCACCGAGTGTTGCAAATCATTTTTTGGTGCAATTGTCCATTCAATTTTTCTTGTTTTATTTTTGCAGTTTTATTCCATATATGACAAAAACATAAAATGAGATTTTTGTTGCCTTCAATTTAATTCTGAGTTCACGAAGCCCTCTTGAATTCTTTTAGCATTCTGCGATCTGCAGGAGCTTTCCTTGTGATGCCATCCCATGCACAGGGCTCTAGATTGCTCGCAAATACAAAATGCAAATACTACAAAATGCAAACTCAATTGTTTTTCAGGGTTTTTTTTTTCCTCCTCTCTACGAATAACATTGAAAAATCTCTAGCACTTCCTTAAGATGACCTTTACACCTACTTGTGAATTTGACAATGATTGGCGACCATTACATGAGTATATGATGATCACCATTCCATTGTCTACATGTAATGCTTGACTTACTTCATTTTTTCCAGATGAAATAAGCTCAGATGGAATTAGATATTTCCTAATGATGGAATAACTACAACATAATGGCTAACCATCTGCATTTTTAGAACGTGAACAACATATTCTTTCTCAAAACTGTGAAACCGTCATTTTTAACTTCATCGTCCTCAATCTTACAAACGAGAAAATGATGAAATCTTTATTTATTGTAGTCACGCCAACTTTTGGTCACCTTAGCTTCAAACATCTAAAGTCGTCTCGGCAAACATCAAGACTGTCTCGCAAAAAAGGGAAATCCGCTCTGCTGTAGTGAAGATATTGTTACAGACACGACTTTGGTGTTAAAGTGGGCCGAGCGGAATGGCCGTCGTGTCCGCACAAATTACCCGACTATACTCGACGTTGACGAAGTCGCGCGATGCTGGCTCAATAAGAAAAAGAAGACACCCGGCTGGATCACAATCACACAATACGACACCAACGTTTCGATTCTCAAGTATATTCGTACGGAAAAAGGTTAGATTACAGGGGCTAGAGGTATATTACAGGAAGACAGGCACTTAGACACACTCTTATATTAACCCCGGACAGACGACAGACACACGGGACAAAATGCTGACTCACACGGGGGTTGATGAAAAGGAAAGGCAGGTCGCGATGGCTCAAGGTGCACTCTTGGCTCAAAGCAGGGTACACGGTTCGGTCCAGAGATGCGGGGAGGTCTCGTCGCAGCGCTCAGAGGTGACGTTCTTTCTCAGGCCTCTCCAAACTCAGGCGCATCTGTTTCAGCGCTCGCAGGTCCGTCTTTCTCCAGCTGGGGGCGAATCTGACGTCACGTCCGGCAAGCGGCTGCGTATATCCGGCGGGGAGTGACACGCCCTCGGCTCGTTAGCTCCGCCTCGTGGAATCGGCACGCTGCTTCTCATTGGGTGCGTGCGGGGGGGTTACTGGCTCCGCCCCCGACGAGGAGCTGACAGCCAGCCCCTTCGGGGTAACCCCGTGGAGCGCATGGTCTGGAGCTAATCGAGCCGGTGTGAGGACGCATCCTCCCCCGCTCCGCCGCCATCCCCTCTGTTGTTGTTGTAATTGTTGTTGTAGTTGTTGTTATTGTTGTTGTTTGGGGAAGAAGATGGGAGGAGGTATGGGAAAGGTCCTAAACTCACTACTGATGCCATATAATCACATTCTGGTGCAACGAAGAGTCATAATTAATGGAGACGAGGCCTTAACTGACATAGAATAAGAATAACTAGGAAGATGTCCGAAAGTTGTCTACGTGTGGTGCGGTGGACCTGGGCACGACATTTAATGGGGGAATAAGGGGAAGGTCGGCTCTACTGATTGTTATTTACATGCAATGGGACTAGGGAATGGGGGACTGGGGAAAGTTGGGGAGTATTGGAGAAAATAGGGGAATATTTACAAGCGGATATGGAGGCCAAATTCCATATTCGCAACATTGCACCCTTCTCTACCCTCGGGGCGTCCCGACCCGATAAATTTTTACCTACTTTAGTGTGGCACGCAATGTAGTTCCCTCTACTATTAACTCTACCCTGAGTGCGACAGTTTTACAGATATTCACAAATGAGTAAATATGTCCCCCTGCGACGTTGCACCCTTCTCCTCACAGAAACACACCCACAGGATAACCGAATCCGGAAAGAATTCTCAAACTAAACATACAGCCGGTAGGGAGCATTATTTACAAGACTACGCTGCTATTTACACTACGATCCAGGACCTGTTTTTGGAGGAACACATGCAGATGTTATGCATAGAGAGAGCGCGCTTGCCAACATCGATACACCAACCCACGAGTGCTCTGTGGCCGACGGCCTTTAATAACGTGCAGAGCACCCTTTCCCAGCATCAAAAGCACCACCCCACCACCAATCGGTGCAGTCACCATTGTTCATTGGAATAAAAATAAATTCGACAACCCCTAACCCTGCAGGTGTCTCTTGCTCTTCTTGTGGTGCACTTGGTGGTGTTAACTATAAGTGGTTCACCTGTATGGGCATAGGTGCCACGTTGACCCATAGGTCCATCCCCGGGTGGTGCTTGGCCGCAAACGAACTGCGGTCCATTGTGGGTGGCCACAAACATTGCGGTCCATATGGTGTATCGATCCAGGCAGCCAACAGCGAAAGTGCAGGCCCACAACTGCGTAGCCAGCACCTCTCTCTCCTCTCTCTCTACCCCAAAGCCAGATCCTCGGAGGTGGGAGACAAAAGAAGAAACAAGTGAGTAAGGTGGTAAGGGCGCAAAAGTGCACGCAATGTAAGGTGATGCACACTGGGGGCACATGGGAACCAGGTGAGACAGGTACGTTCCTATCGTACGCCCCCCCCCACCAGGTAACCTACATGGCCCCTCCCTTACCCCTTACTGCATCCACAAAACACAACACTACCCATAAACATCTACTTTACAAATCGACAAACATCCCTACTGTCTTCCCCGTTCCTCCCATAAACCAAATTCGTCTTCTCTCCCTCCTAACCAATCAAATTTGCCATTTTCAACTCTCATCAAAATTTGCCATCTCCAACTGCACATCAAAATTTGCCATCACCAATTCATCATCAGTCCCTCCTAAGGAGGGAGAGATGGAATCACCCCAATGTCTCATCCACGTCGTGATGCGTCTCACAAATCCACAGCAATCTCATTTCCTGCACACAGAACAAAGAAAACACAGGTGTGGAGTCATCATCATCACCACAGGTAAGTGGCTGCGTATGGTGCGACAGGTTCTTCAATCCTAACTATTTCCTAAATGACTTTAACAACTTTACACCACCCGGGGTCTTCCTCCGGCCAAACCATTGGCCCTCTTACACTATGGGTTCTAAAAACCAATTCCCATTGGCCAAACTGTGGTGCTCTTCAATTTGGGGTCTCACTCCCCCGATTCATCTCCCGGTGCCCTCGTACAATTTCTGGGCTGTGGCGTGTACCTCTCCCAGTGGGTCTACCCACCTGCACCCCTCCACCACTGCAGTTGCCTCCGAGCTTACCTGCTCCTTACCCTAACCTATCTACCTGGGGAAGGCCCTCTGGCGCTCTCCCCACTCCGTGCCCTCTCTGGCACTGGGCTACCCGGGTCCATCCTCCGGATCCTCGGGCCCCATCCACAACTCTACCGGCTCCCAGAGCCCACCTGCGGCCTCACCTGGCCGACATCCTCACAGTGGTGGAGTGCCCAACCAACTACACACACTAACAGGCTACACGCCCAGCCATTTCCACAACACTAATGCACCCATTCACAACACCATTCTGCAACCGCACCACAAATGCCAATATCCAACCACAATTTACCTGCACCCTCTACCTAACACTTACACTACCCGCCCCGGGTACTCGTGAAAGGGGTCCACTCTTCCCCCATCCACACCTTCGCACCATGCACACCACTCCGTACCACTCACTCCAACTCTCTCCACACACCTGTACCTGCACACCTGTGCTCTCACACCTGGTGCCGCCTGCACCCTTCTCTCCCCAAGCGCATTCGCGCTGATCCACAACACTCATTACTCACACACTGCTCCACACACCTGTCCAGTTGCACACCTGTGCAATCACACCTGTTCGATCACACCTGTTCAATCCTCACCTGTTCAATCCTCACACACACGGCATCATCTCAGCTAACTACTCCCCTCTGAAACTTGCGCTTCCCAGTCGTCCCTTTAAACTATTGCGCTCCCTCGTCATTATCATCCATACTAATCTACCTGCGTCCCCACTACAGGTATCAGTCACTAACTAATCTTAACGTTACCTAATGTCATCTTCTAGATCCCTACACACAATATCCTAACCCACCCGGGCTAGTTTTCACTGCCATACACCCCATAAGCTATTGCGCATTTGCCCCACACATGGGAAGGATGGTGGATTTGCCATCCCACCACATCGGGGGTCTCTCACTACCAATTTTGCACATCAAATTGCAACAAATTAAAAATTTGCCAATCATCTGCCAATCACTGTACCATTACCAATCATCACTCTGCCAATCCTTTGCCAATCATCAAATTTTGCTTTTCTCTAATTTTGGGTCCAAAACACTAACCTCATCACCCAGTCGACTCACTAATACCTCTCGGTGCGCCAATTCCTGTCCAAAGCCCGGCTTCGTAAAGCCAAGCAATGGATGCTGGTTGTTTTGTGCCAGCGGCTGAATGCGTCCGGCACTCGGTGCAGGGACGGGGGCTTACCCGGGCCGAGATCCCACGCATCACCTCGGCGTGGAGCCATCCAATGTCCCGATCTCGACCTGCCGGCACGTCTCAACAAAAAGTGGTCGCCATAACGACCCTTCCTATCCAGCTGCCCGCTCCGCCTAGTGGAGCACGGACGCGGCCGTCCCACGCGAGGCCCAGCGTGGATCGCGCACGGCGGTCCTTTCGAACCCGCCGTGGCTCGGATCCCCGCTGGTTCTCGCGGCACGCGAAGCCCGGCACGCACCGAGGGCCCGATTCGGCTATAAGTCGTTCTAAACTCGACCCCGTCTAACGTCGATGCTTCACCTGGACGCTTACACCCCGCAGCCCGTTCCTTGCTCACACATCCAGCCGTGCCCATGCTCCTCGTACCTTTCCTTACACACCCAGGTACACCCATTCCACTCACAGCCTTGGTCACACACCTGACCACCGAACACTTTGGCACACATTCGTTGGTCGCACACCTCACCAAAACACCTCTTCGCACCCCCTCCTCGGTCACCTCCTCTGTGACAATCACAGGTGTGCTCTCATTCGCACACCCAACCACGTGCCTCACCACCAACTCCAGCGTGCATTCCCACTCACGCTCTACCATTCCAGGTGTGCATCCTTCCATCCCAGGTGTACATCCTCGCTCACCTGTCACAACTAACTCACGCTCCATGTCACTCTCACTACTTTCACCTCCATTCCTGACAGCGCACTCACCCTTACTCTTGACAGCGCACTCTTTCCTCGTGCACCTGCCCGTCACACACCTTTCTCGCGCACACTCTCCCGTTACACCCTCTGTAACACTCACCACAGGTGGACACTCTTCCTTACTTCTGACAGCGCACTCTTTCCTCATGCACCTGTCCGTCACACACCTTTCTCGCGCACACTCTTGCGCACACTCTCCCGTCACACCCTCTGTAACACTCACCACCCCGCGCTTCCATGTGCTCCCTCGCACACACGCTACGACCGACTCACTCTCGCCAGCACCCTCACTCCTTGGCACGCACTTTTTCCTCACACACCCCAGAGTCGGACTTTCTCGCACACCTCCTCTTTCGCACACCAGACCTGTCGCACACTTCACCAACGGCCTCTCACGAACACCCGGGTCCATCTCGACCCCCAAGCTTCTTAAATCCCCTGGCGCATCATACGCACGACCATATTGGTCACCACTTACACCGGGTCCTCTTTCTCTTCGCTTCTCCTCCATCACCTGCGAATCCCTCATCCGGTTAATGAGCACATCATCACGATCCGAACACAGACTTTGGACCAATTCTTTTACTTCCTCCTTTATCTCTTTCTTATCCTCTCTCCGTCGCTTCTTAATTTCGCTCACCCCTTCTTCCACTTCTTCTAATTTTTGCTTCATCTCCTTCATCTCTTCGTGCGCCCCTTTAAGTTCTTCCTCTAACTCCACTTTATTTTTTTCTATGTGCTCCCGCACCTCCCGCTCTTTAACCTCCATTACCTCTACCACCTTGTCCATTTTCCTCGTCAGGTCCTCATGTACCGTCTGGCACTCTTTTTTAATTACCCCTACGTCCTTTTTCATCTCCTTCTGTGTCGATTTTAAACCCTCTATTACCGCTGTGTTCTTCTTTACCTGGTCCCCCAACTCCTTTTGTCCCACTGTCAGTTGTTCTACTCCCAGCGTCAACTCCTCTATACCACCTTGCAATTTTACAGTCCCCTTTCTCACCTCTTTCTCCATGCGCTCCTTACAGTGCCTCACCTCCTCGCGCACTCCTCCGACCTCCTCACTCACTCCTCTTCTGATCTCCTCTCCCATCACTTGCATCTCCTGCCCAGATGCCACCCTCATCTGCTCCATTTCCTCCCTGTGAGCATCCAGTTTGGTTTCTACCCCCATTCTGACCCCCTCTATCTGCTGCTCCATTTGTTTAACTTCCCTTTCCGCTTGGTCCCTCATGTCCCTCAATTTGCCTTCCATACTGTTTTCTAACCCCTCTAACCCCTTTTGCATCCCTTCCATTTGATTCTCTTGAGCGGCCATTCTGTTTTCTACCCCCGTTAACCCATTTTTCACTTCTTTTATCCCGTTGTCTAACCCCTCAAAATTATTGTCTAACTTCCCAATTTTCTTGTCTAACTCCTCAAAATTATTGTCTAACTTCCCAATTTTCTTGTCTAACTCCTCAAAATTATTGTCTAACTTCTCACCGGTACCCCTCGCTTCGTCCCTCATTACCCCCATTTGGTTTCCCATTACCCCCATTTGGCCCTCTAATCGCTCACCCTGAGCCCTCATTCCCACAATTTGGTCTCCCATTCGTTCCATAAGGGCCCTCATTTGCAACATAAAAAGGTTCGGATCCACCAGGGGCGCTGCCACGGTCGCGGGCGCGGTGACCAGCGAGGCGCCATTTTGCGCGTCTGCTACCCTCGCTGCTTCGCTCTCCTCACGTCCCTCAATTTGGTCCTGGACCGACCCTGCCTCACTCTCCCCTACCGGACCCCAGCCGTCTTGATCCGCCATAGCGCGACTTGCAAAATTCGAGTTTCGTAAAACAAAACAAATTTCGGCCGCTCCAAATTTTGACCAAATTTTTTTTTTTTTCTATTCGTTTTTTTTTTTCTTCAAAATTTGGTCGGGCCTCGAATCTCACTCCCGACACCAATTGTTACAGACACGACTTTGGTGTTAAAGTGGGCCGAGCGGAATGGCCGTCGTGTCCGCACAAATTACCCGACTATACTCGACGTTGACGAAGTCGCGCGATGCTGGCTCAATAAGAAAAAGAAGACACCCGGCTGGATCACAATCACACAATACGACACCAACGTTTCGATTCTCAAGTATATTCGTACGGAAAAAGGTTAGATTACAGGGGCTAGAGGTATATTACAGGAAGACAGGCACTTAGACACACTCTTATATTAACCCCGGACAGACGACAGACACACGGGACAAAATGCTGACTCACACGGGGGTTGATGAAAAGGAAAGGCAGGTCGCGATGGCTCAAGGTGCACTCTTGGCTCAAAGCAGGGTACACGGTTCGGTCCAGAGATGCGGGGAGGTCTCGTCGCAGCGCTCAGAGGTGACGTTCTTTCTCAGGCCTCTCCAAACTCAGGCGCATCTGTTTCAGCGCTCGCAGGTCCGTCTTTCTCCAGCTGGGGGCGAATCTGACGTCACGTCCGGCAAGCGGCTGCGTATATCCGGCGGGGAGTGACACGCCCTCGGCTCGTTAGCTCCGCCTCGTGGAATCGGCACGCTGCTTCTCATTGGGTGCGTGCGGGGGGGTTACTGGCTCCGCCCCCGACGAGGAGCTGACAGCCAGCCCCTTCGGGGTAACCCCGTGGAGCGCATGGTCTGGAGCTAATCGAGCCGGTGTGAGGACGCATCCTCCCCCGCTCCGCCGCCATCCCCTCTGTTGTTGTTGTAATTGTTGTTGTAGTTGTTGTTATTGTTGTTGTTTGGGGAAGAAGATGGGAGGAGGTATGGGAAAGGTCCTAAACTCACTACTGATGCCATATAATCACATTCTGGTGCAACGAAGAGTCATAATTAATGGAGACGAGGCCTTAACTGACATAGAATAAGAATAACTAGGAAGATGTCCGAAAGTTGTCTACGTGTGGTGCGGTGGACCTGGGCACGACATTTAATGGGGGAATAAGGGGAAGGTCGGCTCTACTGATTGTTATTTACATGCAATGGGACTAGGGAATGGGGGACTGGGGAAAGTTGGGGAGTATTGGAGAAAATAGGGGAATATTTACAAGCGGATATGGAGGCCAAATTCCATATTCGCAACAATATGTTCTGTTCATAGCCAGGCTCCTTTCAGCACATCAACACTGAGTCACTCGGCAGAGAATGCATTTGGTGGTTTGCTTTTGCTGTTGCCAGTAGTAGTCAGGGGAATTTGTAATTCTGCCAGAGCACTGGCAGACAATAACCTAATCTTTTGAAAATGTACCGTGAAATCTTTAATGTCCGCTAGTAAAATCTGAAAGACTGTACACTCGTCGATGAAACTCCCCGCCTCTAAAGCACCACCAGTCGGGAATAAATCTCAGAATTCTGGATTCTAAACGGCTCAAAAGTGAATACTGTGGTGAATTCTGGAGGTCACACATAATCTGAAGTTCAGTTGGCCTGCTCGAGCATGCATTTCCCGAAGGCCGAAGGATCTTTTCCGCCTATTACCACGAGGGAAAACTGAGTGATTTACTCTTCCCTACAGGTGCCATTACCATTTTTTATTGAAGGGTCATGTTATTTTCCTCTCTGTGGTATATAGATTCCAGTAGATCTAGACTCGGGTCATTTAGTCTGTGGAAGATGCAAAAGCATATAATGCCTCAAGGACATCGTGCTTCCTCCTTTTCAGTTTAGTGTTAAATAGCAGTAGCAACTGTTTCAAAAGGTAATCACATGTGTTTGTGGTTTATAATATTTTGTACGTCCGGTAGGAGTGCCCCACAAAATGCCACAATAAGCTATTTATACATGTTAACAGTGTTTGTCCGAGGAGGAAAAAACCCCTTGGGAATGAGGGATATTATTAGTATTAATAATGTTTTGTAATAACATTAATATTATGCTATTATCAACAATGTTGTTATTACTTTTGTGTTTACAAACAGCCTTTAAAAACGCCATGATAAGCTATCTATGCACTTTAATGCAGATTTCACCCAAGATGGAAAACCCCTTTGGGGAGAGGGGGAAATTAAGTTATTAGAACCTCCGTCGTGTGACCCTTGGTCCTCCTGTCAAGTTTGGTTGAGATGGGTAACGACCAAATATATCGCAATCAAACAGACAGACAGACACCAAATTGTGTCTTTTAATATGTTACCATTCGATTTCTGAACAATTCTACAGTAAATGTAGTTCAGATTTTGCATGGCTCATCGATGATATTGAAACCAAATTGTGTATTAATCATTCATTTCATCAAATTGTACCTATGTTTATAGAATTGTACCGACAAATTGTACCTACAAGATCTGCCAGAGAAACCCTCTTCTGGTGAAACTGCCAAAATCAAGACTCTCTGCTCACCTTCGCTTGCACTTTTTTCCCGCCTCTGGAACAAACTCCCTCACTCTCTTCAATCCCTCTCCTCCCTCCAGGTCTTTAAAACAGCTGTTCACCACCATCCCCCATCCAAAACCTTGATCTTTTCTACCTCCGTTAAAACACCCCAAATCCACCTCTTTCAATCTCCAACCTCTTTCATGAAATTCCTATTAGTGTTCATTTGCTTTATTCCGTGTACCCCGCCCTGGCCTCAGCCCTCTCCCTTCCACAGACCTACCGATGTCCCTGTACTCAATGTTGTTGTGCTTGTATGTTTTCCTCTCTCTCCCCCTCTTGTCTCCCACTCCCTTTATTTATTGTATGTTTTATGGGTCTGTGCCTGTTCTCATGTGTAATGTGTTAGCTCTTACACAAGCCTCGACTCTGTATACAAAAAAAATAAACAATCCACCTGTAAAAGTATATTGCATGAACTGACATCTGTGCGAGCAAACATTTTGTCATTTACATTTGTGAGAAAAGTTGAACTCTAGCATATACAATACTAAGAAAATAGGTGGGAGGGATACATGGGTGTAACATATATATATATATATATATATATATATATATATATATATATATATATACGTATATATATATATATATACAGTATATATATATATATATATATATATATATATATATATATATATATATATATATATATATATATATATATATATATATATATATATATATATATATATATATATATACATAGTCTGATTAATGATCGTCTAGTAAGTACTTCTATAAGAGTCACAAAAGTTTCTTGAAAGAGTTTGTCAGTTTTATCTTGAGATCAATTAGTGTATAGATTTTTGTTACTCACCCCAAAAACACATTATAGGGCTTGTTTTTAAAAATAATATATAATAACAAGAATTCTAATTCGGTTTATTCATGCAAAGACACCAATCAAGGCAGTCCGAACACTGAAATTAGTGTGGTTTACAAAAGGTATACTAATATTCATATGGTTTACATTGTAAAGTATAAAATAACAGTAATCATTACATCATCAAAGCATCAAAATCATAATTAACTAAAAAATATATTGTGGTCTTAAACCAATAACATGTTTAAAATCACAGGATATACAAAAAAGGTGGCGAATGTGCTGTGGCAAAATGGTGACGAAGGCACACGGGATGTACAAAAATTAACGCACTCATGATAACCGGTTCAACAAAGTTGTGAAGTGAGGAATTGTTGAATTTTTCTACCGTTGCATTTTACAACTGGGAAAGTCCAGACTTAAGGAGTTTCTCAGTTGTAGGCAGGAACGAGATTGTGATTGACGGATAGGAGGCAGAATTTCACGACCATGTTCCGATTCGAGGAGAGTTGTTCTAAACTGTGTGAGGAGTTCGTGTCTGCGCTCTAATAAAGGAGGCATGTCAAGAGATGTACATTTTTTTTTGTACGAGTTGCTGTTATAGTATGTTGTGCGGTGGATTGCACACTTCTGCACTCGTTCAATCTTGACACTGAACCTCGGTCAAACTGGAACTCCACACAGGAGAACCAAACTCGAGTTGGGGGTGGGTGTACATTTTGTAAATAGTCACCAGGTCACCAACAAAGACGCCATTTTTCTTCAAAACGCACAGGATGTACAGCCATCGTGGAGCATGTGTGCAGAACTTGATTATTCCATCTCAGGTTAGCTTGGATGGTGATGCTGAGAAGAAAAATCGTATTTTGACCACGTCTCCTATCTAGCTCCTTCTGTTCTCTCAACCCTCTGACCCTCCCCAGCAACTCCAGAATGCTTCCAGTAATCCCCTCTTCGACAAACTCCCCAAATCCATGCTCTCTGAACACCTCAACTTTTTTGTTCCTGTTTTTTTTTCTGTACACATGATTGAGGCTCGTGGAAGAGCTAGAGCAAAATGTAAGGGAGCAAAATGGGAAGAGGAAAACATCAACATCAGAGTATGTGAGTTTAAGTGAGATCAATGGGAGGGAGGGATACATGGGTGTGAACAAGCTGAATGAAACACAGCAAGAAGAGGAAGGGGGAAAAGGTGGGGGTGAAACAGAAAAGGAACAAACCAACCGACAACTAACAGACGAAAAGAGGTGAGTGATGGGGGAAGGGAGGGGTCACAATAACCTGAAAAAGGGAGTGCTCGCGAATGGGGTCATTTAGGGTAGAAAAGATCATGAGTATATGGATGGTGATGACCTGAGGTAGTGGTGAACGGCTGTATTGAAGCCCTAGAGGAAAGAATTGAACGGAACTGACTGGGGAAGTTGGTTCCACAGGCAAGAGAAGAGAGGAACAAATGAGTGGAGGTGAAGAGTGAGCCTAGATTTGGGGAGTTTAGCTTTTTTCACGTTTGCGGAACCTCCTCCCGAGGATGTTCAAGCACATACTCTTCAGAGCTTTCAAGAAAGCGGTGCAATACCATCTCATGTCATTCCTCCATCCCTACCTCCAATCTTTTCGACCACCATTGACCCCAGCTCACGCAACCCTCTTACTTGCAGGTTACTGTATTTCCTCCTCATGTGGATAGCCACGAATGCGGGTGCAGGGTTGGAGTTTTCATTGATAAGATGGAAAAGTCATAGATTTGCATCACCACAAGCCAATTCCACCCCTTCTTTGCTAACAGGAACACAAAGACCCATTTATACCACACCTCAATGACCAACGGCACGGTTAGGCCGGCCATGAGGGGCATTTGCATCTACTTTGAACGGCCATAATCAGGTAATTGAGCAGGAATTTGGCCTGCTCAAGTATGCAGGGCCATGTTGGAGGCTCACGAAGATTTGGAAACCATGTCTTCAAGCCGCATTATTTGAAGAGAAAGCACTCGTGTGACGGTCTTGAGAAACGTGGATGTTTGTAACAAAGACTGTCTTTCCCTCGCGGTCCCCTGTGCTGTCTTTCCCTCGCGGTCCCCCTGTACTGTCTTTCCCTCGCGGTCCCCCTGTGCTGTCTTTCCCTCGCGGTCCCCCTGTGCTGTATTTCCCTCGCGGTCCCCCTGTGCTGTCTTTCCCTCGCGGTCCCCCTGTGCTGTCTTTCCCTCGCGGTCCCCCTGTGCTGTCTTTCCCTCGCGGTCCCCCTGTGCTGTCTTTCCCTCGCGGTCCCCCTGTACTGTCTTTCCCTCGCGGTCCCCCTGTGCTGTCTTTCCCTCGCGGTCCCCCTGTGCTGTCTTTCCCTCGCGGTCCCCCTGTACTGTCTTTCCCTCGCAGTCCCCCTGTGCTGTCTTTCCCTCGCGGTCCCCCTGTGCTGTCTTTCCCTCGCGGTCCCCCTGTGCTGTCTTTCCCTCGCGGTCCCCCTGTGCTGTCTTTCCCTCGCGGTTGTCAGCTCTTTCACGAGCCTCGATTCAGTATACCAAAAAAAAAAAAAAATCTTCTATTTATCCACAGCATCGTTTGGAAGGGTTGGAGGGAGAGGGGAGAGTGAGAAGGTGATTGAGGCAGAAGACTGCAATGACCACAATCCAGATTGCATCCAGTTCAATTTTCTTCCTTTTAGGTTTACGACAAGCAGAGTGCATGTGGTTCAACAATTGTCCTCTGCAAGCATAATGAGAATACATGACTTCACTGGTTATGGTAGAGTTACTTTTTTCTTTTTTGACCGGTCGTGTAGATGCAAATCAGACTCCCATAAACTCTCATTCAGCTCTTCTTACCTGCTGCCATTGGCTTTTAATGTGTGATACCATTGGGTTGAAGAGGCAGGCCTGGACAGCCAGAGATGCGGAGGTGATTCAAGCAATATTTCCGGGTGGATTGCTGGATTCTGCACAATTTGAGCTTGAATAAACCATCGACCCTGCGGTTAAGCATAGATATCCGAAGACATGCATGACATTCCCTCAGCTAGACATAAAAATTATCTCTTTCAAGAAATCTTGCCCTTTTTGTCACCTTGCTCTTCCGTTAACCACCATCTTGTGTCTGTTTTCTTTATCATAACCAATATCCAAGTACTAACGTTACAACTCGAGTAACAGCCTCCTAATGTTGTTGGACGTGGAAATACCATAATTTTGGCCACAAGTAAGAAACTGCTAGATGAGGGGGAAATAAAGCTGCCACACTACCATTGCAGAGTTGTCGATGTTGCCACATTCATAGAACCTTCGATAACACACACATTACTTTCTCCGGTCTCTTCAGCCATCCCATCCAAATTCAGCACTCTATGCATAGATGGCATAACAATGTCTGCCTCATGCTCTTGCATTGTTAGTGGAAACAGATATGGCTCGTCCTCCTGCTATCCTGCTAGTATGAAGCTATCTGGAGATTAAGCAGAAGTCCAATGTTTCTTTAGTGGACATCTGGATGGTAGAATAGATAATGTGCTCATCCTTGCATTGTTTTGTCTAAAACAGTCTCGTTTGATCATTGAAGGAGTCTAATATAACGAAAACCATCAAAAGTGCAGTGTTGACAGAGGGAGGGGTTTTTCTTGGAGCATGCCTCCCTTTGATGGGATATGAAGCCAGCTATATGTGTGGTATATTTCCTCCTTTGTAGATGTTAAATATTCCACATTGTATTATTTCAACTGGTACCCTGGCCAAATTCCTAATTCCCTCCATATTTGTGACAGCCATGGTTATGTATGTGCTGGAAGGATTGACTAGAGGTGTGCACACTGCCCTCTGAGCTGCCATGGCTAGGTTCAAATCTTGAGCCAGCTATACACTGCCATCCTGGTGTTTCACATGTGGAGTGAGGCATAAATGCGTTGCAGTGCATCCTGTTGCCTGGTGTTGGGCTAGCGGCTAGGGTGCCGGCTTAGGATCCAAGGATCCTGGGTTCGAATCCCGGTCGATTGCTGAATTAACGCCAGGGGGGTTGACTCAGCCTGTCAGCCTTCCGAGGTCGGCTAATTGAGGACCAGTTCACTGGTAATTCCCTGTTTGTCGTTAAAGGCGGCAAAAAGGGTTGGCGTCAGGAAGGGCATCCGGCCGTAAAACATTGCTTCAAAAAGGGGACCGAAAAAAACAACAACAACCACGGTTCCCGAAAAAGGCCAACCCCCGCTTTGCGGGGAAAAATGGCCTCTAAAGGTGGTTATATATTTTTTTTTATCGTGCATCCAAAACATGTTAAACTTGGCATCTCGTCTGCCTGCATTAGTTGGTAGATGCTGCAAATCCCAGGGTGTCCTTTATGAAGAGAAGTGGCGACTCGTCCAGGATTGTAACCTCCAGAGTCCAGGACTTGTAACCTCCAGGACCCATCCAGGATTGTAACCTCCAGGGTCCAGGACTTGTAACCTCCAGAGTCCAGGACTTATAACCTCCAGGACCAGTCCAGGACTTGTAACCTCCAGGGTCCAGGACTTGTAACATCCAGGACCCATCCAGGATTGTATCCTCCAGAGTCAAGGACTTGTAACCTCCAGGGTCCAGGACTTGTAACCTCCAGGACCCGTCCAGGATTGTAACCTCCAGGACCCGTCCAGGATTGTAACCTCCAGGGTCTAGGACTTGTAACCTCCAGGACCCGTCCAGGATTGTAACCTCCAGGACCCATCCAGGATTGTAACCTCCAGGGTCCAGGACTTGTAACCTCCAGGACCCATCCAGGATTGCAACCTCCAGGGTCTAGGACTTGTAACCTCCAGGACCCGTCCAGGATTGTAACCTCCAGGGTCCAGGACTTGTAACCTCCAGGACCCGTCCAGGATTGCAACCTCCAGGGTCCAGGACTCGTCCAAGATTGTAACCTCCAGGGTCCAGGACTTGTAACCTCCAGGACCCATCCAGGATTGTAACCTCCAGGGTCCAGGACTTGTAACCTCCAGGACCCGTCCAGGATTGTAACCTCCAGGACCCGTCCAGGATTGTAACCTTGTCAAGAAACAGCTTCAGCAGAACTGACGGCTCTGTGAAGGGTTGAGTACGATGGTGATGTATTGGTGGCATAGCCAAAGCACAGTAGTCCACACAACCAGGAAGATAAAGGTCCAAACACAAAATGTACATAATCGAATCCTGATCAGATATGCTTACCATTTCCGTTTGTAATGTTTTGATGTTATTGACATTGTTATGATTATTGTTAAGTGTTTTATAAAACCTCAATACAACAGTCATGATGATATTATTATTATCCCCACTATTTTTGAAAAAAATTAATAGTAAAGAAAAAAACGGGAATCTATTGTAATCGGCTCCGTCTGTTTGTCTGTCTGTCCGTCACGTGGTCTCCTCCTAAACGGTTGTTCAGAAATTCACCAAACTTGGTAGTTATGATCAACACATGGCAAGAAGGTACAAGAGTAGTCATTTTGGCCCTGCTCCATTGGGTGGGTCAAAAGGTCAAGTACCAAAAAATGTGATTACAAGGACATTTTAAAACATTTTTTAATGAAACTTTATATATGCAATTAACATTGGGGAACACGTGAAATAAGTAACAATTTTTAGCTCACCTGGAACAAAGTTCAGGGGAGCTTATGCGATGGCGCCTTGTCAGTCCGTAAACACTTGAAACTTCTTGTCCGAAACCGCTGATGGAATTGCGACCAAATTTGGCACAAATGATATTTGTTGTGTTGTGACTAAAGTTTGTTCACGGCATAAAATAAATCGGGGTCTAAGTGGGTTTACCGGGGTCAAAATGGGTCCAGGTTTGACCCCCCAAAATAGGTATTTGCTTTCTTCTCTGAAACTACACACACAATTTTGATGAAACTTGACCACAACCTTCACCACCCATGATGTACCAATGTTTGTTCAAGGCATTAGAAAAATTGGGGTCTTAGGAGGTATATGGGGTTGGGGGAGGAGGGGTTGCTCCCCAAAATAGGTATATTTTTATTTGTTTGTTTAAAGTCTTATGATTATGTTAGTATGATTCGACATGCTGCCCTGTCTTCTAGCAACCATTGAAATCTACCATATAAAACTCTGTGTGTGTGTGTGTGTGTGTGTGTGTGTGTGTGTGTGTGTGTGTGTGTGTGTGTGTGTGTGTGTGTCTGTCTGCCTTCATAAAGCTAGGTTTTAAAGGATTTGAGTCGTGCTTCAGGAGGGATTTGAGTGGGGGACAGAGGGACAGAGGGTTTAAGGGGCAATCTTTGAACACAACTGTGTGTCAACCGGTTAAAAGACTCTGAGGACCCAGAAGACCCAATGGACCCAAAATACCCTGTAGACTGTTGGAGACAAAAGACCATGAAGACCCCAAGGACTCTGAAGACCCAAAAATACCCCGAAGACCCAAAATACCCCAAAGACTGAAAAGATCCTGAAGACCCAATGGATGCCAAAGACCCAAAAGACCCTGAGGATCCAAAATACCCAAACAACCCCAAGGACCCAAATGACAGAGGAGCCAAAAAAGACCCCAAGGACTCAGAAGACCCCCAAGGACTCTTAAGATCCAAAATACCCGGAAGACCCAATGGACCCAAACACACAAAATACCCCTAAGACCCAAAACATCCTGAAGACTGTTAAAGACCCAAAATACCATGAAGACCCAAAATACCCTGAGGACCCCAAAAGACCCAAAAGACTGAAAAGACCCTGAAGACTAAATGGACCCCAAAGACCCAAAATATCCCAAAGACCCTGAAGACCCAATGGACCCTGAACACCCAAAAGACCCCAAGGATCCAAAAGACCAAAACAATCCCAAGGACCCAAATGACCCAGAGGACCCAAAATACCCCAAAAGCCCTGAAGACCCAATGGGCCCCAAACACCCAAAATACCCAGAAGACCCAAAGGACCCTGAACACCCAAAAGACCCCAAGGATCCAAAAGACCCAAACAATCCCAAGGACCCAAATGACCAAGAGGACCCAAAATACCCCAAAAACCCTGAAGACCCAATGGGCCCCAAACACCCAAAATACCCTGAAGACCCCGAAGACACTGAAGACCCAAAAGTCCCAAGGTTTAAAGTAATTTGAAGCAATTGAACACCTGCTTTATTCAAAATAGTAATAGATGGTGTCATAACAAACTTGCTTTTGACATGAAAATGCCTATTTTTCAATTACTGGAAATTGCGAAAGCTACAGACAGAAGTTATAATATCATGTGTGATAATACTTGCACGTTGCAGACATCAGTTTGACGTTAGGCCAGCAGGAAAGCCATTTTGCTTTATTGCATTTACAACAAAGTTTTATTTCTGAGAGAGAACATTCTCAATGCGCATTATATCACTATATATAATGCCTACTTTCAGCAGAAGAGAGCTGTCCTGTTAAGGTTGTACTGGAGAAATGTTTCATTTCTAAATTATGCCCTCTGAGCCATGTGATTGACCGACCAGCTGTACTAGTTTGCAAACCATCCTAAAATTTGTGCCACCAGCATAGACATGCGACTTCCTTACGTCCTCGTGCTTTTGCTTTGTTGCACAAAGCCAGCTATATGCGTAATATATTGCCTCCGTTATAGATGTTAAACATTCCACATTGTATTATTTAAGCTGGTATGTGATGAGGACCAATGCATTGGATTTTGGTGAAGATCTGGATAAAATATATTATTTTTTTTTTGATGATTCTTCACCATTGAGTGATAGGCCAAAGACGATATAGAGCACAATATTTCATAGTTATGGACGGATTCATACAAAACTTTGTGGATGAGTTTTTTTTTCCTTCGTCTTAAAACTGTAATAATTTAAACTGAAACAATCGTAATAACCATCTTCATAATAACAAAATGCTGGATATTGATGGAAGGCTAAATAAGAGTAGTTTGGTAACAGTTATTTGCATGTGAAAAAAATGCATCCTTCTATTTAATTTGGTAACATCTGCAAGGTAACCTCTTAATAATTACCTCCACCACCCAAGGTGAGCGGAGGTTATGTTTTCACCCCTGTCTGGTTGTTTGTTTGACTGTGAACAGGAAAGCTGCGGACGGATTCGAACGACATGTGGTGGAGAGGTAGTGTATGTGACAAGGACGAAATGATTAGATTTTGGTGAAGATCCGAATCCGGATCCAGATACAAGGTTTTTAAAAAAATGTTTTGAATGATTCTTCACCATTGAGAGATGAGGCCAAAAACGATATATAGCATATTTCAAAAAGTTGTGGATGAGGTACGACAAAACTAGGTCGATTAGTTGGTTGACAAGAACGAGCCAATTTGATTTTGGTTCAGGTTCGAATCCAGATCTGGCCTATCAGTGAGATACAAAACGTAAACTGTTGACCCTGGTGGAGGTATGTGCTCTACCGAGTGCCGTTGTAGTTTGACTTTTTTAGTACTTACTATTTTTTTGGAACAAGATGGTGCCGCGGCAGATCAGGAGCAGAACAGAGAAACCCGTGTGAATTATAAAGACTAAAATTAAGCAAACATCACTGGGTAATTCCTTCCGAGCATCTTTAAATCCAATAAGTCGTATTTCCAATGACTATTTTATCATTAAACCAGTACATTAACTTTTGAATTTACAACCGTTTGAAAAAATTTTAGGCCGTTGCGAAACTCAACACCTAGAAATGATGTGATCAACAGCCACGTGCAACAAACTTGAAAAGGAAAAATTATATTGTATATTATTGTGAACACAGCTTTTCAAGAAGGATGAGCCTCTTCATGAAGGTTTACATTTAGTATTGTCATTCCTTGTGCACAACAACACATTATATATATGGCAAACGTCATAGGCAAAATAATCCTTCATGTAGTAACGGCTGTTAGTGTAATGTGAGTATTGCACGATAAGTTTGCAGATGACACGAGGCTTAGCTGTGAGGTACATGGCACAGATGGCAGTGATCAGATTCGGGAAAGTCTCGATACCTTCAATAGATTCAGCACAAGATTGACAGATGCAGTTTAACATAAAGAAATGAAAGGTGCTGAGGATTGGTAGCAACAACAACAACAACAACAACATGCATTTAAGGCCATTTTCCCTGCTAGAGTGGGGGTTAGCCTTGTGGTCCCCATGACAATCTTCTCCATTTTGCCCTATTTTCTGCATCTCTCCTTGTTAACCCCCTTGCCCGCATTTCTTCTTCCACCATCTTTGGCCAAGTCTTTCTCGGTCTTCCCCGTCCTCTACTTCCTTCTACATTAACTTCCATCACTCTTCTCAACCAGTCACTTTCATCCTTCCTCAACACATGACCAAACCATCTCAACCTGTTCCTCTTCACAGCATCAATCACAGGCAATATTCCCATCATCTTTCGCAATTCATCATTTGTCTTCCTCTCTCTCAACGATACTCCGCACATCCATCGAACCATTCGCATTTCCACCCTTTCCAGCCTTCGTTGCTGCTCTACGTTCATTCCCCATGTCTCGCTCCCATAAATCATAACACTTCTCACACATGCAGCAAACACCTTTCCCTTCAGCTTCAACGACACTCCCCTCCTCATCAGCACACCACTCATTTGTGGACGTGTTGAGGTGCTGAGGAGTGCAGTGCTGCGGATTGGTAGGAATAATGAAAATAAGGACTACATGAATCGAGGGTAATCTTGGAGCGTCTGCGGTGGTAGTTATGAGACGTAGCTGTGATGGTCTGTTCAGCATAGAGTGACTATATTGATTCCATGTCTAGCTGATTATAAGGAGCGGCTGAAGGAGACAGGACTTTATTCATTAGAAAAGCAACCATTATCAGGGAATTTGATAGAAATGCTTACGGTGATGAAGGATTTGGGCAAAATGAATGCAGAAGTTTCAGTGGTGGGACCAGATGCCATGAGTTAGAGTAGGGTAGAGTAATAACTGTAGTAAGGCAGGGATCTTTGACTCAGAGTGTAGTTAATGCATGGTCTCCCTGGAATCGTAATGGTAGCAGAAAGTGTAGATAGGTTTAAACTGGAATTAGATAGGTACCGAGAAGCACTGCGGATGTAGGGCTACATATAAATTGGCAGGACTGTTTGGTAGCTTGTTGATGGATGGGTGATTGTACACACGTGTAGCGATTCTGATGCCTGTGAGTGGATCTTGTCAAAAATTTAATGTGAAGCTGGTGCTTGTTCATCCCAACATTTGTTTACCAGCAAAAATATGGAGCTTGAAATCCTGATGGTGGAATCAGATGGACAAAGCGAGAAAGCAGCAGAGCTGATTTTGGAAATGCGGAAAGCTCTCATTTCTCCCGCAAATATTACCATTGATCATGGCATATTAAATCGCAAAACTGATGGGAATTCTCTGTGTTAACCCAAAAATAGGGGGCATGGAATTTTTAGGTAGTGGGAAACCCCGGGATGAAAATGAGCAAATTCTTTGTTGGCTTAGGTGAATCCTATACACATCAATGCCAAAGTTACCTTCAGTCAGAAAAGCACAATACAAATGTACCAGACTATGAGGGTGTACCAGAATGTACCAGAATTGGTATTGATCTTCTTTTTGAACTTGACTTGATGGGATTCGGTCACTGAAAGCGCTGTAGCAATTTTCAGCTTACAGCAATTTACCTTTGAGTGTTCATCACAATCGGAATGTACACAGTATTCTTATATGCTGAGTACAGGATTGGTAAATAATATTATGCACACACATTCAGGAATCGCAAATGAGTAATGACATCGAGATGGTGAATGTTTTATTGATACAATAAATTAGCACAGAGAAATACAAAACCAAATCAAATAAACTGCACAACGCACCAGTATTTTGTGAGCCCTTTAATTTACTGAAAGCAATCCAAATTGTTTTCATGCCACCTTACAGTTTACCAATGTACAATTGTGGAATCTTTACAAATGTCCTGGATTGCTCTCCATTATTCACTCATGTTGCTTGATCTTTGTTTCAATAACTGTTTTGGGGGTAATGGACGAGGGCAGAGAACGGAGAGATGGAGACAAAACAAGGAGGAAAACATGAATAAGTTGCAAGCATCAAGTATACGAAAACATATGGTGAAATGGGATGCTTTATGACAGCAATTAATACAACATTTAACACAACTATTGAGGATGCCTCTTCGTGGTGGTTGTACCTTCCCTGCTGCCCAGATCTGTCATGGTCAGAGTGCTGATCGGTCCCCTTGGACTGGCCTCTTTTCCTTTCATTTTTTCTGATTATAGCCTTGGCTCTCTCTAACTCTGACTCTGTCGTGGCCTTGATTTCATGAATGCGGAGGTACACCATCCAGGATGTGGGGGGATCTCTGGGTCACTCCTGCGAGGTCGATTGGCTGTCTCCGTGCCACGGGCTTGTTTAAGAGAGCTGTCCAGGGCTATACAACAACAATAACAACAGCCAACCAACCAACAATACAACAAACAATATTTGTTGTAACAACCAACCAACAATATTTAGATCCACCACCAAAGGTGGATGGAGGTTATGTTTTCACCCCTGTCTGTCTGTTTGTCTGTCCGTTTGTCTGTCTGTCCATTTGTGAACAAAATATCTCATTTATGGACGGATTCGGACGAAATTAGGCAGTGATGTAGCGTATGTGACAACGACGAAATGATTAGATTTTGGTGAAGATTCGGATTCGGCTACTATAATTTTTAAAGTGATTCTTCAGCATTGGGAGATAGGGCCAAAAACGATACATAGCAGGATATCTCAAAAAGTTGCGGACGGATTTGGACGAAACTTGGTGAACCGGTTGGGTATTTGACAAGGACGATTCTATTCGATTTTGGTGAAGATCTGAATGTGGATTCGGATATGAGAATTATTTAATTTTTTAATTGATTCTTCACCATTGGGAGATGTGGCCAAAAACGATACATCGCAGGATATCTCAAAGTTATGGATGGATTTGGACGAAACTAGTTGGACAGGTTGTGTGTGTGTGGCAAGGAAGAATCGATTCAATTTTGGTGAAGATCCGGATCCGGATCTGGATCTAGCTAGTATAATTTTTAAGTGATTCTTCATCTTCGAGTGATATGGCCAACCAGGCGGAGGTATGATCTCTACTGAGTGCCGTTCTTGTTGTTATTCTGCAGATGCGAAGCGAAAAGTGGGGTTAAGCAATTGTTTCATATCTGGCTAGCTGTTTGTCTGCAAATGTCAGTTTACAATTAAGGAATAGCTTATTTAGATTGAATTTGCATATTTTGAACGTGAATCGGAAAATATTTTTTTGTTTGTATACAAGATTGAGGCTCGTGTAAGAGCTAATATTAAGCACAAAAAACATAAACGGACACATAAAACATATAATAAAGGTAGCGGGAGACAAGATTGGGAGAGAGAGGGAAGCACACAAACACAACAACAGTAGAGAACAGGGACATCGGGAGATCTGTGGAAGGGAGAGGGCTGTGGAGTCGGAATGGTTGGGGGGGGGGGGGGGTACATGGTATTAAGGAAATGGCACTACTAGGATTTCAGGAATGAAGTCGGAGATTGAAAGAGGTGGATTTGGGGTGTAATTAACCAGTGTAGAAAATATCAAGGTTTTGGATGGGGGAAGATAAGAGATGGTGGTGAACAGCTGTTTCAAGGACCTGGAGGGAGGAGTGGGATTGGAGAGAGTGGGGTAGTTTGTTCCAGAGACAGGAGTAAAGAGGAATGAAAGAGTGAAGGTGAGCAGATAGTCTTAATTTTGGCAATTTCACCAGAAGAGGGTTGCTGGCAGACCTTGTGCGTCCTGAAGGAATATTTGGGGGACACAGCACAGACAGAGCTGGGGGAGCTAGGCCGGAGAGGAGTCGGTAGAAGACAGAATGGAGAAGAGTCGCTTTAAAACTCTACTAGCTGGATCCAGATCCGGATCTTCACCAAAATGCAATCGATTCTTCCTTGTTACTTACACAACCAGTCCAACAAGTTTGGTCCAAATGCATCCATAACTTTTTGAGATCTATCTCCCAATGGTGAAGAATCACTTTAAAATTCTAGTAGCCGGATCCGAATCCGGATCTTCACCAAAATTTAATAATTTCGTCCTTGTCACATACGCTACATCGCTGCCAAATTTTGTCTGAATCCGTCCACAACTTTTTGAGATATCTTGTTCACAAACAAACAGACAAACAGGGGTGAAAACATAACCTTCATCCACCTTTGGTGGCAGAGGTAATGAATAATGTAACGTGTTAGATAAGGTGGTCTATTAGCCACTGAGTCGATGGCAGTAAATTCTGGAATTAATTTATTTTATACGACTTTTACAATGCTTATTTTATTTAAATGGAAATATATACTTGAACACTGTCGAGCACAAATCTCCTTCTTTGCACTTTCAATACCCTTCTGTTTAGCAGTACTTGGACATGTTAAATAGGCTGGTGTATAAGGGTGATGTATAGGACTGCTTCCTTCAATAGCACTAAACTTTTGGAATATTTTTTCGACTACCTTTAAAATCATTATTTTATTTAAATTGAAATATCGTATATTTCTGAATACTACGTTGGGTAACGTGTTCTATGAACGCTCTAGTTTGTATATTGATTTTGTACATACCAAACCATGGTTGAAATATGTTCTTGAGCTCATATTTACCTTTAAGATACCATTTCGCCACAAACTAATTTGTGCGTCTTGCTTTTAAGCAGTCAGGTTGTCACCAGTTTTTTGTCCATCACTCTCGCCACTGTCCATGATTCGGCTCCAAATCTGGACTCCTCTTCCTCTATGCTTCAATATAGATGTTGTGCATTGACGATACTGTTGGTGTCATATACCCTCATCGGTCATGCGCACAAAACCTACTGAAACATGATTTGCTGCTAAATAATTTGCATCGCATATCCTTCACTAACCAAAACTTTTTTAATTCAGGTTTGCTGTGAGGTATTTGTCCTAAGTGTCATCAATGAGACTACCATTGAGTATACAGTCACTGCCTTTACATTTGTGTTTCAATCCGTTGGTGTTTAATATATTTGTGGAACAAAGTACTCCATGTCAGTTCTTGTATAATGTTGGCTTGTCAGTTCATGTACTCCTGAAGTATTTGACCGACCACAATCATTGTACCTTTTTGATAATTGTTATTCATAACTTCCTACAAAATTCCGACCGAATGTGGTAGAGGCAGCGCACCTACCTTTGAGCTGTCTCACCTCGGTTTGATTGTTGACCCAAGTTGAAACCATCAGACTGGTGCTTTTACATCACAAAGGGTACCGTCCATTGGCCGGACGTTAAGCTGCAGACCTGTCTACCAGTATTGTTGCTGGTGGATGTAAAATATCCCAGTGTCTTTCGATATAAGCATAGGTGAGTTGTCACTGACACAATTCCAAACCACTGCCCAAATCAGCTCCAGTCGAGCATCAGACCTTTCCAGCTGGCTAGTGGATAGCTTAGGCCAATCTTACATGCACCATGAGCCACTGACCCTATACTATGGGAATAGCATAAGAGGAAGAAATTTCTTAACCTTCTGTATTTGAGAGTGAGGGAGACGAAAGAAGATTAGGAGACGAGGGTGGGATCAAATTAGGATGGAAAGGAAGAATATAGTCTTTATTCCTTCCATTCCTCCTTGTTGCCCTCTTTTCTTAATTTATTGCTGAGTTTACTACCAACCCCTCCCACCACCCCTACTCCCCAACACATTTCTACTAATCAGCAGTCTTGCTTCCAAGATCGATGTAAATATGGGATTTCTTATGAAAGATGGCTCATGCAAATCTGACACTTTTGCCTTTCCTGCCCTTTATTTCATTCCTCCACTTGTAGAGCTGCTGGAACTGTGGGCGCAAGGCAAGCGAGACGTGCAGTGGCTGCAATGCAGCACGATACTGTGGCTCCTTCTGTCAGCACAAAGATTGGGAGAGGCACCACCACGTATGTGGGACGGGTCTCGCCGCAACGCAGCATGGACAGCCAAAGTCTGAACCAGGACAACGTGATGGAGGCTCCAGCGCGGCAGGTGGCACAGCAGCCACAGCACCTGAGCGTGGGCGTGGCAGGGCAACAAATTGCGCAGATGAGGCAAATGCCACGAATGGGGCCAGCGCACCAGCCATGATGGATACGGCCAGCTCTCGCTAAATGATACACTTTTCTTGAGGCACTGTGTAACGTTGAATCCAACAGTCTCCCTTTTTTTTTTCCTCACCCTCTCTGTCCTTGGTTTTTCTTTCTATGACAAAGAATTTCCAAGTGCAAGACCAGGGAAGGAAGAGAGGCCATAATGACTTGGAATGCAAGACTTTAAAGAAATAATAAAAAATAAAAAAAAACTTCCCATGCTAATTTCTTAAAGTGCGAACTTTCAATAATTATTGCTTCAGACAAAAAAAATGTTTGTCTTCAACCACTATACAGTGTCTCAAATTACAACAAAATTATCATTCTACCTGAAGCCTCACTCTCCTGACCTCCAATCGGTTGTTTGTACTTGCTGCTTAACTAATACGGGAAGGGCAGGACAGTTGCCGTCACTTTCAACAATGGCAAAGTGACGGAGGAAATTTTAACAGCGGAAAAAAAATAGCTTCACAACTATCAAACTGTTCTCAAAATGCTTTGCTTTAAGATTAATTCAGCATATTAATTCGAACTCACACAGTGAAGAGATGCCACCCAAAGACTCCGCAAGGCTCCAAAGCTCATAGGGAAGTTTGTGATGCATGTGCATTTTCCGAGGAGGGCATCGACTGGATGCATCCGCAGGGGTCTGGAATAGTGTATTCTGTGGCAAGCAGCAAGGAAAACCTTCAAAACCTCAACCATCCTCCTTTGTAGATCTTTTAACCAATGAACAAACTGAAATGAAAGATGGACTGAAGCCAGTCAGGCCGGGGCCGATGAAGATGCGAGGGCAAAAAAACAAAATGGGCCGACCGGCTTCTTGAATGACTCGGTGTGTGATGTTGACTACATCATTTATTGTGAAGCTGCTTTGGAATGGAAGCGCTCAACTCAAAACTACCTTTTTCCCTCTTTGCAAGAACCTCACTCCTTGTACAGGGCCCTTGGTGTTTCTTTCTTGATGACGTTGATGTTTTGTTTTGTTTTCATTTGTGTGGGGTGGGGAGGAGAGGTTCTGCTTTATTTCATCGGCTCTAAACTTCGTTTGGGGGAAGAAATCGACTGGGTTTGAGAAGGGAGGGGAAGACTTGTTTATTGACAGGTTTTTTGCACTTGTAGCTAGATTTGGTGCTAGTGTTTAGCTTGTTTTGCCTCCATTTAATGGCCCAGTACTTTATCGATGTGTAAGATCTGAAAGGACGTTGGGAAAACGATTTCCTTTGTCGGACAACCTGAAGACGTGTAACGTGAAGTTGGACGTGATTATATCCATAACTATATATACCTTGTGCTTCATCAATACCTCGCAAGTACTTGAAGCTTCACCCAGTGTTTAAAACCTTAGTTTTGTACAAGTTATGATCCAATTTAGAGATTTTGAAAGAAATGCCCTCCCAAAGGGTTTTGTGGGCAAATGTGACATGGTAGTATTTTATTATTTGCTCTACTTCGTTTTCAAGCTACTTCTATTTCCTTGCATGCTCTATTCTTGGGTTTGATTGATCTTAAGATGTATGTACAGTTATTTTGTAACTTTAATGGGCACATAAGCATTGTGCTCTGCATTTTCGCCCTCAGAATTATACTCCGCGAAAAGGTCTATAGCACAATAATTTAAAGAGGCCCTTTTTGGAAAATAATAATCATAATGATAATTAGAAAAATTATTTTGTCAATGGCCGTTGTCTCTTTATTTTTGCATCCTCCTTAGACTGGGATGGGTTATCAAGAAACGATTTCCTCAATTTCTAGACTGTTTGATAGCCCTTGCACCTAGAGCGCTCACTTTTGCAGGCAGTTTTGCGTGAGCCTTTTTTTATTTTTGTCGTTGTCCAACAAACCTCAAAATGAAGCAGAGGGCAAAGCTGCCGCACGCATGCAGACCCTGGCGTTCCTCACCCAGAGTTTCACGCAGTGTTGCTGAAAGGTAGAACAGCCAAAGACAGGTATGGACCAAACTAGACACAGCAAGCAAACGTGCTAACCTTCATTCAATGCGCCGAGCTGCCACTGAAGTTTTGACGCATGCATAACCTACTTGTTGATGAGACGTAGTGTATATTGATAATTAATCTGGTAGGTCTTAGGTATTTTCTGTCAAAGGTACTTGTAGCTTGCATTTCCCTTCTTCTCGGCTTTTGGACCTTCCATTTAGGTATTGCACCATATTTCTCGGGGTTTGTGGGGGTTCTTGTAACCTTCGGCTGTAAATTTTGTCGCATTCTTTAATCCATTTGTCGGTGCGCTATATCATAATTGCTAAATTGCCATTATTATACATTGTAAATAATCTGTAACCAAAACTTCCAAAAACATGACACATGCTGTTTAGCATGGCCTGTTTCTGGGAGAGGTGAGGCAGAAATGGTGGTAGAACTCTTTGGACGTCCACCAGAAAGACCACCCTGGTCTCACACTTTGCAAATGCTTTCTCTATCCCAATGCATCTCCATTCTATTG
>NC_136269.1:48902997-49105497 GCF_964187855.1 Myxine glutinosa | reverse complement strand
CGGTCACCTACATGGCTAAGGTCCTTCTTGCCCAGTTGCTCAGTTAGGTGGGATGACCAGCTCTAGGAAAAGTCTGGGTAGTTCCATATTTTTTCCATTTCTTCCTAATGGAGGTCACTGTGCTCTTGGGAACTGTCAACGCTATAAATTGTTTTATATCCTTCCCCCGATCTATGCCATCTCACAATTCTATCTCGGAGTTCTACGGACAGTTCCATGGACTTCATGGTAGAGTTTCCGCTCTGACATGAACTGTCATCTGTGGGACCTTATATAGAAAGGTTTGTTTCTTTCTAAAGCATGTCCTATCAACTGAATTGGCCACAGTTGGACTTCAATCAAGTTGTAGAGACATCTCAAAGATGATCAAAGGAAATTAGATGTACCTGCGTTCAATTTGGAGTGTCCTAGCAAAGGGGTTGTAAACTTATTGACTCGAGACATTTCAGCTTTTTATGAGCTCACCTGCAACGTAGTTTTGGGGAGCTTATGCGATGGTACCTCGTCCGTCCGTCAGTCCATAAACACTTGCAACTTCTTCTCTGAAACTGCTGATGGGATTGTGACCAAACTTGGTACAAATGACACTTAGTATGTTGCAACTCAGGTTTGTTCACGGCATTAAAAAAAATTCGAGGTGTAAGGGAGGTCAAAGTGGATCCAGGTTTGACCCCCCAAAATAGGTACGTATTTACTTTCTTCTCAGAAGCTACACACACAATTCCAATGAAACTTGACCACAACCTTCATAACTCGTGATGTACCAAAGTTTGTTGATTCTACAGGCTGGCCTGTCTCCGAGCAACCATTTAAATTGGTTTAAAATACCATGATACTGTTTAAAATACCTTTAGTCAGTGTAGTATTCTGCCTTATTCTACCAGGTGGGTGCACAGGGGTATTGCCCCTATTTTTTAATTAATTTGTAAAAATTCCAAAAAACAAATTCCACTTTGACATTATGGAGTTTTATGTGTAGATTAGTGACAAAAAAAATAATCTTAATTTAATCCATTTTAAATTCAGGCTGTAGCACAACAAAATGTGAAAAAGTCGAGGGATGTGAATACTTTCTGAAGGCACTATAATTATGTATAATATATATATATCACGTATAACATATCTAATAAATAAAATTCATCAGACGTCTGCCTGTCTGTACGGGTTTTTTGTAAAGACCGTTGGGCCGACAACTGCCAAATTTGAGAAACAGCAAGTCCAACACAGGGATTGTCGTCCTAAGGGTATTTTAATCCGCCACAGCCTTCAAAGTCCACTTTCCCATCTTTTTCATTTATATCAATCTCATTGGTTAACAGCTATCACATGACACTTAACACGGGCAAAGGCCAGCATATCTATTTTCCCGAGCTGTCTCTTCCACCCATTGGCTCTCAGCACAGCTGGCCTAACTCCACCCACAATTAGAACCTAACTAAATAAACAAGAAGACGTCATGCGTAGCACGATACTTGCAAAATCCCCCCCCCCACCCCCCTCCCCAAAGTTTTCCATTGATACAGCAAATTGTCCATTTCATGAAGATTAAAATTTACAATCTTGATCAAAGCTCGTGTCAACAGGATGAAAATTGACGATTTTTCAGATGAAAAATGATGATTTTGGAAGGTTGACCTTTGACCTTTTGACCTCAAAACTAGTTAGTTTCCCTATTTAGTGACTCGATGTGCAAATGCTGTTCAATTTTCAAGTCAATCGGATGAAAATTGAAGATATTACAAATTTGGCGATGTTGACTTCAAAAAATAGATGGTGGTTGAATTCAGTGACCATCTATCTATAATTCCAGTAATCTCTGTGTGTTTGTTTGTACGTTTGTACGTTTGTACGTTTGTCTGTGACCGCTGTTTCTCGACAACCACGGGTCCGATATACTTTAAACTTGCCAGGTATATTGCTGGGGACCCGAGGATGTGCCTTTTCAAGGTTTGAAATTAATCGGACAAGTACTTACCGAGCTATGGCGATTTAGCCGTTCGCCGTTCGCTTTGGCGTTGCGAATGGACCAAACCATTGCATGTAAATAGAGGGGGGGGGGTTCTGTGGTCGTTGCGAATGGACCAAACCATTCATGTAAATAGAGGGGGGGGGGGGGTTCTGTGGTCGTTACTGCCACGTGGTTTCAAAGTTTTTTTTTGTTGTTGTTGTTTGCACGCATGTTTTTTTGCACCCACGTACGGGCACGCTCTAGTATATATAAATCCTCTAAGAAGTTCAAGTCAATCAAATGAAAATTGGTGATTTTAGAAATTTGGTCTATGTTGACCTTTTGGCCTGTGTTTACCTAAAATATAATACGTGGTTGAATTCAGTGACCAGATATGCAAGTCCTCTTCAAATTTCAAGTCAATTGGATGAAAATTGAGGATTTTAGAAATTTGGCCTATGTTGACCTTTTGGCCTATGTTGACCTCAAGTATACTTGGTGGTTGAATTCAGTGACCAGATATGCAAGTCCTCTTCAAATTTCAAGTCAATCAGATGAAAATTGAGGATTTTAGAAATGTGGCCCATGTTGACCTTTTGGCCTATGTTGACCTCAAATATGCTTGGTCGTTGAATTCAGTGACCAGATATGCAAGTCCTCTTCAAATTTCAAGTCAATTGGATGAAAAATGAGGATTTTAGAAATTTGGCCTATGTTGACCTTTTGGCCTACGTTGACCTCAAAAATACTTGGTGGGTAAATTCAGTGAGCAGATATGCAAGTCCTCTTCAAATTTCAAGTCAATCGGATGAAAATTGAGGATTTTAGAAATTTGGCCTATGTTGATCTTTTGGCCTATGTTGACCTCAAAAATACTTGGTGGTTGAATTCAGTGACCAGATATGCAAGTCCTCTTCAAATTTCAAGTCAATCGGATGAAAATTGAGGATTTTAGAAATTTGGCCTATGTTGACGTTTTGGCCTTTGTTGACCTCAAAAATACTTGGTGGTTGAATTCAGTGACCAGATATGCAAGTCCTCTTCAAATTTCAAGTCAATTGGATGAAAATTGAGGATTTTAGAAATTTGGCCTATGTTGACCATTTGGCCTATGTTGACCTCAAAAATACTTGGTGGTTGAATTCAGTGACCAGATATGCAAATCCTCTTCAAATTTCAATTCAATTGGATGAAAATTGAGGATTTTAGAAATTTGGCCTATGTTGACCTTTTGGCCTATGTTGACGTTTTGGTCTATGTTGACCTCAAGAATACTTGGTGGTTGAATTCAGTGACCATATATGCAAGTCCTCTTCAAATTTCAAGTCAATCGGATGAAAATTGAGGATTTTAGAAATTTGGCCTATGTTGACCTTTTGGCCTTTGTGGACCTCAAAAATACTTTGTGGTTGAATTCAGTGACCAGATATGCAAGTCCTCTTCAAATTTCAAGTCAATTGGATGAAAATTGAGGATTTTAGAAATTTGGCCTATGTTGACCATTTGGCCTATGTTGACCTCAAAAATACTTGGTGGTTGAATTCAGTGACCAGATATGCAAATCCTCTTCAAATTTCAATTCAATTGGATGAAAATTGAGGATTTTAGAAATTTGGCCTATGTTGACCTTTTGGCCTATGTTGACGTTTTGGCCTATGTTGACCTCAAGAATACTTGGTGGTTGAATTCAGTGACCATATATGCAAGTCCTCTTCAAATTTCAAGTCAATCGGATGAAAATTGAGGATTTTAGAAATTTGGCCTATGTTGACGTTTTGGCCTTTGTTGACCTCAAAAATACTTGGTGGTTGAATTCAGTGACCAGATATGCAAGTCCTCTTCAAATTTCAAGTCAATTGGATGAAAATTGAGGATTTTAGAAATTTGGCCTATGTTGACCTTTTGGCCTATGTTGACCTTTTGGCCTATGTTGACCTTTTGGCCTATCTTGACCTCAAGAATACTTGGTGGTTGAATTCAGTGACCAGATATGCAAGTCCTCTTCAAATTTCAAGTCAATTGGATGAAAATTGAGGATTTTAGAAATTCGGCCTATGTTGACCATTTGGCCTATGTTGACTTCAAAAATACTTGGTGGTTGAATTCAGTGACCAGATATGCAAGTCCTCTTCAAATTTCAAGTCAATCGGATGAAAATTGAGGATTTTAGAAATTTAGCAAAGTTGGTGACATTTGGCCTATGTTGACCTTTTGACCTATTGACCCCAAAAACAATAGGCTTCTTGCTTTTGACCAACTCTACCATTTGGTGAAGCTTCGTGAAGATCTGTTGAAAATTGTGACCTGTAGGCCGGTGACAAACAAACAGACAAACAGACAGACAGAACCACAAACACAACGACCAATATACTTGAAAAATCTTCGATTTTGCAAGTAATAATACTTTCACCATTTTCGTTCATGCGGTAAGCCAAAGCCATCTGCTATGGTAAATGTTGTGCAGTACATACCTACTTGTACAGTACATACAGTACTGACTAGACTTTTGATGTCATTTTCACATCCCCTGACGGAGCTTAAAGGGGAACCCAATGGCTCAGACCACCTCAACGCTGATCTGTCCCATGTGCTTTTTCCCGATTTATAATTGTTAAAGTTCGTAATTTCGCGATTAAAAGTCGAAATGTTCTTCACGCTCAGCCGTGACGTCACACACGGAAGTGACCCGCCATATCCGGATTGTTTACGGGTTACATTACAGTATGTGTTGCACTATAACAGCATTCCGGTGTGATGGTGCAGAGTGATGAGGTAGATGGATCAGAGCAGAGTCGTCATTCCAATTCCAAATTATTTTACTGGAATAATAATCAAAGATGCACAACATGAGATGCCGGCCTGGCGCATTCAAACACAATATTCGCGGCAACCGGATGTGCTGTCAGAACAGTGGTGTTCACTGTTCAATTAATCATGCACAGAATGCTTGCATTAATCCTAATATCCCAACAAATAACGTTGCTAACCAAACAACGTAATCATTCACGGTATCACTGTACCATCATTGTCCCCAGAACACATTTGGTCTGATGGATTGACAGAGATGGTTTGACTAAATGCTTCCATTGTTCCCCGAGTTTGTAGGCCTTAACTAATAACAACCCAATAACGCACTATGCGAATTTACTTGCAACATTGATAATAAACTCAACAACATCGTGCCTCAATATTCACTATTTTGAGAGAAATCGATCCATACCTGGATTAATAAATCAAAGATGCACAACATGAGATGCCGGCCTGGCACATTCAAACACAATATTTGCGGCAACCGGATGTGCTGTAAGAACAGTGGTGTTGTTCACAGCAGATGGTCCGAGGCTGCATCTCCACTCATTATTATTATTCGGACTGGTTTCTGAGTTTTAATATTAATCTCATCATTATTCTGAATTGTATAATAATCGCAGATATAAAACAGGAGATGCAGGCTTGGTGCCTTCTGATACGCCATTCGCGGCAACCTGAGGTGCTGTAAGAGCGACTGTGCTGTTAACACCCGGTGGTCAGCGGCTGCATCTCCACTCTTTGTTATCATTCAGGCTGCCTTCTGCATTTTAATATTCATCTCGTCATTATTTTGAGTTTTTTTTATGAGGTGGTAGTTTTTCTCATAACACTCTCCCCCTCAAAAGAAATGTCGTCCCGACATTCACTTCATCCGAACAACTGTTCGTTCGTACATCACTCGTACGCACTCCCAAGGTTTTTACCACAAGTAGACAGAAATACTGGTGTCAGTTTCTTGGAAGACCTCCTCCAAAGTCTTCAGCACCGTTTCCCAATTCAAGTCCTCCAACCCACATCCATTCTTTGGCATGCAGACCTTGTAGTCCGTGGGCTGAGTAGGGTTTACATGCACCCACCCCCCCCCCCCCCCCCCACAACTTAACTTCCTGGGTATGTCCATGTACCCCCCACCCTAGGGGTTAGGAAAAACCATGTTAACAGAAAAAAAACTCATTCCCTCATAGTTTGACCTCTGGTGACCTCATTAGTGACCTCATTTGCATATAACACATATCATTGTAAAGAGTGCCCCAGGACAAACATTTTGAGGGGTCATATGCAACCATAGGATGACGAGGTAAAAAGTTATGGCCATTTGAATTTCGCCTACCCCTAATTTTCGGAAATCACTGACACAGGGGGGGTAACATCAAAATATGCGTGGGAGGTACCTTGGGAATGAGTTTTTTTCTGTTAACATGGTTTTTCCTAACCCCTAGGGTGGGGGGTACATGGACATCCCCGGGAAGTTAAGTTGTGGGGGGGGGGGGGGGTGCATGTAAACCCTACTCAGCCCACGGACTATTGGTTATTCCATGAGCAATGCAGTGGTTTCTCATTGCCTCCAAGCTTTCCTTCAAGCTGGTGCACATTGATCTCTGGTCAGCACTCTCCTTTGTGATGAGGTAGTCCACAAATCTTGTTCCTTTTTTTTAGCACCACACAATCTCTGGTCTTCCTTGTGTGACTGAACAGCTCTTGTATACTGGAGCACTTCTCTTCAAAGAGTGTAGGCATTCCTGCTCCCATGGAGCAATCTCTGCTAATGCAGTATGCAAGAGTCTCTGTTGGGAATGTCTCCATCCCTTCTCTGTTGGGGATGTTGGGCAGTTAAAGATGTCTCCATCAACCAACTGAATCCTGGATTCCTGGGTGCTTACTATCCTTCTCACCAAAGATGGTTTTCCCAGTGACTCATCGGTCAATGTTTGTGGAGGTTTAATCCGTCTCTTTGGTCGGGAATAGTTGCCATTGGAGGTGTCTTCTTGTACTACTTCTTCCTCCAATTCCAGGAGCTCTTGTGGTCCTTCACTGGTGTGTCCCTCTGCCTATTCACTGAGGCCCCAGTCTTCCAGTAGTTCTTTCTGCATGACCACCGGAGATGGAGATGGATTTGGCTGTTGTTGTACCCTCCTCCGTGGTTGAAATGATATGGCGTGAGGGTTGAGATCCGAGATATCCAGTCCCTCCACTGTGCCCCATTGGGCTTGGTCCTCAAATATTTCGTCTTTTGACTCACCAACTGGCTCAACCCCTTCCACAACAGAACCTTGACGTTGTGTCCACCTTCTCCTCAGTCCTCGCTCACTCTGTGCTGTTTCCTCTCTGTGCGGTCTCTGCTGAGGTTCTGCCACAGGGAGGCAGAGTCACATGGCAACAGAAGATTGCGGTGGAGGGTCCTGGCTCTGCCTCTCCCATTTTCAGGTCTCACCTCATACACTGGGCTATCTGGAGTCTTTCTTCCGACAATAACGTAAACCTGGTAATCCCAGTAGGATCGGATCTTCCCAGGACCTCCCCTCTCACCAACATTTCTCACCAAAACCCGACCACCTGTTTGTAGCTCTTCAGGCCTACACCGTAGACTCTTTTGTCATGTGACAGTTTTCCCCGAGTGGCCTGCTTGGCTGCAGTTTTGCTCGCGATTTCATATGCATCTCTCATCCTGTTCCTCCACTTCTCAACATAGTCAGCATAAGAGCCCTCTTTCCCCTCAATGTCAAATCCAAATAGTAGATCTATCGGAAGTCTGGGAGACCTCCCATAGAGCAGGAAGTATGGTTAGAACCCTGTTGCTTAATTGCGGGTGCAGTTATAGGCATGCACCACACTTGCTAATGAGTTCTTCCAATTTTGTTTTTGTTCTTCAGTCAGAGTCCTCAACATTGCCAGCAATGTCCTGTTAAACCTCTCTACCTGTCCATTTCCTTGAGAGTGGTATGGTGTGGTGTGGGAGCCTTTAATCCCAATTTGTTGCTTCAACTGGGCCATCAGTTGATTTTCAAATTCTCGTCCCATATCGTGATGGATTCGTGTGGGAAAACCAAACTTCAGCACAAAGTCACTGAATATCTTGTCTGCAACTGTCCTTGCTGACTTGTTGGTTGTTGCATACGCCTGTGCAAATCGAGAGAAATGGTCCATCACCACGACAATGTACTCATACTCTCCTTTACACGTTTCAAGGTGCATGAAGTCGATGGACAGCAATTCAAAGGGATATGTGGTCTTTATATTCAGCATGGGTGCTCGCGTGATCCGGCTTGGTTTTCGCTTCATTAAGCACTCGCATTCTTGTGTCACAAATCTCTCCACATCCCGCTGCATCCTTGGCCAGTAAAATCGGTCCCTGATAAGTTCTGACGTTCTTTCCGAGCCCAGGTGTCCCATATCTTTGTGCAGTTCCTTGTATACAAGTGGATGTTAGCAGCGTGGCAACACGAGTTGGGTCCTTGTTGCAGTCTTGCGATACAGGAAACCTTTGCTATTTACCTGCAGCTTTGACCACTCCCTCAGCAAGGCCTTCACCTCAGGGCCTTCCTTTTCTACTATCGCATTGCTTGGGTGCTCACCCTGGTCTTTTAGCTTCAGCACCGGGCCAATGACAGGATCCTCTCTCTGAGCTGACTGGAGGTGACTCCGTGGAATGGGATGTAATGAGGTAGAAGGCTGGTCAAGTTGAATCTCTGTGGCCATTGCATTGATGGCCAATGGACTTAGATGTGGCATGAAGACCCTCTGTGTGGTGGTCACCCCTTGAAGGACAGCTTCAGCCACCTCTGGACTCATTCCTTCTGTACACCCATCCATGAACTTACAGAAATCAAGAGACATGCGAGACAGTCCATCCGCATCTGCGTTCGTTCGGCCTGGCCTGTACTTGACATCAAAGTTGAAGTCCGCCAATTCAGCAACCCATCTCTGTCCAGTGGCATTCAGCTTTCCTGTTGTGAGTACATACAGTCACGTGAAAAAGTAAGTACACCCCATGTAAAGTTTTGACTTTTTCAACATATTTCAACATACAGCTATTTGATCTTCATTTCAACAATATTGATAGAAAAAGGTGATATAATATAACAAATATCATGAAACATTTACATTTTTTAGTCCATTGTATAATTTAAATAAACATAAATGCAAATTTCGCATGTGGAAAAAGTAAGTACACCCTTGGCTCTAATAGGTGGTATTGCCGCCTTTGGCAGAAACAACCTCAAGTAGGCATTTCTTATAACTGTCTACCAGTCTCTGACATCGACTGGGAGAAATTTTTGCCCACTCCTCCATGCAGAATTATTTCAGCTGTGCGATGTTTAAGGTGTTTCTTGCATGCACAGCTCGTTTCAAATCCACCCACAACATCTCGATGGGTTTAGATCCGGGCTTTGACTTGGCCATTTCAGAACCCTCCATTTCTTTCTTTTTCAGCCATTCCTTGGTGGATTTACTGGTATGTTTAGGGTCATTGTCATGTTGCAAGGTCCACCCTCGGTTGAGCTTCAACTTTCCGACAGATGGCCTCACATTGTCCTCAAGCACCCTCTGGTAAAATGAAGAATTCATAGTGGATTCTATGATGGTGAGCTGCCCAGGCCCTGATGCAGCAAAGCTGCCCCAAACCATAATATTTCCACCACCATGCTTTACAGTTGGTATCAGGTTCTTGTGGTCAAATGCTGTCTTTGGTTTTCGCCAAACATGTCTTCTGGTACTGTGGCCAAATAGCTCTACCTTTGACTCATCTGTCCAGAACACATTGTTCCAGAAGTGCTGGTCTTTGCCGAGGTGTTCATTGGCAAACTTTAGTCTTGCCCTGATGTTCTTTCTGGACAGCAAAGGTTTCCTCCTGGCACACCTCCCATGTCGAACAAATTTGTGCAGCCTCTTTTTAATGGTAGACTCGTGCACTTTGACATCAACAATGGCAAGAGCTACCTGTAGGTCCCATGATGACATTCTGGGGTTCTTAGAGACTTTTTTCAGCATCTTGCGGTCTGCTCTCAGGCTGAACTTGCTGGGGCGGCCTGGCCTGAACAAGTTGGCAATTGTTTGGAATCTTCTCCACTTGTAGATGATCTTCCGGACAGTCGAATGATTGATTTCAAATTGTTTGGAGATCTTTTAAAATCCCGTCCCAGACTCGTAGGCATCTACAACCTTCTTTCTGAATGCCTCAGAGAGCTATTTTGATCTAGGCATGGTGACGCCGCACACTTCAACAACAAAGAGCAAACCAAACGAAATGTCTGAGGTTTAAATAAGACAGGTTCTTCCAAGATCCTCTCTAACGCTGTTCTAATCATTTGCACCTGAGCTGGTGCACCTGATTCTAATTTTAGGTATTTGAAGTGGTGATAAATGTAGGGGTGTACTTACTTTTTCCAAATGCGAAATTTGCATTTATGTTTATTCAAATTATACAATGGACTACAAAATGTAAATGTTTCATGATATTTGTTATATTATATCACCTTTATCTATCAATATTGTTGAAATTAAGATTAAATAGCTGTATGTTGAAATATGTTGAAAAAGTCAAAACTTTACGTGGGGTGTACTAAGTACTTACTTTTTCACGTGACTGTATGTGAGTGGGTGGTTGTCTGTGTAGACAGGGAAGGAGGGCGCATGGTATAAGTAGTCCCTGAAGCGCTCACATATCGCCCATTTTAATGCCAGGAACTCCAACTTCCCTGAATGCAGGTTGTACTTCCTTTCTGGCGGAGTGAGAGTTCTTGATCCAAAAGCTATGACCCGCAGTTTCCCCTCCTGACGTTGGTACAACACTGCTCCCAAGCCCTCCTGTGATGCATCACAGTGCATCACAAATGACTGATCAAACCGAGGGTAACCTAAGACAGGTGCGTGGGTGAGGTGGCTGATTAATCCGTCCCACTGCCTGTTGATGCTCTTCACTCCAGACAAGAGGACATTTACTGGGCAACTGGCCTGTTTTTCTGGCGTCTTTATTTTCCTCCCCCCACCCCCCTTCCCTTCTGTCTTTGACTGTAACCTTAAGTCAGGGGCTGCCAGTACATCATACAATGGCTTTGCGATATGTGAAAAGTTCTGTATGTAAGACCTGCAGTAGGAGAGGAAAACCAGGACCTTCCTCAGCTCCCCAACCGTGGCTGGCTTTCGGTTTTTCAATGCCTGAACTGGTGCAGTTTCTGCCAGGTCCATGGTGTAGCCCTCCTCTGACACCATTTTCCCCAGGAATCTCACTCTCTGCCGGAACATATCACATTTTTGGGGGGAGAGCTTCACCCCATGCTGTTGGTATCGCTGGAGTACCGTTCGAATGTGATGGACATGGTCCTCAAAGGTTTTACTGTGGACTAAATTGTCATCTAAGTATGGTAAGCAGATGTCGTCCCGAAGACCTCTTAGACACTCTTCCATGTTACGCTGGAACTCAGCCGGAGCAGAACTCAGGCCGAAGGGAATGCGAACCCACTCATATAGGCCCCAGGGGATGATGAAGGCATTGAGAGGCCTACTTTCTTCATCCACACTCCCCTGGTGGTATGCCTTCCCCTGGCCCAGTACAGAGAACCATGAACTTCCGCTCAGACAGTCGAACATATCTTGAATCCGTGGAATTGGATGGCGATCTGGAATGGACTTACAATTGAGTTCCCTATAATCACAGCAGAGACGTAGGGTCCCATCCTTCTTTCGTACACAAACAATGGGCGAGGAGTAGTGAGACCTTGATGGTTTTATCCACCCGCAATTTAACATATTCCGCAGGTACTCCTTCACTTCCTTGTGCAGTGGTTTTGGGACTGAGAGGTACGTCCGCTGGACTGGTGTTGCATCTTTAAGGATGATGTGCATTTTCAGTGATGGAATGAAACCAACATCTTCCTTATTGCTGGAAAAAGCACAGCACTCCTCTCGCAGCATCTTCTTCACCGTTACCTCTTGCTCGGTGGTTAGACCATCAAGGCTGACTGGTGGATCCCATGCCACTTCCCCACTGAACTGTTGGCCATTTGGTGCATTGGGTAGCACACCGGACATGTCCTCACCATTTATATGAGGTGTCATGGCTGGTGTCGGCGAGCTTGCCGTCATTTCAACTGGCCGCACAGCTGCTGGGTAGATGGTTTTCACTGGTTGCAGGTGTCCTAACATGGAGCATTTGACCACTGTGATGCTGTGTTTTGTAGTGTTCACAACAGGGATGGCTGTCTTTGGACTGTTGCCTGGGTGAACCGTCACCAGTACTTCTCCAACTTCTAGCTCTTCCATCTCTTGCAGCCCCTCAGCTGGTGCAAATAGCATTGTTCGTTTTTCTTCCAGCTTCCCAGAATGTGCACGACATTGAATGGTGAACATCTGACCTGGTGGGATGCTGATCGGTAATCGACCAGTCTGCACTTGCCACCCATCGCCCTCGGAGGGCCTCACCTGTATGAGCTGGATGAACGTTTCTGCTGTTCTGGCATCCAAGGAGAAGGCATGTCTCACGGTTTCTACTGCTATCCCCCTTGGTGGTGCCCCCATCTGATCCAATGAGCAGTTATTTAATCACATTGTATCCAATTATGGGTTCTTGTGCTACATTCGGATCACTTGACACCAGCATTGGGATCTGCAGCTTCTTTTTTTAGACTTCCTGTGCTGTGGAGCTGAAAGTCCACTTCAACCCACCCCAGAAAGGGGATTTCTGACCTATTAGCAGCAACACCCACAACAGTGCCAGGTCCTAACAATTCCTCCACTGGTCTCACCAGTGTCTGTGACAGGAATGTTCTCCTCCAATCTTCATTCAACAAGCTGGCTTTGGCGCCCAAAGAGCTGTAGTTTTCACATTGTCCAGAGTGCAGCGAACAAGGCATCTCCTTCCGATGAGGCTCACTAACTTGGCATTTGGCTTGGCGTTGAGACCGCAGCTCCTCGTTCTCCTGTATCTTTCAGCCGGGCTGTTTTCCGAATGATGCATTCAGTCCTATCTGATTTATCGGCACAGGTTGTCTTACTCTGTCTTTTTGGCCACCATTGACTTCTCCCCTTGTACTACCAAGCTTTTCACTCTTCTTCTGTGGTGGGGGGCCTTGCCTCTTGGGTCACTGTTCGCCCCTTTACAGTGGCCCCTTAGGCTGAGGGCCCGTTTCCTGGGATCTGGCGGGAAGCTCGACACCTCCGGACAGATGCCCGCCTTGACCACACCTGAAACAGTGGTCACAGATCTCTCCCCTTCCTGCTTCCCGACAGACTCCCCTTCCTGCTTCCCGACAGACTTGGCACCCTCGCTCAGAAGGCCATCGTCTTCCTGGCTGGCCGTTCATTCCCATTGAGGCTATCAGCATCTCCCTGATCTCCTTCATTTCCACTTTAAACTCCTGTACTATTGCCTGTATTTTTTCTGGTCCGAATTCTGTTTCCCTCTTCTCAGGTTTTTCCTTGTTGTGTGTTGCACCTTGAGGCTTTTCCATCTGATGTGCTGGTTTGGCGATAGTCTTTGCACCATGGAGGTCTTCATCTGTCTTGTCATCCACCTCGGTCTGGATTTCCATCAGCTTTACTGCTTTGAGGTTGGTGTGATTTCTCAGTTTCTGTTGTCACTCCTGTTCCCAGCTAGCTGCTTCACCCATCTTTTCAATTAGTTGTTCATCTGTCGAGTTCAGGCTGTCTCGGTATGGCTTGATCTGGAATTTCAAATTGTCGTTCAGTATCCCTGTGCTTCGGGATCTGAGAAATTCCTTTTGAATCAATTCAGGCTTAAACTGTTCTTCAGCTTCATTCTCTTTCGATGCCAGCAACAACTTCTCCTTGAACTCAATGGCTCGAAACAAGAAATTATGTGCAAACTCTCTGGCCCCCTGTGATATGTTCACCATCCGCTGATAAAGATCAGTTGTGCTTTCCTCTTTGAAGTACCCCTTCAGAATGATCTTCAGTTTCCCTAGTGTCAAGTCATTCTTGATCTCCAACATATTTCGCAAACTCAGTCCTGGGCTGACTACTTTCATTACTGCATCAACAATCTCTGATTCCCCATGTCCCTTGCAGAGGCCTGCCTCAATCTGGTGCATGAGATTTGTGTAAGACAGCCTATCCTTTTGACCCCCTCCCCCAATTTGTCACTGAATTTTGAATTCTCGTCGAATTGTCACTTTTGGGAGTTTACCTTGTGTCGGTGTGAGGACTTCTGTTGGGTAACCGCCCCGTCCTTCCAGTTTTAGGCTGAGGGCTCGAAGACTTTCCTCCAATGCCTCTCTGGATTCTTCTTGGGACTTCTGCAACCCGTAACATTGTGCTTTCAGGAGCTCAAACTGATGGCTTGCTGACACTGTGTCTCCAGGTTCCTGGTGTGTTTCTCCAGGTTCCATGCTGACACATGTATGTCCCTCCAAGGGTTATCAGCTAAAGAAGCCAGGATTTGATTAGGAATCAGTGTGTCCGCCTCTTCGTTTGCATGTTCTTCTTCGAAATCATGGCCCTTGATCTTCATGCCATACACAACGATCAGCTTGAGGGTACTGTTCCTGGAGTAGTGTTTCAGCAAACCCTCGGCCAACATAGATGTCAAGCTACTCTTGGTCTTTGAGGCAGACAGAAGCTCCTTCAATGACATGGTGAGCTTCATTTCTGGATGAATCTCGTATTTTGTGGACGTCACTGCCCTCTTCTGGCGTGTCTTGTTCTTTAGAGACTGGTCAATATAACGGTCAAACACAACTCTACCCTCATCATAGCCAACCATCATCCCTTCGATTCGTTTGATGAATGTCTCCAACAGGTCCGAAATCTTCTGCATTGTTGGCGTTTTTTGCATACACTGAAGCACAGCCATGACGTCCACAATGCGTACTCGGGTGACTCTGGATGGATGATCCGCCATTGCTACATCAGGCAGAGGGCAGATTTAAGTTCCGTCATTGCTCCTTCGACCGCATGCATCAGACTGGCCTTGTCTGTCAGAATATAGAGAGATCCATCAACAGCGAATAGGGAGTGTGGCACCACTGACATTTTGTAATCGCCGATCGTCTCCTCTAGTTTTGGTACGAGCTCACGTCGGCTTCCTTGGATTATGAGAAATCTGCCGAGCAGTTCACGTTCCTCGCGTAACTTGACCACCTTGTCACCCACACAAACTTTTGTTTTTTTGCATCCAATTGGAAAAGGTCTTTAACTTTAGCTTCTTCATGGAGTCCTAAACAGAGTGTGGATGTGGGCAGCAATCTGGTATGAACGAACTCTTCAAAGTGCTTCTGACCCTTCTCTGGAAAGTGCTGAAGATCATCCTTTGCTTGTTCGGTTACAAGAGCTGATGAAACGAGGCTTTTCAATGGAGACTTTGCTGTGAAAGGATTCCCCGCACAATGCAACTCGATGCATTGACAAAGTTTCAACTCGATGCATTGACAATCCAACCATTCCACCATGGCGCTTCAACTCCTTGATCTCCTGCTCGAGGGTCTGGTAGGTCCTTATTGTCCATTTTGCTGCTTATTTTGTCATGGCTATTGTAAGGAACATTGGGATATGGGGAACATTAGAAAACTTTACACTGGGAAGCAGTGGTGACAGGCCTTCATCTTCAATGACTTGGCGAGCTAGCGTACAGTTTGTAGGCCTTGGCCGGCTTATGATGTGGTTCGCTAGGCCTACGACTAAACGGATCATGTGGTGACAGTTTGTATACATTAAATTTAAGACTGTAAACAGCTTTACATTGTATTCTCATTTGCTACCAATCAAGGAGTGAAAATATACCTGGCTTTATCAAAACATATTCATTGATACCCCAAAGGGTTTATTTCTGGGCAGTCTTGAAATGCATGATTGACACACCCAAGGTCATGAATGTGAAATTCACATGTGTTTGATGTTTCTTATCTCCTAAAATGAAGATTACCTTACCTGTCTGTATGCAGCTGCCACCTGTTGGTCAAAGACAGAACTGAAATAACTTACAAAACTTACATTAATTAAGATTATGAAAATCAGTTCTTTATTGGCGGAGTTAGGGGCCGGTTCAGTTTTGGGGCCCTTGACAGAAAGGGATTACCCAGCTGAAGGGTGGGGGGGAGGGAAGGTCGAGGGGTCACAAATATAATTCCAATGACTATGACTTTGTGCTAATTGAAATCGGTATCATCTAAAACCCATAAAATGACACAAATTATATGAATATTGGTTCATTATTAGCGGAGATAGGCACAGGATCAATTCGGGGGTTCTCAGAATGGAAAGAGACCACCCAGCGGGTGTCAAAGGGTCATAAAATCACTTCCAATGACTTTGGATGTGGGCTAAATGGACTCAGTATCATCTAAAACACCTAAAATGACACTGAGATTGTGAAAATCGGTGGGGAAAAGATCAACAAAAGTTTGTGGTTTGTTCAATGAAACCACACATTGCTGCACGAACCTTGTTGTGGACGTTAACATTCTTCGGAGCCGGTGGGTAGTTAACATGTCAAGTAAACATCTCTCGGATGCACAACCAGTTTACTGCAGAAGGGCCTTAATTTCACCATTACTCCCCGATGTGTTCCGAATGGCACCATTGTATCACAGGTCGGGTCTGAAATCATGGAACTTGACAACAACACCAATAACAAAGTCGGATCACATTTGGCTGCTGTTTTACTTCTTCCTTCACACTTTTCATGCAGCAATTTCAATCTGGACCAGGAACAACAAAAAAACTTTACGAGAGCTGCGCAGTATGGATGACATGGTGTTCTTACCGGTGGATAAAGGACGTGCAACGGTGCTCATTGATCGGCTCGTATACACTAACAAAATGCAAGATATGTTGGTGGATCCAACTACTTATGAGTGATTAATGTCAGATCCAAATAAGAAGGAGGAACAAAGGTTGAAGTCATTACTTGCCAGAATTAAAGCGACTGGAAGACTTCGGCTGTGGTATACAGATGCCTACACAGCAGCAATGGAGTGGCTCCCAGGGCGTACGGGCTACCAAAGGTGCACAAAGAAGGAGTCCCATTACGATTAATCGTCTCTTGTATTAATGGACCATCATATGTTTAATGGAATTCATGCAAGACCTCGTTCACAGAAGTGAGGGTTTATTGAAATCGATTCACACAAGTCCCTAGGCACACAAGCAATTAACGTATTAGCTATTGAATCGTATACAGTATAAGTATAAAGTTTACTCAAGCATAGTATAAACACCAACCCATCGATCTGGTCTTACCAAGATGGATGAAGTGCAGACCAGTACAAGGTGCGTTTAGAACGCATAATTCTCCCTTCACACAAAAAGAGCACTCAACTATATCCAGCACGCATTAGATCACCACACTCCAGAATACCCCTCTTCTTCTTCTTCCTCTTCTTCTTCTTCTTCTTCAGTTTCACTACATTCTTCCTCCCTTAGAATTGCAATCAGGCTAGAACATTAGTAGCGTAAAATCTACCAGCCAAAGCAATTAGGTTGCTAACAAGGTCGGCCTACACGAGTGCGATAAACTCCGTCAGCCCCCGTGCCCAGCAAAGGCGAACTCCCCTCACCGGACGGCTTACCCTGAGGACTCTGAGGGCTCCCCAGCGCAGTTGAAAAACCCACTGATTCAAAAGCAGTATCGCTAATAGCAGCTTCAGCCGGTCGCAAGTCCAACTTGGTGGGGGAAACGTGGCATCATCGACGTGTTCTCCGCAGGGAGCTAGATGACAGACCGACACGGTAGTCGGGCAGCTGAATATGCGCATATTCGGGATTCGCTTCTAAAATGTCCACGCGGTCAACCAGAGGCTCGTATTTGCTCTGTCGGACAGTGTGTTTCTGTAATGCAGGGCCCGGCTTGTCCATGTCCAACCATGAGGGTAGTGGCTGCCCGCTAGAACTACGATGCTGGTTCCGGAACATTCGTTCATGAGGGGTGGCATTAGTCGAAGTACATAACAGGGATCGAATTACATGCAGCGCTTCTGGCAACACTCACTCCCACATGTTTGAGGTCATCCCGCGTGTCCGCAAAGCCATGGTGACCGCCCGCCTTATAATCCTGTTGTAACGTTTGATTCATCCATCCCTTGGGGATTATAAGCCGTAGTGCGGCGAGAAGCAATTCCCCGCTCCAGGAGAAATTGCTCGAATTCCCGGGATAGGAAGGCCGTCCTGCGGTCACTGTGGACGAACGCGGGATATCCGAACAAATGGAACAACTGATGGAGACATCTAATTACCGTAGTGGATGACATCTCAGCTCACGGAAATGCAAAATGAAATCGTGAATACGCGCACACGATCATGAGTAGGTAGCGATGCGCACCTCCGCCAGGAAGGGGCCCTTTGAAGTTGAGATTCAGCCGCTCCCACGGCCATCCAGCATGAATTAACGTTCCCATGGGAGGCTTGTAGAAGCTCCGCTTGAGTTCAATGCAAACCAGGCATGATTTGCATAAACGGCGTATCTCATCTATGGAAAAAGGCAAGTTCTGGCTCCGAACAAAATGTGCCATGCAAGCGACGCTCGGATGACAAAGAGATTTGTGTATAGTGCGTAGCTCATCAACCGTCATGCTGGAACATACAGGCCAAGACAGAGCATCGGCCGCTTGGTTCTCCTTTCCGGGCCGGTACACAATATCAAAACTCTAATCAGCTAATTCTATGCGCCAGCGTGCAATCTTTTCGTTCTTAATCTTTTGTGAATGCTTTCCGTCATACATAAAGGCAACAGATTGTTGGCCCGTAATGAGGTGAAAGTGTTTACCTAAGAGGAAATGGCGCCACCTGCGGATTGATTCCACTATAGTGTAGGCCTCTTTTTCAATTGAGGAGCGTCATCTTGCTGTCTGAAAATGTGTGAGAGAAAAACGCCACCGGTCGCCCCCCCCTGGTTCAATGTCGCCGCGATTGCGCAGGTAGATGCATCTGTTTCCACTACAAAGAGGACCGACTCATCGATGGAGGTCACGACATTGCCACGGCCCCTCTTCTTCTTCTTCTTCGGTTTCACTACAATATGCTTTATCCAAATTTTTGGCCAACATTCTTCAACATTTGGCAGGGTAAACAGAGTGATCCTTACACAATAGCACTGCCTTTGCTGAAAGAGTGAAACATCTCGCAATCGAATCGTACGAGACCATGGTATCTTTTGACATTGTCTTGTTATTTGCCAATGTGCCCATAACCCTGGCGATGGAGGTGGCGAATCGCCGTTTGATGGAAGATATATAATCGGTGGAAATGGACTGAGGGAGCCTTAAGTCCTATGGACGTATGTGACATGCTTTCTACTTACCTCTCTTTCATCTACTTTTTGTTTAATAGGGTATATTACAAACATGTTTTTTGCACCGCTATGGGTTCCCTGGTATCGCCGTGATTGCTAACATGGTGATGGAGGGTTTGGAGGAACGCACCATTCCATCCCTACTGGTGCAGCCACGTGTCTGGTTCCATTACGTGGATAACACATTTGTCATCTGTCCCTCTGATAAAGTGGACAACATACATGAGGCCATAAATAAAACTTTTTCCTCCCTTAATTTCACCCTTGAAGAGGAGAGAATTTGGAACCCTCCCCTTCTTGGATACTCTCATAACAAGGGATCCCAAAGGAGCCCTAAAGGTAACAGTTTACAGAAAACCAACACATACCGATCGCTACCTTGATTTCGATTCCTGCCATCCAATGGAGCACAAAAGATCTGTGGAGCAAACCTCTCAAAAATAATACGTGAGTTACCATCTACCTTCGAAGACAAGATGAGAGAGAAGTAGACCATCTTCAGAATGTGTTGAAGGCAAATGGTTACCCTGACAGCTTGTTACCAAACAGGGAAACGATAATGGCTGCACCACACAACAGGCTGGGACCAAAAGAACAACCAAGGGGGTTTTGTGTTCTGCCCTTTACACTGGGGATTTCAGAGAGGGTCGGCAGAGTTTTGAAAGCGGCAGGAGTGAGGGTTAGTTTCAAATCGGTTTTCACCCTTAAACGAGCTATTATGAGGGTCAAGGACAGGCTTCCGAGGAAGGATATGGCATGTGTGGTGTACACTGTGCCCTGTGTTTGTGGAGCCGAATATGTGGGAGTGACGGGGATGACCTTAGGTCAGTGTATTACTTAACATCACAAGGCATTTGAATGTAACTATCCCAACAGATCTGCTATTGCCAAACATGTTCTTAAGGAAGGGCATACACCTTTGTGGGATAGGGTAAATATTTTGGGTTCTACCCCTAACAGGACCAGAAGGCGTATCTTGGAGGCTTGGCATATGAAATAAACTGTAAATTCCATCACACAAGAGGTGATTAACTAACTATTAGCATTTGATCCACTCTTGAGTGGGGATTCCCTGACTTTAAATAGAGATTCCACATGATGTTGTCATCCAAGGTTTTCATCAGGACAATATCCCCCAAACCACTCCGCCTCCCCCCTCCCTTCTCTCTCTCCTTTGTTTCCCCGCACCTGCATATGGCCATGTGTTGATATTGATACCATTACAGGTTATTTTGTGCTTTCATCTCACAAACTAATAGTGTTACACTAACTTATGATCACTTGTTCATACAAATTTTACCGATTGTTCCAGAATGTATCTAACCATTTGGGTTATAATCCAGTTATATTTACATTATTGTTTTGAGCCTGTCGTGAAAATATGATCTTTAAAACCTGATGCAATTAGCAGGCTTCATTGAAATCAAAGAAGTGGCGAACACCTATACAGGACACAGCACATAAATCACCATTACTACAGAATGAAACGCAAAGCATGTCTCAAACGATAATCACAGAAATCCTATAGTTCAGCTTACCAAATCTCCCAGGAAGCAAAGCAGCATAGCGTGGCACCTCGTAGCAGCAGATTAAATATGCAAGCCAGGCATACGCCCATGAAAGATAGATAAGAACTCTTTCACGCCCTCCACCAGCAGGGTAGTAGTTTGAATATGATTTTATTATCACAATCTCCCTGTCTTAAGAATTCACCTAGCAGGTATCGTAGCCCAGGTGAATCGGGGCCTGGCAGATTCGACCCCCTCGAGAGTGGTATATCTCATCGTTGCCATAGCTGCTAGAGATTACTTCTTCTTGGGCAGCCTTTGCCGGTGTTCCGCCCACTCCATCCACACATCTCGGAATCAGAGAGGTCATGCTCTCATAATCAGACATCCCAGAGTCCCCGTTAAGTGCATCTATGCTCTGATCCACCCGAGCAGGAAGACTCTGAATCGCATCGTTAAAGCCGTGCTCATCCTGCACAGCGTCCTCTCCACATGGAGCTAAATGCTGAATAGGGACAGTGGTTTCTCGGCCATCAGGCAAGCGGACGTGAGCATATGAAGGATTAGTTTGCAGATTGTCCACTCGATCCACAAGAGGCTCCTATTTACTCTGGCGGACTGTTCGCTTCAGTAGAGCAGGTACGGGCTCAGCTAACCACGATGGCAAAGGCATCCCACTGGAACTACGGCGATTATATTTGAATAATCTTTCGTGCGGCATAGAATTAGTAGCGGTCACACAGGAGAGTCCGAATAGCATGTAGCGCTTCTGGCAAAACCCTTTCCCACATGCTCTGGGGTAAATCTTGGGATCTCAGCGCCATCATGACGGCCCTCCAGATGCTACCATTAAATCTTTCAACTTGTCCACTACAGTCATCATGAAGCGGTTAGGTCCCCCAGGCAGTGGCCCTTTGAAGTCGATATTCAAGTGCTCCCATGGTCGCCCGGCGTGGATGAGAGAGCCCACCGCAGGTTTGAAATAAGTGGGTTTTAGCTTGGCGCATACTCAGCAGTTCTTACATAACTGGTGGATATCATCCACAGAGTAGGACAGATTTCTACTTCTAACAAAATGAGCCCTCCGAGTGATACCCGGGTGGCAGAGCGCGGTATGCATAAACTGTAGATCATCGACGGTCATTCCTGAGCATGTGGGCCTAGACAATACATTGGCTGCGCGGTTATCTTTACTGGGCTGGTACACAATCTCGAAGTGGTAGTCTGTCAGTTCTATACACCAGTGCTCAATCTTCTCATTCTTAATCTTTTGAGAATGTTTGTGGTCGTACATGAAAGACACGGACTGCTGATTAGTTATTACATTGAACAGCTTGCCAAGGAGAAGATGGCGCCATCTGCGGATAGACTCCACCACGGCATATGCATCCTTCTCGATGGAGGAGTGGTGGCGCTCACTGTCAGATAGTGTGCGAGAGTAAAAGGCTGCCGGTCGCCCCCCACCTCCACCCCTTCACACAGTGTAACTGCGATAGCATGGTCAGAAGCATCCGTTTCGACAATGAAGGGTACTGTTTCGTCGATTGAAGTCACAACAGCACCTGCAACATCATCCTTAAGTTGTTGAAAAGCCATGAGGGCGGGCAAGGTCAGCGGAAATGATTTGCAGTCCACTAACGGCCTTATCTTCTCTGAGTATTTAGGGATCCACGGGCTGTAATGTGAAAAAGCCCCATTGCTCACTTAAACATAGCCCGATCCGCGGGAGGGGTGAGGTCAAGCAGAGGCTGGGGCCTCAAAGGATTCGGTCTTATCTCCCCTTGGGTCACTGTGTGCCCCAGGAGATAAATAGTTTTGACTAACTGCATTTGGCCTCGTTGAAAGTCAACCAATATTTACTAGCCACATCCAGCAAACGCCACAGGTTTGAGTCATGGTCTTTCTGGTTCTGTCCACAGATGGTGATGTTATCAACGTAGACATAAACAACTTTTACTTGTTCCCTGGCCAGAATCTCATCTATAGGTCTTTGAAAGCATGAACCCTTTTTGTTACCCCCCAATGGTATCCTTCTAAACTGGTACAATTGCTGTCCCGACTCAAATGCAGTATCGGGTCGGTCCGCCGCTCGAATAGGAATCTGATGATACACGGAACGAAGGTCGAGCGTACTGAATACCTTCTACTTAGATACCGCTCGCACGAAGTCCTCCATGTGGGGCAATGGGTACGCATCGAGTTGAGTGTATCGATTAATAGATTGAGAGTAGTCTATGGCCAAGCATCTGTGATGGGTGGGGCTGTTCACAACCAGCACCTGAGCCTGCCATGGGGATCGACTGGGTTCTATTATCCCTTCCTGTAAAAAACGCTTGGTTTGCTCGGCAATAAAAAGTGAGCCTGACCGACTATCGTCTAGATTTCATGGCGACAGGTCAGCAATTAGCATTTAAGCTTGGGAATAGCAGTGGCGGTTCGCTGGCTATCTCCGCAAGTACGCATATTGGACCCGGCTCGGGGCCCACAGAGAGCATGTGTACACCATCAAATTGCATCTCTAGACGTTTGTGCCTATTCAGGAAGTCGTGCCCCAGAAGTGCATCCGCCCACTGGTGAGGAAGAGCCAACAACTTAACGTCTGTATAAATCACATCATTGGCAATCATGGTAACAGTACACATTCCACGCGATCACTGTCACAAGGCCCCCGAGGCCATGTAGACCCGCTGCGTGGCCAGTTCGGTGTCCAAGCCATGAGGTTGCACGAGATGAAGACTGATGTAGCTCTGATCACTTCCAGTATCGATCAGCCCCTGCATGGGGTGGCCGTCGACCGATACCGAGACCACGGCGAGCGAGACCAGTCGGCGCTCCTCGACGTCCCATGGACAAGCGCGCTCCGGCGGTTGTATTCTTAGTTTTGGCTGATCGACAGACCTTCACATAGTGACCACGTTTCCTGCAATTATGACACATAGTCTCCCGAGCGGGGCACTGCGATCGAGGGTGTCGTCTATTGCTGCAGAAAAAGCATTTCGCTGTCGGGCCAGTCGCTGCAGCTGCCGCCGTCCCCAAATTTCTCTCCTCATCATCCGAGCTGTCCCCGCGAGGAGCTCGGCACACATCAGAATGGGTGGGGGCACGATTGGCGTTCAATTCAGAACCTCCGTGTTCCTCCGAGCACGCTGCAGCACTGAGATTTACTGAAGGACGACCGTATGTTTCAGATATGGCTTGGGCAGTCTGCAAAACATGGGCTTGGTTGAAGGCCGTCTTGAAGTCCAGCATCTCGTTTTTGAGCAATCGTTAACTAATTGAAGCGGACTGCAGGCCAGTAATAAAGGCATCCCGTGGTCATCGGTGCCTTGCACGGCCGAGCATTCCGGTATGGCGCAGTCCTTCCCCAGCTGTTTAAGCGCCTGGCCGTATTGATCCAGCGATTCAGAATTCCCTTGTGTAAATGTGATTGGCCATTATGTGGCGAGCGTAAATGGAGCTGTGAGGTTTAATGAACAGGCTTTTTAGTGCGGTCACCCCCTGCTCATACGTCGGGCTCTGCGCAACGCATTTGTAGATTACATGGGAGACGTTGCTGGTTAGGACACCGAGTTTCTGAGCATCTGTGATATCCGGAACCAGATCCGTATAGAGCTGCAGGGAATTCAGCCAATGATTCAACTGGTCCATGGCATCACTTTCCTCAGGGTCTCCGTTGAAGCGGTCCAGTCGAATTAGTTTTTCCATCCTTGAGCGAGTTGGTGCAAAGCTTTGATTTCAATAAATTGTAGTGAAAATATGATCTTTAAAACCTGATGCAATTAGCAGGCTTTATTGAAATCAAAGGAGTGGCGAACACCTACACAGGGCACAGTACATAAATTACCATTACTACAGAATGAAACGCAAAGCATGTCTCAAACGATAATCACCAAAATCCTATAGTTCAGTTTACCAAATCTCCCAGAAAGCAAAGCAGCATAGCGCGGCACCTCGTAGCAGCAGATTAAATACGCAAGCCAGGCATACGCCCATGAAAGATAGATAAGAACTCTTTCACGCCTTCCATCAGTGGAGTAGTAGTTTGAATAGGATTTTATTATCACAGAGCCGGTAAGGTTCTGTTAATTTTTTTAAATTTGGTGATAACGGTCTGAGTTCATGAGAGTTCACGAGAACGCTGAGTTCATGATGTGTGTTTTGATTGGCTGTCCAGCTTTGCCCACCCCCACCTTTGAGTATATAAGGGGATTTTGAGATTATTGTATCACTCTTGAGGAACGTTAACGGATGCATGTTGGTTTTTCACATTTTGTTAACCGAAACGTTGAGTCATTGTTGCTTTAACTAAAGGTTGGAGATCTTACCATGGAGTCGTTTGAATATATGTACAGTCACGTGAAAAAGTAAGTACACCCCATGTAAAGTTTTGACTTTTTCAACATATTTCAACATACAGCTATTTGATCTTCATTTCAACAATATTGATAGATAAAGGTGATATAATATAACAAATATCTTGAAACATTTACATTTTTTAGTCCATTGTATAATTTAAATAAACATAAATGCAAATTTCGCATGTGGAAAAAGTGAGTACACCCCTGCATTTATCACCACTTCAAATACCTAAAATTAGAATCAGGTGCCCCAGAGGGACTTTTCAGGTGGGGGAATGGGATACCCAGCATTGCCTGGCTGGATGAGCTTTTTCCCGGAGGTAGTTTCGGGAGGTGTTGAACATTGAAAATCGATGGAGTTATTGGCCTCATGGTGGTTACCTTTTACCTTTTTTTACCTTTGCAGCAGCACTGCCTGACCCTCCATCTCAATATTCACTTTATAGCCGTGTTTGAGGCCTCAAAACGGACGTCAGGCCAACGTGCAGTAACTTAAAACCTTTCCCAGATTTCGAAATAGTGACACCCAAAAGTTGGTGCCTCTGTGTGTTAGGTTCAGCCATGAAAGAGTAACTTTACAAACACGCAAACACTTAAAAATATTTATAAGATATATAACGACTCCAAATATTCCTACCTTGTGCGGTGTGTTGGAGAACTTTATTGGCTCAAGTCTTGCATGGACGAGTTGGCAATTGGCAATTCATGCTCAAATGCATTTGACACATTTGTGATTTGTTCAGGGTAATTGCGATAACTTGCCTCCTTGTGAAAGATAGTGTAGTATTTTTAACGTTCATTAACCATTTTAAACGATTTTTAACGCTAGCAGTCGAGATGCCCAGTCAATCTCCCGCAATTTTTCCAGAGCACAAGGTCTGGTGCTTCCACACCACAGGCAGGTAGGTGGTGTGTTTTTTACCACCTCTTCCGATATTGCTCTCTCAATCCTCTGACCTTCCCCCATCATCTCAAGGATGCATGTTTTCTTCCAGTGACCTTATTCTGGTAACTTCCAAAATCTAAGCTGACTTTACACTCAAACTCAAACATGAAAAATGGCATGTAATTCAACACAGAAGGAACACACAAATTTACCCTTACCCTTGCACGATCATACCTGCCCCGAAGCACTTACGACTTCTTTGTTCCTCGCTTCTCCCATCTGTGGAACCGCCTTCTCAAGGCTGGTATTTCCCACTCTTCCCTCCAGGGCTTCAAGTAGGCAGTGCACATGCACAGTCACCTCATGTCATCCTCCATCTTGACCAATGATCTTTGTTATCCACATTCACCCTTCCTAACTCATCTCGATGCTGGTTTCAATGTTTCCTGTCTCTCTCTCTCTCCCTCTCTCCGTCTCTCCCTCTCTCTCTCTCTCTCCCTCTCTCCCTCTCTCTCCCTCTCTCCTTCTCTCTCCCTCTCTCCCTCTCTCCCTCTTTCCCTCTCTCCCTCTCTCCCTCTCTCCCTCTCTCCCTTTCCTGTTTGCTCATTCCCTTGATGGTTGTGTCTAATTGTTGCCCCGCTACCACACTGGCAGTTCAATCTTGCTCTTTCATGAGCCTCGCTCTTGCGGATAAACCATGGGACAGAGCACACGTTATATATTTGATAATATTGCATGCAGAGTGATACAAAGCTCTCTCTGACCACTGACTGATTACCTGATCTAAATGTTTAGTACATCTTGGTGGGCTACAAAGTTGAAATTTTGCATCGTGCAGTAACCCAAAACAACAACTCCAGGAAAAAATCCACAAAACTGTCCGTAAACAAAAATATCTGTAGACTAGAGAATTTATAGAGCACCTTACCGCACACAGTCCTGAGATAAAGGACATGTGAAGTGTGATTAGAAACTCCTGCTTGCTTGGCTTTTCCAAGCACAATCTATATTTCGTACGATTTGCCGTTTTTGTCTAATGTTGATATCTCCCAACGCTGGGAGAGTGAGAGGTGAATTTTATGAGCTCAGATGGTGTAATATTCTGTCCGTGAACTGCTAAACTGGACGTTTTTGGAAGTGACAAGAAGGTGATTTGTGTTCTACAGTGTGTATAGTGTAGTGAAGTAATATTGTTACGGACATCGCCTGGATAACTCCAAGAGGACGGCATGTTCTGAGAGACCACGGATGCCGTCTACAACTCTTAACTCTGGCTGGATATATTTGTGCCCAGAGTCGGTTTACCGTGCTGCTGAGTTAAGCGTGGCAGACGAGGAATCATGCCAGCAACTACGCGGTGTTTAATTACTTGGCCGGGTGAACCAACGCCACGTGTCGCATTATGTGGGCTACAATTACAACTAGAGTCTCGGACCAACTGCATGCGACCAATTACAACATGCGCAACACATATTTGTCACATAAATATGATTTCCCTAACTTTTAAACAGATACTAAAAAAATAACTGACTAATAATTGTGCTTGTGCTTCTATTTTCCTGAGGGGTGCGCAAAGTCCTCCCCGAGTCACAACCATCACAATATCATGAAATTGAAAGGCGTTAAAGGATGTTAAAGGAAGAAAAACGGTGTTAAAGGATACGGTGTTAAAGGATGAACAAAACAACCTTTTACAGAAGTTTACCTCTGTTGATGCAGCCTTATGCACCACCTTATTTAACACGTTACATTAGTTTATCATGTCTGTTGTATGTGTCCTTCTTGACATGCTTATAAACAGTTAGTTTCCTGTTTGGAATGATTTTCAATTTTGTTTGACTGCTAGAAAAGTAGACAGAGTAAAAAAAAAACAAACAAAAAAACTCTCTCCTCTCAGCTCATTTGGCGAATTCAGTGCAAAGTACTGATGAAAAACAGGTTGTGTTCGATTCATCTTCCAATTTGTGTTATACAGGTCAAAATAAACCATTTAATTGAAATGAAGTAGTTCCCTGATCAAAGACTGACGTCCGTAGACATACACACATACAGACAAAGTGAACCAATTGATTAACCCTGCTTTTTGCTTCGAGTGTGCATGTGGTGGAAATGAATGTCGGCCGGTGGAGCCTCGCTCCCTTGGCCAGGAGAGCGGAGGACCTTGAACTGTGCTGGTGGTGCGTCACTTTCACAGCCGGGAGAGGGGCGGAGCTTGGACTGTACATACATAGAGGTTGTTCTGCTCATTCATTCCGCGTAAAGGGAGATGGGGTTTTGCAATCATTTCTGTGTCTGGGCCTAACTTTTTACCATTTGAAATTGTGTCTTGAATTTTTCAACAAAGCTTTATTATGAGAATATGAAAAAGACAAATTAATTTTGTCAAAGGGTCAAAGGTCAGCATCACCTAAAATCATAAATTTTCATCCAATTGACTTAAAATATTAAATTACGATTTGAGCTTTGTCATCAAATTTTCAACATAGCTCTATTACGAGAATATAGAGAAGACAAATTAATAATTTGGTCAAAAGGTCAAAGGTCAGTGCCACTAAAATAATCAATTTTTATTGAATAGACCTGAAATTTTTAGAATTTGCATATTGGGTCACTGAATTGGTTCATCAATCAAAAGCTAGAGGATTGTTTGTTTTTTTTAGATGAAAAGGTCAAGGGTCAAGGTTGCATAAAATCAATTTTCATCTGATTGACTTGAAATTTGAGCAGGGCTTGCATATTGGGTCGCTAAAGCCTATTTACTGCCTTTGAGGTGAAAAAGTCAAGGTTACCTAAAATCATCAATTTATTTGTGTATTTTTTTTAGGCGTTTTCTTCATGTGTAAGCATATGGAAGAGGTCTGACTGCAAAGCGGACTCGGATGGGCTTTGCATTTTCAGATTATTATTATTATTATTTTTGTACACAAGATCGAGTACAACATTTACAGGGGGAAGCACATAAGTACGACATTTGAGAGCAGGGACATCGGGAGATATGTGGGAGGGAGAGGGCTTGGGGAGGGAGGCATGGGAAGGGGGGGGGGGGGGTGGGAGAGGTATAAAACACATGGAAAGTGCTAGGACTTCCAGGAAAGAAGTCAGTATTTCAAAAAAGTAGATCTGGGGTGAATTAACGGGGGTAGAAAAGATCAAGGTTTTGGATGGAGGAAGATGAGATGTTTTTCAAGTTCTTCATTAAATGTATGTATCCGCTTTGAGATATACTAGTATTATGTACAGGGCTGTTACGATTTGGGTGTGGCGTCATGGCAGCTGTGTGCGCTGAGCTGTGAAAGAGGAGCTGCCAGAACACGCTACGGAGCAGGTGCACTCCTTTCAGCCAGGTGATTGAGTGATGGTGAAACATTTCTGGTGGAAGCATTCTTTGTGGCCTTGCTGGACAGGTCCACACCAGCATCGAAGTCCTTTCCAAGGGTGTGGTGCTGACTGGGCCGCCGTGGTGCTGACCGGGCAAACGTGGTGTGGAGCTGACCGGGCCGACGTGGTGTGGTGCTGACCGGGCTGCCGTGGTGTGGTGCTGACCGGGCCGACATGGTGTGGTGCTGACCGGGCCAACGTGGTGTGGTGCTGGCCGGGCCGCCGTGGTGTGGTGCTGACCGGGCTGCCGTGGTGTGGTGCTGACCGGGCCGACGTGGTGTGGTGCTGACTGGGCCGACGTGGTGTGGTGCTGACCGGGCCGCCCAGCCGTGATGCCCCCCCCCCCAACCCTCCCACCCCCCCCCCAACCCCACCCTATAATTTCTCGTACCCCTGCGTGTTGTACGAGACGACTAAGAGGGTTAGGAAGGGCATCCGGCCATAAAAACATTGCCTCAAAAAGAGAACCATGACAATTACAACTCCACATGGGCAGGGTACAGCCCGAAGTGGAGATCGCTTTCTGAGGTTTGGGACATGGAATGTAGGGACAATGACAGGGAGATCAGGAGAAGTAGTGGAAGTATTGGTCAGAAGAAGAGTGGACATATGTTCTGTGCAAGAGACGAGATGGAAGGGAAGTGGTGTGAGAATGGTGAAGGGTAGGCAGGGACAGAAATTCAAGTTTGTGTGGCAAGGGTGCCTGGAGGGCGTGAATGGTGTTGGTGTCCTGTTTTCTGAGGAGTTTGTAGACAGTGTGGTGAGTGTGACGAGAGTGAGTGACAGGTTGATGATGGTGAAAATGATGATTGGAAAGCTCTTGGTGAACATCATCTCGGGATATGCTCCGCAGGTTGGTCGGAGCGATGAAGAGAAGGACAAGTTCTGGTGTGCGATCGAGAAGCTGATGGAAAACGTGAAAGATGAGGAGGTTGAGGAGTATGGATGAGGAGTATGGATGGTTTTGAGGGAGTTCATTGGGGTTACGGATATGGTGTGAGAAATGGAGAAGGTGAAAGGATTTTGGAGTTTGCTGATGGAGCTGATTTGTTGATTTGTAATACTCAGTTCCAGAAAGAGGATAATAAGCTTGTTACATACACATCAGGTGGGTCGACGACAACCGTTGACTACCTGATGGTGCGTAGGCGAGATAGGGGGCACCTCCGGGACACAAAGGTGATCCCGGGGGAGGAGGCTGTTTCACAGCACCACTTGGTTGTCTGCAACATAAGGGTGAAAGGTGCGAGGAGAGCTCGGCGGGTGAAGTACCAACCGAGAATGAAGGTGTGGAGGTTGAAATAGGTGACAGTAAGGGAGGCATTAAAAGAGAGGCTGAGTATGGTAGAGGATGATGTGGTTGAGCTTGAAAGTGGTTGGATGTCAATGAAAGCTAGTCTGTTGGGTGCCGTTGGTGAGGTATGTGGATGGACAAAAGGACCACCGAGGCACTCGGAAACAAGTGATGATGAAGTGAGGGAGTGAGGGCATGAAACTCAAACTCATGAAACTCAAAACACTCAATGGGAAGTGAGGAAGGAGCATGAAATGGTGGGATGATGAAGTTGGAAAGAGGATTGACGAGAAGAGGAAGAAGTTCAAGGAGTGGCAGAAGGCGAAGGGTACGGGAGCAGAAACAGCAGAGCATGAAAGTTATAAGGCAGCCAAGAAGGCTGCAAAGAAAGAGGTAGCAAAGGCGCAGGAGGCATGAAGGAAAATGTTCGGAGAACGCTTGGATTCGGAAGAGGGTCAGAGAGCAGTATTCAGGATTGCAAAGCAGATAGCGAAAGAGAGGTGTGATGTGATGGGGGTGAGTTGCTTGAAGGATGAAGTGGGACAAATCGTTGTGGAGCCAGATGGAATTAAAGGAAGATGGAAAAGATATATGGAAATGCTGTTGAATACAGAGAATGAATGGGATGGCAACATCGAGAGTAACCGAGTTTTAGGACCGGCAGAGAAGATAACTGAGAAGGAAGTTGAGGAAGCGATAAAAGCAATGATGAGTAGAAAAGCGGGAGGGCCGACGGGAGTTGTGGGAGATATGTTGAAGGCAGCAGGAAGTTGGGGTGTGAAGAGAATGACAGAGATCTGTAATCTGGCGGTGAAAGAAGGCCGCATTCCAGTGGCTTGGGAACTGAGTACCCTCGTCCCTCTATACAAGGGGAAAGGTGACCCTCTAGACTAGAGTGTGGCTCATACCGAGTGATAAAGTTATTGGAGCACGGAATGAAGGTATTGGAAAGGGTGTTGGAGAGGAGGATAAGCAAGAAAGTGAAGATCGACGAAATGCAGTGTGGATTTATGCCAAGAAGAGGAACGACAAAGGCGCTTTTTATTGTGAGGCAGTTGCAGGAGAAGTACATGGAGAAGAGGAAGAAGTTGTTTCTTGGGTTTGTTGATCTGGAGAAAGCATTCGATAGGGTTCCACCCAAAGTATTGACATGGGCAATGAGGAAGTTAGGAGTGGAGGAATGGTTGATCAGAGTAGTGATGGCAATGTACAAAAGAGTGCGCACAGCTGTAAGGACGAAGGACGGGAACAGTGGTGAGTTTGAGGTGAAGGTGGGAGTGCATCAGGGGTCAGTATTAAGTCCACTACTATTTGTAGCTGTGATGGAGGTGCTGGCTCAGAACGTAAAGGAGGGTTTACCGTGGGAGTTGTTGTATGCAGATGATCTGGTGTTGATTGCGGAAAGTATGGATGGACTGAAGGAAAAGATGAACAAGTGGAAGGAATGTATGGAGACAAAAGGTCTGAAGGTGAATATCAGAAAGACAAAGGTGATGGCAAGTGGTAAAGCATGTGGTGAGGTGGAAAGAACTGGGAAGTGGCCATGTGCTGTGTGCAGGAAGGGTGTCGGAGTGAACTCCATTCAATGTACAATGTGCGCTGAGTGGGTTCATCAAAAATGTAGTGGTCTGAGAGGGTCATTAACCAGTGTGGCAGCTACATTCAAATGTAAGGTGTGCACAGAGGGAGCTGCAGATGGAGGAAATGTTGAGTTGGATCTTGGAGACGGCGTGAAGCTGGAAGGTGTGAAAACATTTTGGTACCTCGGAGACATGTTGAATGGAGAAGGTGGATCAGACTCGGCAACGGTTGCTCGAGTGAGGTGCATGGAAGAAGTTTCGGGAATTGAGTGGCGTGCTGATGAGGAGGAGAGTGTCGCTGAAGCTGAAGGGAAAGGTGTATGATGCATGTGTGAGAAGTGTTATGATTTATGGGAGTGAGACATGGGTAATGAACGTAGAGCAGCAACGAAGGTTGGAAAGGGTGGAAATGCGAATGGTTTGGTGGATGTGCCGAGTATCGTTGAGAGAGAGGAAGACCAATGATGAATTGCGAAAAATGATGGGAATAGAGCCTGTGATTGATGTTGTGAAGAGGAACAGGTTGAGATGGTTTGGTCATGTGTTGAGGAAGGATGAAAGTGAATGGTTGAGAAGGGTGATGGAAATGAATGTAGAAGGAAGTAGAGGACAGGGAAGACCGAGGAAGACTTGGCTAAAGATGGTGAAAGAAGAAATGCGGGCAAGGGGGTTAACAAGGAGAGATGCAGAAAATAGGGCAAAATGGAGAAGATTGTCATGGGGACCGCAAGGCTAACCCCCGCTCTGGTAGGGAAAATGGCCTTAAAATGCATGTTGTTGTTGTTGTTGTTGTTGTATGTACAGTATATAATATATTTATTTTATGGCCTCTTGAAGTCAAAAGAAAAGTTATACGAACACTGTGCCTTCAAAATATTTATCGTATGGCAGCCACGTGTCCACTTCAAAGGCCTCCGAAATGCTCTGGAATCCTTTTGTTTGTTCTGGCAAAATCTCGTGCCTGCTCGAACTGGAATAGCAAGGCAAACATTTTCCATGCTTCTTCTGATGTATGCAGTTTGAAGGCTGATTTTTCTGTTTTTTTTTACGCAGGTGTTGTTGTCCCGCACGTTATTTTCGAGGCTCACTGATGGAAAATGTTGAGGACTCCATTTTCATTGAGACATGGAAAGGATAGCAAAAGGAATAATTTCTTGCCAAAGATAACAAAAATTCCCCAAAAAACAATGAAATCAATATCGACTTTTAAGAAATGCCCAGAAGCATCTGATGCCAGGATGTTTGCGCAAGAGTTGCTGAAAGCGATGAGCAAAGTCGAACTGGAGAATCGAAGAGCTATGCCGTCGAATGGAGCCTCGCCATAGATGCAAACGCAGAATTATTTCCATGAGACACGATATGTACGTGGGAGCGTGTGATGTAAGGCATTTTTGGCTGCGGGCGACGAGGCCGATTTACGATGCACGATTCCTTTTACGGTGAAAATGAGCTTGTGCGTATTAATAAAGTGCGGCTGATCGATAGCAAACGTACCCGAATCTCGTGCTCTGTGTATGTGGTGCGGAAAGTTACAAATGACTCGGTAAGTGTCGGAACTATTGCTGAAATGCCAGGCGTTAGCACTTAGGCCGAAACCTTGTGACACGCTCAGCGCTCTGGCATCGCCGATAAGTGATTTCATTGCCTTCTTTTTCTATATTGGCCCTAAATTTAACCCGGCTGTCTCGCCAAAGGGCTTTTTATTAACCGCTGTCTTTGATCGCCATTCAGGCGCAGCACAATAGCTGGAGGGGCGGGAGGGACAACCCGGATTGGGGCCGATTGCCGAGACATGAATTGCCACTCGCATTGTGAATAGGCGCGCTCTGGTTGGTTGATAAAAGCTGCTCCGGAGACAGGACCAGACTGTTTCTCGCTGATATAGGGTCTGTCTGTCTTTGTTGTGAAAGGTAAATGCACAAACAAAAGCACACTGTAAATATAATTTCACGCTAACACAAATTAGCACATGATCTACACCTCATATATATATATATATTAGCTTTTGAGCTGTCTATCCTGGTTTTAATTCCAGCCTACACTATTATTGGTGTTTCAAATGCACGCCATTGTGACAGAGTGCAACATCCCATGGATGGATGTTAAATTGGGGACTCATGTGTTGACGTCATTTGGTGGAAGTCACAGATCCCAAGGTGTCTTTCACAAAGAGTAGGCGAGTTATCGCTGGCGCCCTGGAACAACATCCAACTTATTGCCACCCTCGGTTGGACGTGAGGTCTGGCCAGCTGGTTGGTGAAAGACTTGGGCCTAAAACTCTCCCCAGAAAAAGAAGCTCCCATCTCCACCCCACAAACCCCTTGCCTCCTTTTCCCCAATAACGTGGGAATAATGGCGATTTTTAAGACGTGGTATTGATAAGTATATATATGTTGGAACCCATCTGTGGATCGGTCCCATCGGCCAATGGGTCTGCGCCATCTGCGGATGTGTTGTTCACCTTGAAGGAATGTGTATGCATCAATGGTGGATGAGTTAACCTAACCCTAACCCTAACCCTAACCCTAACAACCCTATCCCTAACCCTAACAACTAACCCTAACCCTAACCCTAACCTAACCCTAACCCTAACAACCCTAACCCTAACCCTAACAACTAACCCTAACCCTAACCCTAACCCTAACCCTAACCCTAACCCTAACCCTAACCCTAACCCTAATTGAAGATTGAATAAAAAAAGATTGAATAATAATGATTGAAGAGCACCATTCTGTCAACACATTCCTTCAAGGTGAACAACACATCCGCAGATGGCGCAGACCCATCGGCCGATGGGTCTGCATTGTCATTTCTCATGCATCCACAGATGGGTCGCTAAACGGGTCAGACCCATCGGCCGATGGGACCGATCCACAGATGGGTTCCAACATATATATATATATACTTGTGTGTGTGTATATATATATATATATATATATATATATATATATATATATATATATATATATATATATATATATATATATATATATGTCTACGATATAAGAGAGACCAACGACTTGTTCCGATCTTGTTCAAACCTGGCACACAGAAAATGAATGACGGGTTACATATGCACGCAATTTGTTTTTGAGATCAGCTCCAAGATGGCTGACTGGCAGACTTTTTTTTTACTTGAACATGTCCCCAAACATTTCTCAGACATGCATGGACCGATTTTGTTCAAACTTCGCACAAAGACAATACATGAGAGTATACAAATGCAGACGATTTTGTTTTGTAATCAGACCAAAGATGGCTGACTGGCGGACTTTAACTCCGTTCAGAAACATTACTAAAACCACGGGGGTTATGACATTTTATGTCTTTTTCTCCTTATTTTATACCAAATAAATGCCCTCTACTTCTCCTTATTCCTTATCTCACTGCTCATCCACCTTGGCCTCTTACTTCTGCCTCTAGTTTTACACCTCACTGGAATGTGCTTACTCTGCACTCTACACATTTGCTCATTGAAGGTTTTCCATTTCCCATTTCTCGGATTGTCCTTTTGTTCGCCTCTTCCAATCTACATCACCTAGCTCTTTACTCATGCCCTCGAGGTTTGCCTACCTGCAACCTAATAGCCTTACTCTACTATCCCAAACTTTATAACTCTCAACAGAATCCTTGCACACATGATGTTATGGTTACTTGATCCTAATGCTCTTCTATCTCCACCTCCTCCACCATATTGGGATCGTTACATAAAATGAGGTCGAACACTACACTCCCCCTAGTGGGCTTATCTACAAACAGGGTCAAAAACAATCCTGTACTATATCGAGGAAATCCTCATCTGCCCTGCCCTTTCCTTCCCTGTCCCTGGACCCAATATATCCTGACAAGTTAAAATCCCCCATAATAAATACTCCTCCTTATCATATGCCCTTCTAAATAGTCTTCATGTACTCCTCCTTCCACCTTTTCCTTCACACCAGGAGCCCTATAAAATCATCCTTCCAGTATCTTACTACGACACTCTTATCTACACTAGTATCCACCTCTTGCATTGTTGTTGTTGTTGTTGTTGTTGTATCTTACTATTTTTACAATCTCTAATCTCCACCCATACATAATCCTCCACATCAATTCCCTCCTTAATGTCACTCCTTTCTCTCGTTGCAATGTTGTACTTTTTTACCCAGATTTCTACCACTCCTTACTTAGCGGTTAGGGTGCCGGCTTGGGGTCCTAGGATCCTGAGTTCGAATCCCGGTTGATCGCTGAATTAACGCCAGGGGGGTTGACTCAGCCTGTCATCCTTCCGAGGTCGGCAAATTGAGTACCAGTTCACTGGTAATTCCCTGTGTGTCGCAAAAGGCGACTAACAGGGTTGGCGTCAGGAAGGGCATCCGGGAGCACGTGTCAGAACAGCTCGTTGCCACGTCCACTCTACACTGGTACTCCAGGGGCCTTCATCTGGCCATCCCCCCAGGCAGATGCACAGCCCATCCCCATCTCCACGACGTATCGCTCAACCTGCTGCAACCACGAGGCATGTGGTCGGCATGTTGACCTCCTCCACTCACGAGGCTCCCTCACTGAGATAATCTGGTGAGCAGGATCAACATCTCAAAAATGAGCTACATGTCCATACAGCTGCAGCTGACGCTCACAGACATCGAGATAACAAATCTCAACTAAGTCTCGCTCTGCAAACGCTTGTTAGACATAATGTCCGATCAGCAATAGCCAATAATTCTCCGAAGGGACCTGGAAGCATAGGAGTTAATTCTACAACTGCAAAGATGCACTGTGAATATCCTTCCTCACATCCATGGATATAAGAGTAACTAGTATGGTGAAAGGGCACTGACTGAATCCGCAACCGAACAGGACATCCTTGCAGCCAATATTCTTATCAGGCTCCTTGTAAGTACAACTTCATAAGGACATGGTCATACCCAGATGAGCAAGATATAGATTATATATTAGATTAGAAAAAATATTCCACTTTTTCGATCACATCTTGTATATTGTGTAATGAGAAACACACACCGTTTAATGAAATAGAGATAAAGCAGTTGAACCTGTTGAAATTCTTTGAAAATATTCGATATCTAATGGAACATAAACTGAAATATTTTCAAGTGTTTGTGTGTTTAATTGCGCATTTCTTTGTTACTCTTTGAAGGCCGAACTGTGACACCGAGAGACCCCAACATTTGCAGTACGTACTTCAGAATCTGGACAAGGTCATAAGCTACTACGCGTTGACCTTGAAGTCCATCTTGAGGCCACCAAAGGCCACTATGGAGTGAATAATGGGATGTGTGGTCAGGCAGTGATGCCGCTGGCCGGCAGGCAAAGGGTTACTGCCACGAGGTCAATAACTCCATAACCTTTGAATGTCCAACATGTCCTGAAACCCCCACCGGCAAAAGCAGACCCGCCCGGGCAGCAGCAGGTAACCGCTCTAGTCTATCGACATCTGATTTCTAATTTTTGGCACAATTTAATACAAACTCCTATGTTGCCCGAGAAAATTCCAAATTTATCAAAAACATTTTTAAAATATCCTATATATATATATTTGTTTTGTTTTTAGTATTTTCAAATACTGCTTAATCGAAGGAATTAAATACATGATGAAATATTTTAGATTTTGGCAGAAATGTCTTGTCTTGTCTTTTAAAAGCATCTATTACCAAGGTAATAGTGATTGCTTGCAAGACATGCTCTTATATTTTGAACACAAACACTGTTATTAAAATATCTGTTTGTAAATAGATCACCATCTAGCAGCTGGTCAGCCCATCCCCTGGGCAGGTGAGGTGCTTCTTTGGGCTTACATTTTGGAGAAATTGAATCTTACCTCAATGGTTCAGGTGTGTGTGAATTCCCTTCTTTCAGCTGATCGTCCTCAAAATATTTGTAACTTTCCTTTTCCTCTGCGGTTTATAGCAAGAGCTGAATTCAGAGTACTATACTATTTTGCAGCACGTCCCTGAAGATAGCAACGCTCGTGTGTGTGCCACCTAGTCCTGGAAATACGCCCTGTTTGTCTGTTTGCTTCACTTGTATTTTGAGACTGAAGAACGACCGCACTCTTGACACTGCCACGTGAAGCTGACCATGTGTGAAGACCGGTTATGGAAGAAACATACTGATAGTAAGGGAAACATATGAAAATCTGTTAACTAAATTGTTACCAAAAACTTTCTTCACCAATATGTTTGTAAAGGTGTGTAATAACATGTGTTAAAATGTTGAAGGTCAACTCCCGTGGGAAACCCAGAAAAAAAGCTGTTGAATTCGGGTACCGAAAAATTATTTTCGAGAATTTTTATTTTTTTAAATCGGCCCTTAAGTAACTTATGAGGGGTCAAATAAGGGTTTTTCATGATTCTGAGTTGATTGTTAACATTTATATTTCACCACAGACACTCCTTTGTGGAAAAATAATTTCTAAATATATCTCATTTTCTACTTTGCAGGACATGGAGTCTAGCAATATGGATGAAGACGTTACTCCACCTGTGCTCAATTGCTTCATCTGTGCACGCCCGGATACACCAGCTGAAAGGCTCATACAGGCAAGTCCAAAGGGATACTCAACTTTATTGAAACAAGCAGAAACTGTCGAAAATGTTACTGTTGTGGAACGTATGAAGGAGGCTCAAAAGGAAGGAAAACTGAGGTACCACCAGAAGTGTAAAAATGATCTGTACAACAACTTTGTTGCAACCACCAAGAAGTCAGCTCAAGCATCAAAGGCAGAGAAAGAGTCATCAAAGTTGAAGAGAAGACGCACTACTTGTGAGTTCAGTTCATCAACTGGCTGCAGTTCTAGAAGATCACAGTCAGTTGACCTCCTGTATAAGGATGTATGCATTCTTTGCAACCAACCAGCCCAGCTCTACAAAAATAATCCAGCACAAGCTAGAAAGAAATACAGAGTGCCAGATAATTTGACTGCAGATACACTGAAGGCAAGCTTGCTGAAGACAGCACGGAGTCGCGGGGATGACTGGGGCACTGAAGTCACTGGACGCCTGGAAGGGATCAACGACTTGGTAGCAGAAGAAACACTGTACCATTTGCGATGCAAACTTATGTTTGCGAGAGGTGACAGTTTGTCCAAGACTGATGAGGAAGGAAAAAGGAAGAGAGGACAGAGGAGTATTGATGAGGAGCGAGAGGCAGTTTTTATTGAATTCTGCGAATGGTTAGACTCAGAATTAGAGCATGGGGTAATGAACATGGACCAAGTCCATGAAAAGCTGCAGGAGTTTGATCAGTCACCAGAGAAGAGCCTTTCTTATTCAAAGCATTGGCTAAAGATAAAACTTCTAGAGAAATACGAAGACACCTTGTATTTCACAACACAGGAAAGAAGGGCAGATGTACTCTGTCTCAAAGATGGCACCGACAATATTCTGCGAGAGCATCATGCTAATCTTGACCATGGAGATGAGAAGACTCAGATCATAAAGACGGCACTCAAGTTCATATCCAATGATATTGCCTTGATTGATTTAGGTCCAAAGTCATACCCCACCACACACAGTATGACTGACATCGATAGTCAGCTGACACTTGTTCCTGCAAGCCTTCAGATGTTCTTGAGACCGATTGTCAAGACAGACGAAAGAGTTGCCGTTTGGGGGCAGAATTTTATTAAGGCCTGTCGACCTCGGTCTGGAGTATTGCCACACCAAATGGGGCTTGCCACACAACTTGATCATAGATTTGGGTCAAAATGGATGCTCAACAAGTTCCACCGGCTGGGATACACTGAGTCTTACACGGAGACACAAAACTACAAATACTGCTTCCTTAATAGTAGGAGTGGAGATGATGTTCCAGATACTTCTGGCACTCTTGACACCATTGTGGAGGAAACCGATGAACAGATCAATGATGAGGTTGCGGTTGATGCTGCGCTTGAGGATCAATCAGTGATGACAGCCAAAGTGCCAGCCAGTGAAAGTGAATTGTCAAGTAATGATCAGGTGGTCTTTATGGAGGTTGGGGAAACAAACAATGCAGTCACTCAGTTTGTTGGAGACAATATAGATTTAAACATTGTCTCTATTCACGGAAACACTCCCTTTCACTCAATGGGTTGGATCGAAGTCACCTCTCCGGCACCACCTTTGCCAGATCCACAGACAACAGCACCTTTCCCCCGGGTGATCAACAATCAACTCAGAATCATGAAAAACCCTTATTTGACCCCTCATAAGTTACTTAAGGGCCGATTAAAAAAAATAAAAATTCTCAAAAATAATTTTTCGGTACCCGAATTCAACAGCTTTTTTTCTGGGTTTCCCACGGGAGTTGACCTTCAACATTTTAACACATGTTATTACACACCTTTACAAACATATTGGTGAAGAAAGTTTTTGCTAACAATTTAGTTAACAGATTTGTGAAATATCTCATAAAATGCCCTTACTATGACTGTGTCTAGGGTTTGCCCTTGGCTTTTGTTCATGGTGATAGTGAATGTGGGTTAATTTGGAAATTGATGTTGGCTTATTCTTAATGGCAAAAGGGCTGAAGATGGTTTGAGATCAATCTTGGGCAACAAAATTATCTTTCCAGCAGATGGTCCTGTGATAACGTGTCAGTCAAGAGAGTTGTTGTGCATATTACAAACAAGCAGTCGAGTACCATTCAGTAATCCAATTTTTATGTTGAGATTGCATAGAAGCATCACAATGTTCTGATTTTCAACTTCAGGATATGTGACTGGAGATCAAATTCCTTCAAAGGAATCCATGAACTCAGTAGGGAAGCAGAGATGCTCTTCAGTGTCATCAGATATAACTCGATTGAACACTGACGTATATCAATTTTTCTCCCTTCGTATTATATAACGCATCACATATATTTGACAAAAAACTCATTATTATTATTAGTATTATTATTATTATTATTATTATTATTATTATTACTTGCAAAATCAAAGATTTTTCAAGTATATTGGTCGGTTGTGTTTGTGGTTCTGTCTGTCTGTTTGCCTGTTTGTCTGTTTGTCACTGGCCTACAGGTCACAATTCTAAACCGATCGTCACGAAACTTCACCAAGCTGCCTAGGTCGTCACAATTAAGAAGCCTATTGATTTTGAGGTCAAAGGTCAAAGGTCATCTGGAGGTCAAATTTCTAAAATCACCATTTTAAATCCGATTGACTTGAACATTGAATAATATTTGTATATTGAGTCACTAAATTGGGAAATGAAGTATTTTTGAGGTCAAAAGGTCAAAGGTCAACTCAAGATCAAACTTCCACAATCACTTTACATCTGAAAAACTGTCAATTTTCATCCGATTTCCTTGAAAATTGAACATTTGCATATTGCCTCACTGAATTGGGAAACCAACAATTTTTGAGGTCAAAAGGTCAAAGGTCAACTCTAGGTCAAACTTCCAAAATCATTAATTTTCATCTGAAAACCCATCAATTTTCATCCCCATTGACTTGAAAATAGAACAGCATTTGCGTATTGCCTCACTGAATTGGGAAACCAACTATTTACGAGGTCAAAAGGTCAAAGGTCAACTCAAGGTCAAACTTCTAAAATCATAAATTTTCATCTGAAAAGTCATCACTTTTCATCCTGTTGACCCGAGCTTTGATCAAGATCGTAAATTTAAATCTTCATGAAATGGACAATTTTCTGTATCAATGGAATACCTTTTTGTGGGGGAGGGGGAGGGCAGATTTTGCAAGTATCATGCTCCGCATGACATCTTCTTCTTATTATTATTACTTGCAAAATCGAAGATTTTTCAAGTATATTGGTTGGTCTTTTGCGTTATTCTGTCTCTTTGTTTGTTTGTCTGTCAATCGCCTAAAGGTCAAAATTTTAAGCGGATCTTCATGAAACTTCACTGGATGGTATAGTTGGTCATAAAGAAGAAGCCTATTGATTTAGAGGTCAAGTTTCTAAAATTGTCATTTTTCATCTGATTGACTTGAAAATTGAACAGCTTTTGCATATTGAGTCGCTGTATTTTTTTTAGGTCAAAAGGTCAAAGGTCAACTCAAGGTCAAACTTCCAAAATCATCAATTTGCATCTGAAAATCATAAATTTTCATCCGATTGACTTGAGAATTAAACAGCAATTGCATAGTACCTCACTGAATTGGGAAAGCAACTATTTTTGAGGTCAAAAGGTCAAAGGTCAACTCAAGGCAAACTTCCAATATCATCAATTTTCATCTGAAATATCATCAATTTTAATCCAATTTACCCGAGCTTTGATTAAGATCGTCAATTTTAATCTTAATGAAATGGACAATTTGATGTATCCATGGCAACATTTTATTTGGAGAGGGTGAATTTTGCAAGTACAGTATTGTGTTCTGCATGACGTTTTTCATGTTATTATAATTATTGCCAATTATCTAGTAATTCATGGTATCAGTGTTCGTTCTTTGGTGCCAGAATGGCGCAACCTGAGCATGCTGCAAGGGCATCGACTAAAAAGTCATTTCCAAACACTGCCTCAACAATGTCAGAGATGACACATATTTCAAGTAGCCTTATAGCAGTCTCAGAGATAGTGGGACCTTCTGTACCTTGTCATCACCTTGTACGTCAAGAAGATAGTACACAAATGCTCTCTTAAACTGGAGTGTTGTCATATTTATTAATAGGTGCAGGCCACAAATTGCTACTTTTGATGCAGTTTGCAACTGTAGCATATCGTGACCCATGTTAAACATCAGGTAGTATAAAATTTGCTTGAAATCTCCTTCTAAAACAATAAAGTTTTTTTGGGGGGGGGGGGGGGGGATACAAGATCGAGGCTCATGTAAGAGCTAACATTAATGACAAAAAAAAAAAACGGGCACAAAAGACATAATAAAGGGAGCGGGAGACAAAATGGGGAGGGAGGGGGCAGCACACAAGTACAACATTTGAGAGCAGGGACATCGGGAGATCTGTGGGAGGGAGAGGGCTTGGGGGATGAGGCGTGGGAATGGGGGTGGGAGTGGAAGAGGTAAAAAAAAAAAAACACATGGACACAGCTAGGACTTCCAGGAAAGAAGTCGGTATTTCAGAAAAGTGGATCTGGTGAATTAACGGGGGTAGAAAAGATCAAGGTTTGGATGTGGGAAGATAAGAGATGGTGGTGAACAGCTGTTTTAAAGACCTGGAGGGAGGAGTGGGATTGAAGAGAGTGAGGAAGCTTGTTCCAGAGGCGGGAGAAAAGAGAAATGAAAGAGTGAAGGTGAGCAGAGAGTCTTGATTTTGGCAGGGTTCACCAGAAGAGGGTTGCTGGCAGATCTCGTGGGACATGCAGGAGTTTTGGGGGACAGAGCACAGACGGGGCTGGTGGGGCTAGGCCAGAGAGGAGTCGGTAGAAGACAAAAAGACCACCAACCTGCCTGCGATGAGTGAGTGAAAGCCCCCCAGAGTTAGCTTCATCGTGGGATATTCCAATGATTCTGAAAGCTTTGGTTTCAACAGCGTGAAGCCGAGCTAGGTGTGAGGCAGGAGCACCAGCCCAGAGGGGAGAGCAGTGTTCCATTGAGCTGCGGATGAAAGCCTTGTATATGGTGTGGAGCTCAGGTGTGCCAAGGAAGCACTTCACACGACGAAGGATGCCCATTCGGCGACTGGCTTTGGAGGCCAGCTTGGAAATGTGGTTTTCCCAGGAAAGATCATGGCAGATAGTGAGACCCATGCGCTTGAGTGACAGAACTTATTGGAGAGGATTGTTGAGAAAGTAGATGGGAGCGTTGTTCAGATGGTCTTTTCGGAGAGACAAAGTGAGAGTGTGAGATTTGTCAGGATTGAAAGACATGCTCCACTTGTTTGACCAGTCTGTGATTTTGTCCAGGTCTGCAGAGAGTGAGGAGGCTGCAGATTGCCGATCTGAGGGATGAGGTCTGGAGCGGCAGCGAGTGGAGTCATCAGGAAAGAGATGGGGAGGATTTTACAGAGAGTATGACAGATCATTGATACAACATGCATTTTAATGCATGCATATGACACATGCATATGACAGATCATTGATGAAGACCGGAAAAAGCACAGGGCCCAGAACACTGCCTTGGGGAACTCCAGCCTGAACAGGAAGGGGAGATGAGAGAAATCCATTCAGGGCCACATGTTGACTACGACCAGAGAGGAAGTCCGCAAGCCATGCATGGAGATTTCCATGGATACCCTAGGAGGATAGTTTGTTGAGCAGAGCGGGGTGGCTTACCGTATCGAAGGCATGTGATATGTCAAGAGAGACAGCTCTAATTGCCTGTTTGACATTGAGGACCTCCATCCATTGTTAAGGCATCAGAAGCAACATGTCCAGAGTAGAGTGACCTGGTCTGACTACAAATTGATGATCAGAGATCAAGCCATTGGAGAAGAGGAAGGATTTGATATCCAAAGCAATGATGGAATCCATGACTTTGCTGATAATTGGGAGCAGGCTGATTGGTCTGTAGTTGCAAGGATCTGTTTTTGCACCTTTTTGTGTAAAGCGGTAATGCTGGCTGATTTCCAAGCTGATGGCAGATGACCTTGAGCAAAAGAGAGGGTGAAGAGAATTGAGAGAGGGTGTGAAAGAGCGGCAGAGCAGGATTTTAGGACCCGTGGGCTGAAACTGTCTGGTCCAGTTGCAGAATCAGAGTTGAGGTTTGACAGAAACGTCTCCACCTTGTCAGGAGAGAAGGACACAGAGTCCAGAAGCAGCTGGGTAAGACTGGGTACGGTGGGTACAGAGAGAGATGGGTTTGGGGCGCAAGATTTTGAGGGAAACACAGAGTTTAGGCATTCAGCTTTTTGATGTGCGGAGTCAGCTGTGTAGCCGTTTGAGTTAAGGGAGGGGATGGAGGCGGAACAAACACCAGAAACAGATTTGACCAGACGCCACCAGGATTTGGCAGAGGGAGACAGGTTTGAGAGTTCATTCTTGAGAGTAGAGAGATAGTGTTTCCTGGCTCTCCTAAGGGTAGACATACAGTTGTTCCAGGCTTTGTGAAAGGAAATGAGATTGCCTTCCGTTGGATTTGCCCTCCAGGAGGTGAAGTCAACTTGTTTCAGGGCAACTGCCTCACCACAATATTCCGTGTACCAATGTACCATAGACGAGAAGAAGGGTATGACAACTGAAGACGGGATGGGATAAATATGTGCATGAGAGAGAGCAGTTTACTTTGGAAGAATTCCCAGGATGAGTTGATGTCAGAGGCAGTAGATATGGGAGACCAGACCAAATGATTTATGGCTGCTTGAAGGCCGTGCCAGTTGGCCTGAGTGAAATGCCAGACTCATCGACACTGAGGAGGCTCTCTGAGAATGGCCAGAGAGATGTCCACTTTAACAAGCATATGCTCAGATGAATCGATTGGAGCAGAAGAAGAGCAGCAGACATTTGCAGGGAAGTTTGTCATAACCAAGTCTAGAAGAGAAGATGCTCCGTTGACAGATCCGGGTCGGAAAATTGACAGATTGTGTCAGTCCCAGTGAGTTGCAGAAGTCCTTTGCTGAGGTGCCATGGCTGGCGAGAGAGGTACCCACACCCAGCCAGCTGGCATGGTAACAGTTGAAATCACCACATATGAGGAAGAGAGAGTTGGGATGAGTAGATAGAAGTTGGTCCATGTTATCAGACAGCGAGAGGTAGATGGAGTCATCACTGTTTGGTGGACGGTACAACACACATGCGAACAAAAGGTGGGAGCGAAGGGGAAGCCGTAGCCAGAGGTATTCCTGGGGCTGAGGTGGAGAGAGCGCAGTGCAGGGAGAGTGAGGAAGAGAGTTTTTGATAAAGATAGCAACCCCACCTCCAGGACGAGGCTCAGGTCTATCATACCGGAGGAGGGAGTAACCAGGGAGAGATATTAAGGAATCAGAGACATCTTGAAGGAGGAAAGTTTCTGTTAAGCAGATTAAGTCTTGTTTGTGAGAAGCAACCTGTATGGAGAGATCAATCAGGTTTGAGTGAAGGCCATGGATGTTTGAGGTCCATACCATTAAGGAAGAGGAAGGGGGAGCATCGGATACAGGACAGGGGAGGGGAGGTGTAGGGTAAGAGGAGGAGGAGGAGGTAAGGAGAGCTGTTAATAGTGTGTCAGAGATTTCAGAAGAGCTAGGAGAAAGGGAAGGATGAGGACGACAAAAGGTTTGATGGTGAGTAGATGAAGCACAGTGAGGTGTTGCTTGAGGAGGAGGGGGGGGGGTGGGGAGGAGAGAGAGGAATAAGGTTGGAGGAGATGGAGGTAAGAGTTGGAATGGAGAGGAAGCGGGGAGGATGCTTTGAGGAGGAGGGGTGGGAGGGGAGAATTGGAGAAAAAAGGAGGGTGGGGAGATTTGAAGTGGAGGGGGGGGGGAGGGAATTTCGGAGGGGAGGGGTGAGGAGGGAATTTAGGAGGGGAGGGGTGAGGGGGGAATTTGGGAGGGAATGGGGGAGGAGGGAATTTAGGAGGGGAGGGTGATGGGGAGTTTAAGAGGGGCGAAGAGAGGGAGGAGTTCAGGAGGGGAAGGATGAGTTTGGATTTTAGAAAGTGTTGGGCGATTCATGGAAAATGAACATTTATTGCAAAATGAGTTTCTTGTGATTTTCAAGTCAGAGATCCATTTGAAAAGGGGTGGAATGCAGGTGAGTTTCCGGAATGTAGGAAGGAAGAACTGTAAGAAATTGAATTTTTATTTGAAATGAAGAGATTTTGTGAGCAAATCGAAAGCAACCTTTTAAAGAAAAAGAAGAAAAGTGTGTTATAATATACAACAGAATACAACACTGAAGCGGAAAGTTTAAACATTTTAAAACCAAACCGTGAAAACTAAGGGGAAATTCCCTAAATGAGGGCATGAAGGATTCCTAAGGGGGATTCAGGATTCCAGCACAGGTTCAGAAGCAGGAACAGAAGAATTGGAGATTGACAGAAAGTAGAGCAGAGAACGAAGGAACAGGAAGGTGTATAAACAAATGTCCTTGTACAGGAGGAGAGGCCTACTTTTTAAATTCTTCATTGATATGTTTTTTTAAGGTTAGGTGAAAGTGGATAAGAGGAAGAAGGATGAAGTTGAGAAGTATGGTGAAAACTGGAATTGGAAAGGTGTCGGCTGTAGAGGTTGAGTTATGAAGGAAGGAGAGAAAAAAAATGGGTGGGGCGAAACATGTGGTTGGAGAACGAATGAACAAACCACAGTTTCAAAGCCAAAGATGGAGCCATAGGAGCCACGGGGAGAGAAGGAGATTAACTATTTTTGTTTTCGTTTTTTTGGGGGGGGATTATGACTTTAAACAAAGGGTAAGTTGTTCGGGAAGTATGGGGTGAAAAAAAAGACTGGAAAAAACAGTGAGAGAATGAAAGTAAATGGACCACAAACGACCGCCGAGAGGAGACAACAAAGCCTTGAGGCCTGGAAAACCATGCCTGAAAAACGCGGCAGGAACCAACCTATGCTTATACACAGGTATGCACGATTTACACCGAGATCTAACGAGAAACACACAGTAGGCACTCACACCGTAAAATAAAAATACAGTTTTCACAAAAATACAAATGGGAAAAATTCTTAACTTTGGTAGCATGGAGAGCTTGGAAAAACACAAGACCTCGCCGGCAAAACCGGAAGCAGAAGCCAGCATGTGTCTTTGCCACCAATAGGAAGATAGCAGTCCATGATGTCTATGAGGAATCGGTCAGTGGCATTCAATGCCAAGGATGGAGCCATAGGAGCCTCCTTATAGTTTTTCCATGCGGATGAGTTCTGCATTTAGAATACCTTTCATTGTTGATGAATTAAAGGTTTTGTTTAGCTCTAGTGGAATATAAATCTATTGTGAACAGTTCATCCACCTGTCAAAAGTATTGTTGCAATACTAGTCCACGCCACTGGAACAATTCTCTTTCAGAGCAGCTTCCTTGAAATTTGGAAGTGGACCCTCGTAATCTCTTTGTAAGTCTTAGAACGACCTCGGTCTTTTAACATTGAGCAGCCGGAAGTGGAAGTGGAAGTTCTCAGAATCGACAGGTGGAAGTGTACAATTGGCTGATAACATTGTCAGCATCATGCTTTCTGGATCGTCATTTCTTTTTCCATTGTAATGAGGTGGGAAGTCTGGATAGAGTATATTTCTCGCTCGTGGATCACTGACATTCATTTGGAAAATTTTCAACAAAGTGCTTAGCTAGGCCAGCTAGGCTTAGCTTGATGGAGAGCAGCTTTGGCAGTATCTTCAATGAACTAGACTTGTTGCTGTTGGGGCAGGCGAAAAAGCAAGTCTAATTATGGTGCTGCTTCTGCTGGAGCAACATAGCCTGTGTTCAGGTACGTCGTGATTTCATCGTGGTTGACTGACCGTACCATTTGCAACAATCTATAAGTTACATAATTATGCCATGGCCTTTGGAGAAGTACTTATGCAGATAGTTTTAGTTTCATTTATGGACGATTTTGTGATTTTTATCCCTGGAATACTGGCTTTGCGTTATAGCAGCATGAAAAATTTCAGACTTATATTTCACCTAAAAAGTATGAAACGTTTATATGAGTGAATCAGTAATTAGAGCTACAGATGTATTTTTACAATAATGACTGAAATAAGGGGAAATTATTCATCAGTTATCTCTTCATAAATGTAAGCGTAAGTGTGTGTAACTGCAAATCACAACTAGAACGCCACTCAGTAGAGCGCATACTCCCACCGTGGGTTTAGTTGGAATAATACGTTTTGTTTAACATACCCTCTCCCCAAAACAATAAATGAAAAAGAAAGTAGGCCCTAACTGTCAGGGAATTAATTTTGATATATCTCGGAATTAGAGGAGAAAAACATCATTTAAGAATAAGAATAAAAGCTTTAATGCAGTAAAACAGAAAAAATCTTTCCCAAAAAATTCCCAAAATTTTTTCCTGGATCCGGAATAATATCCTGAGCTTCAGCAAAAACTAATCAATTCTTCCTTATCCCAAGGGCAATCATCCCACCAACTTTCATCCAAATCCGTTCAGAACTTTTCCAGATATCTTGTTCACAAACACACGAACACATGAACATACGAACACACACACACACGGACGGACACGATCGAATGCATTACTCCCTGGCGGAAGTAATAAACCTGAAAATCGCAGAGCCAGAACCAGAATTATTTATTTGGTCTGGGAAGCCCATGCGAGGTTTCTTCTTCTTCAGCCTCTCACAACCCTGGATGAATATGCGATCTTTTTTAAAAAAAGTTGGAATTTTGCCAAATCTGTTTTATTCGTTTGTTAATATACCTCAGCCATTGACAAATCTGGAATTATAATTTTATTTGAGATTCAAATTAACCCGGGAGATTGTGTCAAACGATGCCTGCAAGTCTGTACATGTGATAAATAAATTAATCATCCACAGTCGGAGACTCTTCTTCTTCACGCAATAACAACTTCTAGCTTCCAGACCGTACATCCAATCATCTTCAAATTTTGCAGACTTGTTAGACTTCATGACTTCTACTGCAGTATGAAGTTTCACGTCGATCAATGAAGTGGTTCAAGAGATATAAATGTTTTTATTATTTGCCTTTAATTAACGATGTCTGCCAAACCACGTGACCTATCGCAAATTCCAAAAGGACATTTCAGTAGACTGATATGCTGAACAGATTTGTGAAGTTTCCCCTCGATTGGATCACAAATGAGGGAGGAGCTAGGTTTTAAATGTTTCTGCTTAAAAACGTCATAACTCTGAAACCCTATGATGCATGACGTCGTGCTCGCTGACTTTTTTGTTCGTCATGGGTATGCGATTCTTCCTGCAAAGTTTGGCCTCGATCTGTTCAGGCGTTTTGGAGAAAATTTGATTTTAGTGTTTTTCACTCAAAACAATATGGCGGCCGAACCACGTGACCTGTGACGTCATAATTACCATTAAAATATTCTACAGACCGAGTCCCTCCTATGTTGAAAATTTGCTCTCAATCGGTGCAATTATTGCAGAGAAAATGTTTTTTTAAAGGAAAACAGAAAAATAAATTCCCAAAAAAATTTCCTGGATCCGGAATAATATCCTGAGCTTCACCAAAAACTAATCAATTCTTCCTTATCCCAAGTGCAATCATCCCACCAACTTTCATCCAAATCCGTTCAGAACTTTTCCAGACATCTTGTTCACAAACACACAAACACACGAGCACACACACACACACACACACACACGGACGGACACGAGCGAATGCATTAATCCCTTGCCGGAGTAACGAGCAGTGCACGCAACAGAGAGTACATGCACGAGACCTGGGGAGCCGGCACGGTGAAGAGACTCGGGGAGATGCAGCAGATGAGGTAGAGATGCCATACAAGACACGCCAAACTGGTGAAGAAAGGTCTGCAAGGCGTAAAGTGGTCTGGAGGGCGAGTCAGCTGCAAAGCGTCATAATTGGAGTCTGTCAAGCCTGCAAGACCCGCCTGTGTCGCATCTCCCGATGCTCATAACAAGGAAGACTGCAGACACCCACACCACACGGTTCAATCAAGTCTTATCGTCGTTCAGTGTCCTGCCAGAGTCTGCCCACATTACAATAGACCAAGAATAGTTGTGGAAACACACCAATCGGGTTTTCGCTAACATTTTTATTCTCGTTCCTCTTATATTACTGGTGCCCCGTCCCCATTATTTATTAAGCCTTTTACATTCGAAGCAAGTCGCTGTACATTTCGATCCGCAGGATCGTCCTTCAGCATCATCAAATTCCCTATAAAGCTGTACACATGTGCTGAAAGCGGCTCGCTGCTAAATTCGTAAATCAGAGCGCCTCCGCTCGTCGTCTTGGGAGTTCGGGAAACCGAGGCCATTACAAACCCAGGAGGGGCAGCAGGAGAGCTCCCCGAATACAAATTTTGACTTTAAATTGAGCATCATTCGGCACCAAATTCTTTTTCCAAACCAGGATTAAGGGGTAATTGTTCGTTTTAAAGTAAATCAAACACTATGGAGGACGAATACGGTTCAAAAGACAATGGGTATTTCATGGATGTCACAAAGACATCCATGGCAGATGGAGGTAGAGAGGCATAAGTCTGGTGTTGGATTAACAGTTAAGGTGGCTGACTTGACATCTCACAAGTCCTGAGTCTCAAGCCCCTGTCAATCCATGAAATGAACACTAGGTGGGTTGACTCAGCCTATCATCCTCCCGAGGTCAGCAAAATGAGTAACACCTTATTGGGATGAATGAGCCATTCGAGTACCTTGCGTCGGAATGGCGACCTTGCGAGGTCTGCTGCGAGGATTGTAGCCAAGAAACTGCTTTGGCAGCCATATGCATCTGAATATGCAAAATCCTCCTCAGGGATTTCTTCTTCAACTTCTTCTTCTCTTACTGGTAGCAGGGGCACTGCATTCCTGGCACACCTGCGCTTCCAGAAAACGATGCAACCAGCAGCCACAGGTTTCACATGAAACAACAAGGTATAGACGGTCCACTGGAAGGCAAAGCACAGTAATCTCCCCTCTACCCCCCATCCCTCAAGCGCAGTCCAACTCCCACCGGCCCTGCCCCGAACAGCACTGAAAATAAATGATATATATTTTCTCCAAAATACCCTTTTTATGTTCCACATGAATTCTGGAAAATTTCCCACCTCCTTTTCCTATACATTTGGATTTCATGAAAATGGTCATTCTTATCCCACATGACAGTCCATAAAATATGACCTCACAAATTCAAAAATAGTATTTATTGTGCCATAAATATACGAGGCACTCTGGTCCAAACTTTTTGGAATTCTCGACCTGCCGACAAATATGAAACTTCAGTTAACTCTTTCGAAAAAAGATCTGTTAATAAGGAAATGCTTTTAACTCGATATGTTGGCGAATGACTTAAGAAGCTGACTTGCTAATTGAGCTGTTTCGTCCCTGTTAATTGTTGCTGCGCAATGCGCATAGTTTATAACAACAATGTTTCTACTTGCATATCAAATCGGCCACCACTTGATACCAAAGAAGAAATAATTGAATTCCTTGCTTGGATAACGAACAAAATGACGTCAAAATGTTAACAATTATTGCACACACAAACTCTCGACACCATTGTGTAGTTTATTAGGCCGTCCACTGCATAGCAAGAGACGGAGTTTTGTAATCACGTGTGTGTGTGTGTGTGTGTGTGTGTGTGTGTGTGTGTGTGTGTGTGTGTGTGTGTGTGTGTGTGTGTGTGTGTGTGTGTGTGTCTGTAACTTTTTTACCATTTGAGTTTTGTCATGAAATTTTCAACAAAGCTATGTTATGAGAATATGGAGAAGACATGAATAATTTTGTCAAAGGTCAAAATGTCGAAGGTCAGCGTCACATAAAATCGTCAATTTTCATCCGATTGACCTGAAATTTTAAGAATTTGCATATTGGGTCACACAATATTGGTTCAACAATCAAAAGGTGGAAGCTGATTTTTTTTTTTTTTAAAGATCTAAAGCTCAAAAGGTCAGCTTTTGACCTTGGATGCTGCATAAAATCATCAATTTTCATTTTGTATTTTTTAAAAACTGTCTTCGTTATTTTGAGCATGCGGAAGAAGACGAGGAAGAAGTAGAAGAGGTCTGAATACAAATGGACGCGGACGGGCTTTGCCTTTTCAGATGCGTTCTAGTTTATTCATTTCATTTATGGGAAAAGTGCTATCAATCTTTCAAGATATCACTTATTTTGACAGTTCTTCTACATGATTATGAACCCGATATATAGGTATTTATTTTCAACTTTGTTGTAAAATAATCATACAGAAATCAAGAAATCAATTATAATTAAGGAAACTCCACGTTCTTGTGGGGTTGGTCAGGGGAAGCTTTGCCCGAGTCTTTCACGAACTGGCTGGCCAGGCCTGACTTTCGAAATATCGTTTGAAAGTTCGACCAAGGTCAGGGCAGGAATTTGGAATTTGGCGAGGGTACTGAGGATAGCTCTCCTACTCTTTGCGAATGACACCCTGGGATATTTAATGTCCACCAACTAACACCGGCAGCCTGTTAATCATCCATCCGAGGCCGGCACACACATTGATGAATCGCCCTGGCTGTGAAACATCAGGATGATTTAATTTTCATATTTGGGTTGGGATTCGAACCCAGGCTAGACAGGTTGCAGACATATGTGTGTCACTCTCAGCCAGCCCCAAAAGGGAGGAAAAAGTAAATCGGTGAAAAGACAGTTTGGACACCGGCCAACAGGTGGCATTGTATGACATAATTGCCATGAATTTGGATGTATTAACAAGCCATTTTGATCCGTATACCTATATAGTTGTTTGGAGGGAGTGTTCCGATTGTCTGATAACAAAACAGATTTTCCAATATCTTTTTCACATGGTCAACTATCAGACAGCATCAGCCCACGGTTCCTAAAATCCTGCGCCGCTGCTCTTTCACTCCCTCTCTCTGTTCTCTTCACCATCTCTTTTGCTCAAGGTCATCTGCCATCAGCTTTGAAATCAGCCAACATCACCGCTTTATATAAAAAAGGTGCAAAAACAGATCCTGGCAACTACAGACCAATAAGCCTTCTCCCAATTATCAGCAAAGACATGGAATCCATCATCGCTTCCGACATCAAATCCTTCCTCTTCTCCAATGGCTTGATCTCGGATCATCAATTTGGATTCAGACCAGGTCATGCTACTCTGGACATGCTGCTTCTGCTGTCTCAACAATGGATGGAGGTCCTCAATGCCAAACAGGAAATTAGAGCTGTCTCCCTTGACATATCATGTGCCTTCGATACGGTCTGGCACCCCTGTCTGCTCTCCAAACTCTCCTCCTATGGTTTCCATGGAAATCTCCACGCATGGCTTGCAGACTTCTTCTCTGGTCGTCGTCAACATGTGGCCCTGAATGGATTTCTCTCATCTCACCCTTCCTGTTCAGGCTGGAGTTCCCCAAGGCAGTGTTCTGGGCCCTGTGCGTTTTCTGGTCTTCATCAATGATCTCTCTGACACTCTTGAAAATCCTCTCTATCTCTTTGCTGATGACTCTACTCTTTGCCGCTCCATTCCTCATCCCTCAGATCAGCAGTCTGCAGCCTCCTCACTCTCTGCAGACCTGGACAAAATTACAGACTGGTCAAAGAAGTGGAACTGTCTTTCAATCCTGACAAATCTCAAACTCTTACTTTGTCTCTCCGAAAAGACCGACTGGACAACCCCCCCATCTACTTTCTGAACAATCCTCTCCAAGAAGTTCTGGCACTCAAGCTTTTGAGTCTCACTATCTGCCATGATCTTTCCTGGGAAAACTACATTTCCAATCTTTGGCACACCTGAGCTCCTCACCACATACAAGGCTTTTATCTGCAGCTCAATGGAATACTGTTCTCCCCTCTGGGCTGGTGCTCCTGCCTCACACCTAGCTCGTCCTCACGCCGTTGAAACCAAAGCTTTCAGAATCATTGGAATCTCCCGCGATGAAGATAACTCCGAGGGCCTTTCACTCCCTCACGCAGGCAGGTTGGTGGTCTTTCTGTCTTCTACCGACTCCTATCTGGCCTAGCTCCCCCAGCTCTCTCTGGGCTCTGTCCCCCAAATATTCCTACAGGTCGCACAAGATCTGTCAGCAACCCTATTCTGGTGAAATTGCCAAAATCAAGACTCTCTGCTCACCATCGCTCCTTCATTCCTCTTTTCTCCCGCCTCTAGAACAAACTCCCACACTCTCTTCAATCCCTATCCTCCCTCCAGGTCTTTAAAACAGCTGTTCACCATCATCTCTTGTCTTCCCTCATCCAAAACCTTGATATTTTCTACCCCTAAACAACACCCCAAATCCGCCTCCTTCAATCCCCAACTTCTTTCCTTGAAATTCCTAGTAGTGTTCATTTGCTTTATACCGTGTCCCTCACCCTCCTCCCAGCACTCCCCCTTCCACAGATCTACCGACATCCTTGTTCTCTACTGTAGTTGTGCTTGTGTGCTTCCTTCTCCCTCCTCCTCTTGTCTCCCGCTCCCTTCATTGTATGTTTTATATGTCTGTGTATGTTTTCATGTTCAAGGTGTTAGCTCTTACACAAAAAAGGACCCATGTGACGTCAACTCCAAACCGCCACTTGACAACAAACGGGTGTACCTCCAATGATTACCTCATCCTCACAAGGTGAGTTGTTTTGCTGTTTGTTTGTGATCCTACTGCTTTGAGCTCCCAAGGTTAATCATAAGGAAACTTTCTACCGTCAGATTTTTAACCACGATGTGCCTGAATAGGTGTTTTATACCATGATGAGGAGGTAATTTGGCCCATTATTGCCATGTCACACTCCCGAGTTAATTTATTTATGAACCCGAGGTAATTTCTTTACGACAGCTTCACTCCTTTACACCCTATAGACCCCTTTATACCCTTTACAACACTTAGACCCTTTAAACTCCTTTAGACTCTTTAAACCCCTTTATACCCCTTCAACCTTTTAGACCCCTTACACCCTATAAGACCCTTTACACCCCTTCAAACCTTTACACCCCATATATCTCTTTTGACCCTTTACACCCCTTTGATTCCTTTTGACCCTTTAGACCCCTGAGACATTTTACACCCTTTAGACCCTTTCATACCTATTACAACCCTTTTGAGACATACACTTTCTTCAACACTTTTCAGACCAATTGACTTTTTAAGACGCTTTGGCCAATTTTAGACCCTTTGAATCAAGGCTCTTTAAACACGAGCCTCGATTCTGTATACAAAAAAACCCCTAAAAAACCTCCCCAAAAAACTCACCAACAATTCAAGACCCTTTGGACAATTTGAGACCATTTTGACACTTTTGCTCTGTCATTCTTAGACACCTTTAGACTCCATTTGGCCCTTTTAAGAGCCTTGATTCTTTAAACACTTTAGACCTCTTTATGAACCTAAAAAACTTTAGACCCCTTAGATAGTTTTAAAGCTTTTCCTCCCAAAATCAGTTTTGATGACCTTTTCTGTGCACAATTCATGTCGCATCACAAGTTGCAATGACGAATCTAAACTGATATCTCAAAGAGAAACTGATGTTGAAAAGTTAAAATGAAACTACTGATCTATGGTTCATCAAATGGGAAACCAGAATGAAATGAGATGGGAAATTGCTGAAAGCAAAGCTATGGGGAGTCTAGAGAGAGGGGGAAGGTCATAGCTGAAGAAATAATGTGGAGAGGGATAGGTGCCTGGTATGGAAAGAACTTTGGTGATCTTCCGTCAGGCGGTAGGCCAAAAACATGCCTAAACCAGTTTCCCAGCTGATCTTTCTTAATTTCACCCTCACTCCCGAGCAGTACTTCGGAGGTACAACAAGCATGGATTGGAAATATTAGCTGGTAGAATGGAACTAGGTTGGCAAAGTTACCAGCTACACCTATTGTGACAAATGTTTACTGAATATTTACACTGAATTCCAGTTTCTACCAATACACACCCCAAAGGAAATTGATATTTTCAGGTGATACATCTACGAACCCCCGTCATTGACGGGTACCTTTGCTAGTGTTGGGGTAAAAATGGATAATTGTCATCTCTGGACCAATCAGAGACAGCCATGGCCAGAAACATGTTGGGAAGATGCATCATGTGACATAGTTGAGCTAGGCCGAGGGAAATATGCTTGCTTGTACAGGTTTGGCTGAGAGCTATTTCACTGTTGCTGGGCAGAAGTGCTTCTTTATGCTGAGCTGACAAAAACATGTTTATCTATGGCTTGACCTTGTGTAACAATTGTGAAGCAAAGGGTCCTTATATCAGATTTTTCGTTCTTGGTTCTTATCTCGTGCTCCAGCCGTCTCTTTGTTTTTCTTTTCTTGTAAACAACTTGAGTATATATTCAATGCTGTCTTGAGGAGAATTCAGAGATCTGCTTGCCTGGTATCAAACATTTCTCTCCATACGTATGTAATTAATAAATGGTCCTTTTTCAACAAAGTGAAAGTTGTCTGTTATTTTTGATACAGGGCAACAACTCCCACAGATTGGCGAAGTCGGCAGGTCTCATCTGTTGGAGGGCAGAGCTAGGTCACCACCGAGCTGACGGCAACCACCTGGCCAACCCAATATCTAAGGTGAGATATTTCTCTGTTTGTAGGTGTTGCCATCACTAGGTGGCCTGTTTTGCTCCTGCCCAAAGACTTAGCGTGAGTCCGAACAAAAGGTAATCATAAAGGATAAAAGACAAAAGGATTATTTCTTAATGGGTGTCCATGTCAGTGTTAAGGATGCGTGTGATTGTTGGACGAAAAGTTGAGTCTCATCCTCAAAGTCTCATCCCTCCCATCTACTTTCTCAACAATCCTCTCCAAGAAGTTCTGTCGCTCAAGATTTTGGGTCTCACTATCTGCCATGATCTTTCTTGGGAAAACCACATTTCCAAGCTGGCCTCCAAAGCCAGTCGCCGACTGGGCATCCTCCGTCGTGCGAAGTCCTTCCTCGGCACACCTGAGCTCCTCACCACATACAAGGCTTTCATCCGCAGCTCAATGGAATACTGTTCTCCCCTATGGGCCGGTGCTCCTGCCTCACACCTAGCTCGGCTTCACGCTGTTGAAACCAAAGCTTTCAGAATTATTGGAATCTCCCGCGATGAAGCTATCTCTGAGGGCCTTTCACTCACTCACCGCAGGCAGGTAGGTGGTCTTTCTGTCTTCTACCGACTCCTCTCCGGCCTTGCACCCCCAGCTCTCTCTGTGCTCTGTCCCCCAAATATTCCTACAGGTCGCACAAGATCTGCCAGCAACCCTCTGATGGTTAAACTGCCGAAATCTCGGCTCTCTGCTCACCTTCACTCTTTCATTCCTCTTTTGTCCCGCCTCTGGAACAAACTCCCTCACTCCCTTCAATCCCACTCCTCCCTCCAGGTCTTTAAAACAGCTGTTCACCACCATCTCTTATCTTCCCCCATCCAAAACCTTGATCTTTTCTACCCCCGCTAATTCACCCCAGATCCACCTTGTTTGAAATTCCAACTTCTTTCCTGGAAGTCCTGGCAGTGTCCATATGTTTTATACCTCTCCCACCGCCCCCTTCCCATGCCCCCCCCCCCCCAAAGCCCTCGCCCTCTCTCAGATCTCTCGATGTCTCCATGTCTCTCGGTCCCTGCTCTCAAATGTTGTGTTTGTGTCCTTCCCCCTCTCTCCCCATCTTGTCTACCGCTCCCGATGTTATATGTTTTATGTGTCGGTTTGTCTTTCTGTGTGATTAATGTTCGCTCTTTCACGAGCCTCGATATATTTACAGTGTAAACTATCATAATGTGCACATAATTGATAGGAGAGACGAGCATGCTGCCTGGCCGACATCATAGCTCGCTCTGGTGACAGTCTCAAAAATCAGTCCTTATATACCTTCATGATTTGAATAGGTGGGAGGGGAAGAACAAACACAAGTGAACCCATCCCCCACAGGTCACGTAAGCAAAACCATTCATTCCCATAGGTGGGAAGGACATGTCATCACCTCGCATTGTAATTAAAAAGACAGTCCTTTCAAGTTACATCTGTGACATTCCAAAGAGATATGTAGATTACCTCCGGAGAACTTAACAATGCCTTATTCAATCTCAATTTGACCCTCAGATAGCAATTTACGAAAAAAAACAATGTTTGTTCCATACCGCCCATCAGTTAATTTGACCTCCACTGTAAAAGAAAGATATGCAGATTGGAAACAAGGTTTACATTTCAAGGTAATTAACCTGACAATGGTCAGTTCAACCTCCGGAGGAGTCACAGAAAATGTGCAAACATCACACAGCTTCAGAAATGTAAAGCATTGTGTTAATTTAGATTAGTTTAGCAGGGCATGCCGATTACCAGATACCATTCGTAACGTCAGACCTTCTGGCACCAATGCATTTTCCTTACTCAAGTAAAACTTTTATATATACGCATGTTAAACATGTTACGAGATTTCCTAAATCCTATTAACATGTATTTCAACATTGTACAGATGAATTTATCATTAGGAATACATAATCAACAACAACAACAACAACATGCATTTTAAGGCCATTTTCCCTGCTAGAGCAGGGGTTAGCCTTGGGGTCCCCATGACAATCTTCTCCATTTTGCCCTATTTTCTGCATCTCTCCTTGTTAACCCCCTTGCCCGCATTTCTTCTTCCACCATATTTAGCCAAGTCTTTCTCGGTCTTCCCCGTCCTCTACTTCCTTCTACATTCATTTCCATCACTCTTCTCAACCAGTCACTTTCATCCTTCCTCAACACATGACCAAACCATCTCAGCCTGTTTCTCTTCACAGCATCCATCACAGGCTCTATTCCCATCATCTTTCGCAATTCATCATTTGTCTTCCTCTCTCTCAACGATACTCCGCACATCCACCGAACCATTCGCATTTCCACCCTTTCCAGCCTTCGTTGCTGCTCTACGTTCATTACCCATGTCTCGTTCCCATACATCATAACACTTCTCACACATGCAGCATACACCTTTCCCTTCAGCTTCAACGACACTCCCCTCCTCATCAGCACGCCACTCAGTTCCCGAAACTTCTTCCATGCACATAGGAATACATAATCCCAGCACTATATTTCAAAGCACCGTATATCTAACTATATCACTCTTATTCATAAAGAAATAATTACAGTACCTTTATTAAAACTAGAACAAATTGATTTACCATTGCTTGGTTTGTAAGGAACCATGAGAGGAGGTGGTCTAACATTGTCTCCGAAAGAGTTATTCTATCCCGAGAAAGGATTTTAAACAAGAAATTAATTCAGAATGCCAGCGATGATTCACCTATTATCTCTCCTTCTCAGAAAACACTGTATAATAATTATTTTACTTATAATTTCTCCGACAGTTCCTTCCTCTTGTTGAATGTTTCTACCAAAACAATTTGAACAACCTTGTTTCCCAAATTTAGATTTCCCTCTTCCCTCAATTTGCCAATCCCTGGCATACACCTCCTCATGGAAGATTTTCAGAAGAGTCAGTCGTTGTCAGATGTCTTCTTGTCTGTTGAATCTAACCATCATGGCAATTCAGTCAGTTGCGATGCTCTTCCTTCCAAGCGATTCACCACCTCAACATCCAGTATGGCAGAAGAATGCGGCATTAGTCATCAACTCGGGTACCCTGTAAACAAGTCTTGCCTCATACAAATGCACAAATGCTTCAGTTCAAGGTATCAACTTCTTCTCCACCACAATCTGGGTGTCAATACCAGCATAATCTGCAGCATTCAATGACTGTTCATATATGATGCTTTGCTGCAAGGTGAATGCTGGAACTCTGTCTCCCTGTCTCAGAGAGAGACAGAGAGACAGAGATAGACAGAGACAGAGACAGAGAGAGAGAGAGAGAGAGAGAGAGAGAGACAGAGAATTTTTTTTGAATTTGCAACACCATTTATTTGAATTTGAATTTGCAACACAACACCATTTGCAAAAACAAACCAGGTCAAGTCAAATTTTACAGGAGAGAAAAATAGAAAAACCAACACAGTTCTTAATGTAGTTATTAGAAAACAAACACCAAATTCAATTCATTCACAACACATAAGGCTTCATTAATACACCATTTGCACTCAAAGAGTTTGACATTTTCATTTGCCACATAATAATCAAACTCTAACCTTATTCTTGCAGACACCAGCCCTTTAAACATAGGAACAACATCAAATCCATGCCCATTATCAATTTTCATTTTCCCTTGATTTATAAATTGCATATTTTGCGATAGCCACTAAGAAGTTTAGGAGGATACCAGAATCCTTGCAGGAGGGTCTGAAAGGTACACCAAAAATAAAAGAATGTGAAGTGAAAGGAGATCAAAAAGGTGTGTGAGAATTGAGAAAAGAGGTATTAGTCTTTCGCATTTCACATAGGCATGAAAGAAATCCTCCTTCTGTCCACAGAAGGGGCATGTTACCGGTACTGAACTATCAATGTGATGAACAAAGGTGTTCGCGGGGAGAGCCCAATGTGCTAATCTCCACTGGATATCTGCTAGGAACCCATAAATAGGTAGTTTGTACATATTAGGCCACAGTGGCGTGGCAGGAGACCCTGGCCCTAACCTTTCTGACCACAAGGCCACTCTTGTTACTCCGGAGAAGGGTGATGCTTGGTTTTCTCGAAGGAGCTTGTGAATACCTGCCTTTGTTACCAAATGAAAAGGAGATACAAGTTCACCATTTGACTAGAGAGCTGGGAGCACCTCAATTTCAGGGAAGGACAGCCGAAAATCCTCGACATTGTTTCACCTTCCCAGACAATATTTAACTCCATAAACTTCCTCTTGACGATGCGTATAATTTGGCTGACAACACGCACAGATCTTAAACCAAGAATGGTCGCCACCCTACCAGCAGACATCCATTTTGGCCCAGATGTATCCCTTAGGTCACAAACTTTGCCAACTCCTCCTTGAGTAAATTTCCGAATCAAAGTCGGACTATGAGGAATGCATGGAAAAAACCCATTATAGAAAATAGGTTCTTGGATAAACATCCGGCAATGAGACAGGCCGCCAGTTCTCGACTAGTTGAGTGTCCCCAGCCTTTGGCAACAGGCACATGACTGCTCTTCTGCAGGACAGGGGAAGCTCTCCAACATGAAGGCATTCATCAAATACCTCAAGCAGGTCAGGTCCCACAAGGTTCCAAAAAGTTTTATAGAACTCTCCGGGCAAACCATCAATCCCAGAGGCTTTACCATCCTTCAAGCTCCGCATAGCAGTTTCAAGCTCAGCAGCCGAAACTGACATGTTCAGTGTGCGTTGCTGGTCCTCCTCAAGTCTCGGAAGCCCAGTAGTCAGCTCCTGCAAGGTCTCATTACTAATGCTCTGGCGGGAGTACAAGTTTGTATAAAAACCCTTCAAAACAGACTTAATCTCCTGTTGGGAGGTCACTATTGACCCATTAGCAGCACGTAGCCTGTGAATCTGTTGTGATTTTTTGACAGATTTCTCCAAACTAAAAAAAAGTCCTTATTTTGCATATCCAACATTAAATAACTCATTCTCATGCATACCAGGGTGCCCATTGACCGCTGCCGTACCAATTCAGTCAAGATTGCCTTTTTAGTCCATAACAGCCGGTCACCTGTAGTGTCTTTCCCAGCCCTATTAATGTTTTGCTCCAGGGCTGCAATTTCAGCCTTTGATGAATCAATCGAGAGATTTTGCAATTTAGTGGCATAAAGACTATATTGTTGACAGAACAATTTGACCTGACCCTTTGCGAGGTCCCACCACAGTCGAAGGTTGGCATGCTCAAATTTGGAGGACCGAATTCTTTCCCACACGGCTCGAAAAGCATCTTTGAATTTCATATCATTCAGCAGGTGGGTGTTAAATGACCAATACGCACTACCACCTGAGGCCAGAGGCAAATTAAAACCCATTGAAACCAGGTAATGGTCTGTGAAACCAGTTGGGAGTATCTGGGTTGTGGCCATCAAATTTAGCATTGGCTTATTCACGTAGAATCTGTCTAGCCTTGCCATTGATATCCTCCCATCATGGCATCTGCACCATGTATAGCACCATGAAGTTGGATGTTGCAACCTACAAGCATCTTTCAAATGATGATTCTTGATGATGTTCTCCAAAACCTTGGTAGAAGCCGGATGGGGTTCATGACCGGTCATGTCTTCGGAAGGATTGATAGTGCAATTGAAATCACCAGCAATACAGATGAAAGCAGTTGTATCTAGTCCTTTCACAAAGTTGTGCAGAGTGGAAAAGAACACTCTTCTTTCCATGGGTTCACCACGGTACATATACGTTCACAATGATGATCTTTTGTGTGTTGCAATAGAATTCCACCGCTATCAGATGTCCCTTATACATTTCCTTAAAGACAACCTTCCGAGCAGGAATTCTATCACTTAAGGCGATGGCAACACCAGCTTTGGGTGTGGTAAAACCACTCAACCACCCTTGCCCTCGATAAAGTTTACCCCATTCAGCAACCAGGGTGTTCGTAGCATTAGTCTCCTGTATCAGGATGATGTCGGCTTTCACCCTCTCCATTGCCTGAATTGTCTGAATTTTTCGTAAGGGGGTACAACCCCCATTGATATTCAGGGATGCAATACATATCTCTCGCATTGCCATTCTACAAAGGTAACTCACCCTCCACCTGCAATTATTTATTCGCCTTTGTAACCGCTTTTCGAAGACGCTGAAATTGGGCCTCCGAGATTTCCTTTGGGTCATTTCTTTTCAGGAGGGGTCTTGCAGCCCTGATGAAAGTTTTCACATTGGGAAAATGATCTTTGATTACAACATAGCGTTGCCTAAACGTCTCGTTTAAGAAACGGATTACGTTTTCCTTTGTTACTTCTATTTGTTCTTCTTCCTGATGATCGTTCACAGAAACGAGAATTTGAGCTTCCTTATGGAGCTCACTAACCACATCAACGTTGAAACTCCTTTGTTGTGTGTCAGGTGCTGGCACACCATCAGTGTCATCAACACTGCAGTCTTCCTGTTGCATCTCCAGGGACACATCTGTACCACCGCTGTTGCCTATTATAGGTCTGTTTGGACAATCATCCTTGGTCGTTACAACCAGATGTGAGCAACACCCATTATCACTCAGCACCCGAGACTGCTCGTTGTCACAAGGTACAATGGTTCCATCATCACAACCAATACTGGTGCTTTGGTTTTCTTCAACAACAGCAAGAGCTGAAGTCCTACTCACTGTTTCATCACCACCTTGCCCATCTTGCCGAGAATCATCAGGATAGTCTGAGATACTGTTTGCCTGTATGAGTATCACTTTGCTACCTTTGTCTTCGATTTCGGCGCTCAAAAAGGTACGTTTTAAGTTCCTCTTAGCCTCGGTGCCTTTCATCAATACTTCCTCATAAACCATATTATCTTGAGGTTGTAGCCTCTTGTCCACATCGACTGGATGCTCCGCTGCTGCACTAACCTCAGCAACACCACCACCATTTGCCACACCCTGGTCTTCTGGTGTGGTTCTCTGTACCCCACGGGGGGGGGGGGGGAGGACCCATCTGCTGTAGCGTAAGTCTTCTTGGCGTCTGGACAATACTGCCTTGTGTATCCGTGTGCTCCACATCCATAGCAGATCAAGGTCTCGGTAGCCATGAAGATCCTATATTCATGCTTGCCTACTTTAAAGGTGTGGGAGGTGTTCAACTGTTTCCCTGCGTCTTTTAGTACAACAAAACAAAACCGTCTAAACGATTGTACGTGCTTCAACCTGCCGTTTCTCGTACGTAGAGGAACCCTAATGATTCGAGAGACGACAGTACCAAACTCACCGAGCTTGTGCAGGATTTCCTCGTTACCTCGGAAAGGCGGAACATTGCTCAAAATGACTTTAACTGCCGGCGTGTCCATCGACGACACAGGAACAAACAGATCGTCTCCCAATGTCAAACCACTCTGCACAACAATATCGGCCAGACGTATTTGCGAAACAAATACCACAATTTTGTGATTCATACGGGACGCGGCACGAATGTTACTCACGTCGATCAAATCCCCAATCGCGAGCAAAATGTCATCCATTTCAACTCCCTCCGGCGGGACAAGGCACAGCCCGTGCTTACACGATAAACCCTCATCGGTAATACGATCGGCAGGCCTTTGGCTACACCTATAAGCCATATCGTCAAAGGAGAAACGAAGTGAACAGTAAATAGCTTTGTATAATCCTAAAGAAAAAGAAAAAAATGAAAAGAAAAAATATTAATAATAATAACTAAAGCACAGTTTAAACCACGTTAGGAAAAAACGTGGTTGAAACAAACCCTCACATTGCTGGCTCTCCCTCTTTCTGTCTCGAAGGAGGGGGAAAGAGGAACAGGTGGTAACGAAGAAGGAAAGGTCAACAGACACGACAAAGGTCCACTGGAAAAAAAGGGAAAAGGGGGAGGTAAAAAAAGGGGGGGGTGGGGAGAGGACGAAACCAACACGAGCCAGGAGCGACAACACATGAACACGAGCACACGCCATCTTGCCACGCCCAACACAAACGGCCAGCAGGGGGAGGGGGGACTGGGGAGGGGGAGGGGAAGGGGGAGGGCAGGGGCAGAGGGAGAGGGAGAGGGAGAGTGAGAGGGAGAGGGAGAGTGAGAGGGAGAGGGAGAGGGAGAGGGAGAGGGAGAGTGAGAGGGAGAGGGAGAGGGAGAGTGAGAGTGAGAGAGAGAGACACCGAGACAGAGACAGAGACTCATCACTCATGTGGTTGAAAAATCAGATGTGGGCCATTGTCTTCTCCTGTCTGCAATGCACAACTTGTCATGTCTTGGTAGCACACAAGCTATTGTGCATGGAGTCACCAATATGGTGTTGGTTGGCAAGATCATGAAATGACCCTACTCCGCACGTAGCATCATCGCCACTATTGCAGTAAGCCTTAGTAGATCTTGAACAAGGCTGTCGTCCAGTTGCAGTTGGCCTGCCTCCTCACACAGAGTGATTGGGCAGAGAGTGCTGACGAGATTTTGCTTGACCAGCAAGATTGTGTCCAGGTGTGAGCCAGAGCCAAATAACACTCAGCGCAGGCCAGCAGCCCCATCCAAGGCTCGCCTTCCTTTGGCAGCCAGTGGAACAGTGACATCATGCAGGACCATCAGGTAGATGGCAGGTCGTCATGCCAATGGGTGAAGCGACCTTGACTTCTGATGCAGGCTCCAGAATGGTTGTTGGCGCAGTGGATGTTCCAGAGATCGAACTGAAGCAGGTGGTCGCCTTTTGCCCACACATAACAATGTTGTTCAAGCAAATGGTCTGATCCTTGTGAAAATGATGGACATCATTTCAATCATAATTATCAATTTTTCCAGAGGAAGATGTCGCGCCATGCTCCGGAGGGAGGTGTATGCCAAAATTAACCCCATCTTGGCCAAATTTGCTGCTCATAACTTTTCAGTAACTCTTCCCAAAGCAATTATCACTCCATTTCTTAGAAGTGAGATGGCCTTTTACTCAATTTAGCCACGGAAGAGTCTGCTTTCAACACACTGGACCAGTGAGAGTACACCTTAACATAAAACATACCATATCTCATAACTAGAATGGCACTCAGTAGAGCGCATACTCCCACCGTGGGTCAATTTGGAATAATACGTTTTGTTGTATTTGTAAATAACCGCCAGAGGGTAACCGCCAGCCAGCCTACCTTTTGCCGCATTCCGCCTTGTAATTGTCCGCTCCGCGTAAACGACACGAGGAGAGTTCCTGGCCGCTGCCGCCTGACCATCTCCTTCACGGCACGAGTCGGGGACCGGAGTGAGCTGCCTGGACGCCATCATCCCGGGACCATCAACCCGACCACCTACATCCCCGTGTGAGTGTGTCTGTGTGTGTCGGGCCCGTTTGTCCAGGGACAAGTTAAGACTGTATAAGCTTCACTGTGTGTTCTTCTCCTCCTTCCTGTACAAATTGCAATAAACCAATCTGTTCTTCCTGTTTCTTCCTAATTCGACCGTATCAGTCTTTTCCTCCATTGGGTAAGCGTGGCATGATTTGGAACCGCTCAAATCGGGTTAGTTCTTGTTAACAGCTCGGAACACGGCTCGCTATCGCTCGGCGTTTCCACTACAACCGTGGTTCTGGCGGGGTTATTTCCTTGCTTCCTGGGAGGCGTTGGTAATTAGGTATTAGGAATTCGGCCTACGACCCTACCCAGCGCTGACCGGAAGGAACGTCATAGCCCCGGATCACGTCGGCTAGCAAAAAGACAAGGGGACTAATCCCCCCTTGGTAAAGGGGAAAGGCCGACGTTGAGATCCGCAACAATACCCTTTTCTCAGCGTGTTAACTACTATGGAATTTATTGATATTACAATGTACTATTTTGCTGCCATTTACATTGTTTTCTATGTTTGAATGTTTATGATCGGTTGAATAAAACCATGTACTACTATTACTACGACTACTGGTACAACTACTATATTTATATTCATGTATATATATGTAACCCCCGCTCTAGCAGGAAAAATGGCCTTAAAATGCATGTTGTGTTGTTGTTGTATATACTGTATATGTATATATATATATATATATATATATATATATATATATATATATATATATATATATATATATATTATATATATATATATATATACATATATATATATATATATATATATATATACATATATATATATATATATATATATATATATATATATATATATACATTATACATAAATATATATATATATATATATACATATATACATTATGTATATATATATATATATATATATATATATATATATATATATATATATATATATATACATACATACCTGCTTCACAAGTCAACCAATGAATGGGTGGTGTATGTAATTCCTACACAGAAATAGGAGAAATCTCTGTGCGCTTTCACATCCATAATGGTAAATGAATTGCATCGAATTTGCTGGCTCACTGTACACGCCCCAATGGCGAGCACGATGCTTGACTGCCAGGCTGTGCCTTTAAGAGCCCACACTGATGGATGGACGCTATCTCCCGCCCTTTAAACACCCGCACGTCTGTTCAGAGTGAGATAGACGCAGCTAAATGGGAATATTATTATCAGTGGAGTGCATTAAAGGCAGTCTCGTTTTGCGCTTCCTGGCTTGCTCGCAGCTAAATGAAATGGTGGTTTTGGATTTACTTAGTCAAACGCTAATAAATTTGAACCACGAGATAATACAAAACCTAACAGGCGCCTTATCTATAGACAGTAGAAATTGATTGTAATAAGTGTGTGCTGAATAGTAGAACCGTTGCTGCGATGAAATGTTGAATGAATAGCGACATGGTCTTTTTTTTTTTTACTTGAGACTTTTAAAAAAAGGCAGACAGAAGAAGAAATGTATAAGAATTGATTTCAGTGGTATTAAAACAGGTTCACAAAATGTATAAGTGTCTTTTTTTCCTGCAAAAACAGTCTCGTTTTCTTAATATGAGCGTTTTTGACACAAAAGCTTGTTAATTGTGCGTATTTTTGGTGGAAGTCACTATTCTAGGGCAGAAACATGTTTGTTTCATCACATCGTGTGTATTTAGCATGTCTGCAGCAAAACTACACATATTTCAAAAGAAACCTTGTTTGTGCAAAAAGAGTCTCGTTTTGTGAATAGAAGCGTTTTTGACAAAAAAAAACCTTGCTGTTTGTGCACGTTTTTTGTTGGAAGTCACTATTCGATGTCAGAAATGTGTGTGTTTCATCAAATGGTGTGCATTTATCATGCATATAGCAAAACTACACATATTCCACAAGAACACTTGCTTGTGCAAAAATGGTCTCGCTTTGTGAATGGAAACGTTTTTGACACAAAAGCTTCTTGTTTGTGCACGTTTTTTGTTGAAAGTGTGGGTAAATTTAATCTTAACTATTGATCAAAGCGTGTGTCCAGATCGGTTGTAAATAAAACCGAGCTTAGAAGTCATTTGCAGCCGGTTTAATAAAAGCCAAACTAAAGGTGTTTTTTCTTAAGGGCAACCTTTTAAGATATATTGAGATAGATTAGTGTTTCCCAACTTTTTTTGCTATGTGGCCCAACTGGCTTTTGACCTGACATGTCATGACCCAGTGGGGATCATAGCAATTTTTTGAAACCAAATAAATGTCATTAAGAACCACAACTTAATTCAAATTAGACTTTTAGAGTATTTAATGGAACAATTTCTTTGTGAAATGAATTAATGTGAGTGAAGTAAAGCAAATTTATTTGTGACAAAGGGTCTTGCGAGAAATTTTTAGAACAAAACATCAAGAAAATCAATTGAAAAGGCAAATTAACACTTCAGACTTCAAGGCTTTTCCATAAAAACAAATAATCATTTTAAATTAAGAAATGAAACTCTATTAACACATTGCAATAATTACCAGGAAAATAAAAATATATTTGAAAACACATCTCCAGGGTGCTTTGCTTGTGGGCTGAAACACAAAACATTGCAGTATCTGCCAATTGAAAAAAAACGCAAACCAGTTTAACCTAAAGCTACTTAAATGAGAGATGTTCTCCTGAATTTTCTGCACCAGTTTCCAAATCCTAGGTTCTGTTGTAGAAAGCGCACATTTAAGATCTGTCTCACATTCAAGGTGGTTCTGAGCCTTTGTCTTCAGCTGCACCAACGTTGAGAAGCCTGATTCACAAAGATAAGTTGTTGGAAAGGGCAGGAGTTTCCGAAGGCATTCCTTTGCAATGTTGGGGTAGCTTCCCATCATTTTTGGCCAAAACTCAGAGATAGAGGAAGCTTCAAAGACATCTCAGCATCCAGAATCATTTTGAAACTCAATCAGTTCATCTTGCAGGTCATCCTGGATGTCACTGACTTTAACAAGAAAAGGATTCCTCATGAGCGCCAGTCCTTCTCTCCAAATTTCTGGAAAGTATTGCAGAAATTCTTCTCGGAGACAGCTGAGGTGTGTCACAACATCCTTTGCAACGCCAGGATCCAGCGGCTCATTAATAGTGACTTCTGAAAGAGATTCGAACATGGTAAAGTTCCCTTCTTCAGCCTTTCGTTTCCAGTTTGCAAGCTTCTGTATAAATGCACTGAGAGTGTCAATGAATTGAATGATAGTTATTCCCTTTCCTTGCAGCTTTAGATTCAGTCTGTTGAGTTGATCAAAAATATCCCTAAGGTATGTGAGGCGAAAGACCCACAGCTTTTCATGGAAGGAAGCTTCCAGTTTGTGCTTTTCTTGCATCTGTAGGAAACTCTGCATCTCTTCTCGGAGTTCAAACACTCGTGCTACAACATTTCCTTTTATAGCCAACGCACATTGGTGTAGTAAAGCAGGTTCTTATGCTCTGAATCCATTTCTGTGCACAATTGCTTGAACAGTCGGGAATTCAAAGCACTGCTTTACACGTAGTTCACAATTTTGATGACTTGTTCAAGAACATCCTGAAGATGAGATGTAAGGGTTTTTGAAGCAAGAGCTTGTCGATGAATCAGACAATGAACAAAAATGATGGCTGGAGATAGATTTCGAACAAGCACTTGGAAGCCACTTTTTGCTCCTAGCATAGCTGGGGCGCCATCGGTGCACACTCCCCAGAGATCGTGCCAGTTCAGTTCCTCATGGTCAAATAACTCTGTTACTTTTTCCATCACATCCACAGCTCTGGTATTTATTTTGAGAGAACGGCAGAATAATAATTCTTCCTTGATGGAATCACCCTTCACATTCTGAACGAAGGCAAGAAGCTGGGAAGAGGATGAAACATCTGTGGATTCACCCAACTGAATTGAGAACAATCCAAATGCAGCCTCTTTGATTTCAGCAATCACCTGTTCTTTTATGTCGCTAGACAAGTTTGCAATCCTCCTTTGAACCGTATTATTTGACAGAGAAATTTGGGTATTTTGTGGGTGAGGAAGGTGTGCATGGCCGCAGGTACGGATCAAGCTCTGAGGAGCGATGACTGCGACCCCCCTCTGTGGCAATTACCTCTGACAGCCAGTGGTGACTGGAAATTGGAACCCGTCGGTGGAGGGTCTGTTTGGGCGCCTTGGGGTGGAAGACTCCCGGCAACCTGTGTAGCTGTGCTGAAGCAGGAGGCAACAGAGCCTAGAGTGTGGAGATCCCCACCGGCGGGGTAATGGCGGAAAGGGGCTGTTTGACTGTCACGGGGCCAAGAGGTAAAGGGGGGGGGGGGCAATGAATTTGTAAGTCAAGTGACTTGTTTTTGGGACTGCTGGCACCACAGCCTGAAGTGCCCCCACCATCTTGATTGTGTGGTACCTCCCCACTGCCTAGTTGAGAGAAACACACATATGTATCACATCTATGCCATGGTCTTGCAGGGGTGTGAAATAAGTGCTTGGTAATAATTTTGCGTCTTAATGATTTTTGGAATGTGTATGAGTGGTTATGGGTTTGTGTAGAGTGAATGTGGGCGAAATCCACCGAGCCATGTCACTCACCTGTAACACCAGGACAGGGCCCACGGAAATTTGGGGTGCTTTGGGATGGCCCCGCAGGTAATGCTGAGTCTTGTGGCATCCACCGGGGGACGCGGTCTTTAGGAAGGGGTAGTACAAATGTTTTATTAGAGCTTTGAGTTTTTGCAAGTTTTGGATAAGGCTAAGTTTGTGGTTAAGGTAGGTTTGAGTGTTGTTTGTTTCCCTTCCTCCGCAGGGACGACCAGTAATAATTTTGTACATACTTGAAATGCATGGTTGGTTAAGGGGGTCAGCATGTTAAGGAGCAGAGGTAGGTAGCTTCGGCTCACTTCCCACAGCTCTCCTGATTTATTTCATAGGCTAATTAAGTGTGAGACAGTAAGGGCTAAGACTGGAATGGTAGCACCTGCAGTGAACCTAGCAGGGGCTACGGTTCAAGGGGGGGGGGGGGGGTGGGGGGCAGGGTGTTATGTCGGTTGGGGAGGAGATATATAGATCCAGGTATATCTGCATAAGTATCATGCTTCATCTGTCGTGATAGGAAACCTCACCTGTAATAAGTTCTGTTTAAGCGGTTTGTTCGGATTAAGGTGCATCTTCATCCCCATTACGAGGAATGGGGCATGATAAATAGTTCTAGGGATTATGCTAACTCCATTGCATGTGAAACCTCTGTGAACATCCCAGTGTCCCTTATGGCAATACATCCCATAGACATTAGATAGGCCCATTAGCACAACACTAATTAAATCCCCCCTCCGCCACAAGACGATAAAACTGACCAGAAGAACCAACATGCAGCAACCGCGCAGTAGTACACCATGGCAAGCAAACATCGCGCAGGCAGGCCAAGGGGCACGCACAAAAGGACCCCATAACACGAGCGCCGATTGGAGAGCAGGACGATGAAGGATGTGCCACTTTGACTGGCCACGGACAAATGACGATCACCAAAAGGCGCGAACATTCGGCCAGTCGGTGTGGAGGGCGCGAAGGAGGACGCAAGGAGCGATGCAGCGGTTGGACGAGAGAATCGGTGATGTCCCGGCATGGGCGGTAAAACCACTGGCAAGCCAACATTTTGCCCTTCTCGTTCCTGGGTCCATCCTGCCCGGACCTCTGTCTCGAGCTTTCTTCTTGCCTTGTTCTTCTGCCCTTGCCTCGCCCTGCTCGTTTGGTCCCTTCATCTTCAACTCTCTCGCCACGAACGTTGGGTGCATCGGAGGGCCGTGCCGAAACCGAGGAGGACGTTGCACGCCCGCTCGCTCGCTTCGCACAGGAGGCCTTGTCGGGGCCTAGTGGACGGGGGTGCATCAAGGCCTGTTTGGGCCAATGCCGGAGCCATGCCTGGACGATGTGAACGGACCTGATGACTGATCGAACTAAGATGCACAAACACAAACACAACGTTTCCTTTTATTTATCCTTTCCCTTTGATTGTATCTGAAGTGAGGTGTGGGGACATCCCGATTTAGGACATTTAATTACCGGCGCGTTGTTGTTATTGGCATCCGTGGCAATAAAGCCTTGTTCTTTTGTATATAAATTCCGTTTTGCGTGAGTTTAATTTCCTGCAGGTTGAAGACTGCCCAGCGAGATTGTGTCAGGTAAATCTCGCTGCTTCTTCTTCCTCTTTCCTTCTTCCTCCCATGCGTGTATAGGAAATCCGCCATTGATCGTCACCTCATTAAGCTCGTTTCCATCCGCGATTTCCCTGGTCTTAACCGAGGGGCAATCGCACGACAATAGATTATTTCAACTCAATAATAATGAAAATTTTTATAAAGTCATTTTTAATATAAATGACTTATGTTGGAAAAGATGGTTCTATCTTTGGAGTATCCCAAGAGATGGATATTGATTTATCAAATTATTATACATTGACAAAGACTGAACGACAAAAATATAATATAACAAAAAATATTAATATGAAAAATGCTTAGAAATTAATCAATTTCACAGTTCCAATTAATATTAACTTTCATGAAAAAGGACGTATAGTTTTTATGAGGATAGAACATTGGGGGTATGATATGTCTGATTTAGGGTATAACTTGTCTTTTTCAATAAACCTACAAGACCTACAATAAATAAATCAATCACGTAAAAAAGAATGTTATCCACTTGGTGAGGATAATGACATCTGTGGAAACACTATTAGCAACCAGCAAATAAAGGAATTTAATGAAGCTAAAATCAACAACAGTTTCGCCATAGTTTATTGAATAAAAACACAAAGAACATGATTTTATATAGTAAGCCAGGGAATACAAACTGATTTAAAAACAGGAAGATAGGGAGGAACTGTATTACCTGTCATCATATTAATCTCTCATATATTTCTGATACATAAATGACAGCAAGAAGACTTCAATAAAATTATCATTTCTGTATCCAAGCATACCTACAAGAAAAGGGTATTCGATATTTTAATAAATATGTTCTACAACATAAGAATGGGAGTTTTTCAATAAAAGATTGGCTTTATACTGATGTTAATAAACTTGCAAATGCAGTTTTAATTAAAATTTTAATTAATGAAAAGGTTTTAAAGTTGATAAAACATAAAGCACTTTTAGAAATTCAGAGCCAATTTTATTGGTATCCTGTTATGAAAAAAATAATTATAGATACAGGAATATCAAGAAATCCAGATGTATATATTGTTATGTTTGTGGGGGTAGGGACACGTTAGACCAGGTAGATTTGTGTAGGTAGCATGCTCCGACTGTCGTGCAGCAGGAGAATTACCACCATGTAATAAGTAGAGACCCTGTTTAGCCCGAATGTCAGATAAGGTTGTATTTTTGTCCCCGTCACGAGGGGGCGGGGCATGTTATTTAGCTCAGAGATTAGGTTAAGTAATTCCTTGTACGTCATTCCCTATGTGATTTACCCCTTTGTCTCTTTTGGCACTGCACCAGACATAGGGCTAGAATCCCACATTTAAACGCCCTAATAATAAAACCTACCGGAAGCCAGGCATCAAGCACTAGGGCTGACAACCCCAACCTGGCAGGCACACATAGCTCAGGCAGGCCGAAGACACCCCCCGAGGAGCCATGATTGGCCGGGGCTCTTGATTGACAAGGAAGACTGGAGTAAGAATTGACTCGCTGCTTGGTGGAGGGAAGGACGAGTAGGAAGCATCTCGCTGATTGGAAGAGAAGCCCTGATGACGTCAGAGGACGGCGTGTAAAGTGGTTGGCGCGCAGACATCTGGCTTCTCGTGCTGGATGTCAAAGTGGACTGTTGTGCTTGCACGCTGCACGGGGAGGCTTGATCATATAAACGCGGCGTTCCGAGACTTTGCTGGTCCGTGAGGTGGAAGAGCTGCAGACGGAGAGCTGCAGTTTTCCAGGCAGGAACGACATGTGGACGAGCGCTGCTGGGCTGCAGCGTGAAGAGGCGCGGCATAAAGAACGAGGGCACCTTGAGGCCTGGATCCACGCACCGACTTCGCGCCAAGGCGAGTTCCCACGCACGGACCTCCGGGATCTGTTCGAGGACTGATGAGACCAGCCGAATGAGTTAAGTCCACCAAATAAATCACACATCTTTATTTTCATTTCAGTTCTTCCATCCCTTTTGTCTGTGTTTGGTTCTGTGTGCGGGAGCACTCCATATAGGAAATTTATTTATCGTCGTGCTTTTCTTTGTCCCGGCATTCTGTTTTAATAAACCTGTTTATTTTTGTACATTTTAAATCCATGTTTGTTTGAGTTATTCTTTGCAGGCTTTGAGGCTGCCGGCGGGATCGACAGGTAAGGCTCTTCAGTGTTTTCCCTTTTCTCTTTCCTCCTCCCCCGCATATATATAAAAGTCCGCATTTGATCAGTCGCCTCGGAGTTTAAAGCTCGCTATTGGCTATCCGTTCCTTGGAGAGATTTTTATCGCAAGGGACTCTCTGCAGACCTTGACAAAATCACAGACTGGGCAAACAAGTGGAAAATGTCTTTCAATCCTGACAAATCTCAAACTCTTACGATGTCTCTGCGAAAAGACCGACTGGACAACCCTCCCATCCACTTTCTGAATAATCCTCTCCAAGAAGTTCTGTCACTCAAGCTTTTGGGTGTCACTATCTGCCATGATCTTTCCTGGGAAAACCACATTTCAAATCTGGCCTCCAAAGCCAGTCGCCGACTGGGCATCCTCCGTCGTGCGAAGTCCGTCCTTGGCACAACTGAGCTCCTCACCACATACAAGGCTTTCATCCACAGCTCAATGGAATACTGCTCTCCCCTCTGGGCTGGTGCTCCTGCCTCACACCTAGCTCGCCTTCACGCTGTTGAAACCAAAGCATTCAGAATCATTGGAATCTCCCGCGATGAAGCTAACTCCAAAGGCCTCTCACTCACTCACTGCAGGCAGGTTGGTGGTCTTTCCGTCTTCTACCGACTCCTCTCTGGCCTTGCCCCCCCAGCTCTCTCTGGGCTCTGTACCGCAAATATTCCTACAGGTCGCACAAGATCTGCCTGCAACCCTCTTATGGTTAAACTGCCAAAATCAAGACTCTCTGCTCACCTTCACTCCTTCATTCCTCTTTTCTCCCGCCTCTGGAACAAACTCCCTCACTCTCTTCAATCCCACTCCACCCTCCAAGTCTTTAAAACAGCTGTTCACCACCATCTCTTATCTTCCCCCATCCAAAACCTTGATCTTTTCTACCCCCGCTAATTTCACCCCAATTCCACTTGTTTGAAATACCAACTTCTGTCCAGGAAGTCCTTGGTGTCCTTGTGTTTTATACTTCTCCCTCCCCCCCCCCCCCTTCCCACGCCTCCTCCCCCCAGGCCCTCTCCCTTCCACACATCTCCCTGCTCTCGGATGTTGTGTTTGTGTGCTTCCCCTTCTCTCCCCATCTTGTCTTCCGCTCCCTCTTTTTGGGTATTTTGTTTGTCTGGTTGATTTGTTTGTGAAGTAAATGTTAGCTCTTTCACGAGCCTCGATTCAGAATACAAAAGGGACACAACAAATGGTGTCAGGAGTGAGATTTCAACCCTCTGAGTACAAATTGGTGTCAAGAGTGTAGTATTTGAAGCAAAAATTTTCATAATACCGAGGTCCAAATTTTGTAGTCGATTGGTGTCGGAAAGAGCACAAACAGTGCGTCGCTAAATTAAAATAATTTTTTCTCTGAGGTAAAAATACGCGGGCGGGAGAACTACTTCCTCACTGAGGATAGAGGGGGTGAGTGATATGGAAGAATGGGTTGGGGAGCCTGAAGGCTCTGGAAGTGAGCCGGATATAGGGGAATTAGAGGTTAGGAGTGAAACCTCTCCCGTCCCGAGCATCAGTCCACCCTCTTCCCCCATGGGGGAGCCGGGAACAATGGGAACGGGCCCGATGGATTTCCAGGCCAGGATAATAAATTTTATGGGTGAATTGAAGGCTAAAATAGATGTGCAGAATGATAACATGGATGCCCAGAATGATAAAATGAATGCCCAGAGTGAACAAATGAAGGGAATGAACAACAAAATGAGGGAAATAAAAGAGGATGTTAATAAAAATGGGAAACAGATGGGAGAAATGAGTGAGCAAATTAATGACCAAACTGACAAAATTGATGGATGGACGAGTGAATTGAAGGAAGAACAAAAGATTGAACATCATAGGGCACAGGAGCAGAAGCCATGGGTGGCAGATTTCGAATCGAAACGGGGTTAGTTGATAGTGGGAGAGGAAGAGTGTGAAACCCAAGCTGATAGGCTTGAGGCGCAGGAGAGGTCAAACTTAAATGGGGAATGCTTGGAAGCAAATGGGGAATGTCTAGAGGTAAATAGGGGAAACTAAAATTTAAATGGGGAATGTTTGTTGAGTGAAGACCTGGAAGGCTATCGGGCTGGTGTGGATGCCGCAATATACCAACAGGGGCAAGAAGGAGCAACAGTGGGTAAAAATGTTGGAGGTCCATGTAACGGAACCGGACTGGGTGTGTATAAAGGAAGACCTGTTGGGGCCAGAAGTGATTGGGGATAATGGAAATAATGAATGTGGACTGGATCGGCTGGATACCTGTGACAGTACCATCGAGAAGGAGTTGCTCAGGTCCAACAGGGTCTGGAGGATGAGGTGAGTCGGTCAGTTGATGAGATTGAGGTGACTGAGGGGACCCTCACCATGAACAACAATTTGGTACAGGAGGCTCCAAAACTGGATACCCCAGTTGAGGGGGTGTTTTGGCTCCGAGCTGGATTCGGATGTGGAAGAGTCGGGAAATAGAGTCTCGGAGAATCTGGTCCCCGTAGGGAATTTGGAACAGCTGCAGGGAGGGGCAGAACAACCCGAGGAAGGGGTTGTCACCTGCAGCTGCGGTTATTGGACACACGAGGCAAAAATTTAAAAAAGGTCCCCGGGCCTTTAAAAAAAGGTAAAATTAAATTGCAATGGGAATATTCTTTGGAGCAGCTGTGGTGGGAATTGGTCCCCGGGCTGTGGAATTTGGACCAGGAGAGGTCATTGGGGTCGACCTCGGGGAAAAATTGCCCCTTGAAAAATGGGTTCATGCCAGCCAGCTGAGGAGCTGGGCTGACGAGATATGGACGTGGGGTCCGACCATCTGTATCATGGTATGACCTGGTCTCCATGGGGGTCTGGTGGAGTGTGGCATCCCTTGTCCATCGGGGCGCCGTCAGAGCGTGTGTCTCGGGCCAGCAGGATCACCAGACCCTGGTGGGGGTTAAGACATCCCGGGGTCCGAGGTGGTTTCTCACAGGTACCTGGGATGGTGTATTATGAGGAACACTAAGGGGAGGTGTTGTAGGTCATGCTTTGGTGGCGGCATCACGGACGGCCAACATGGGCCTGATGTTGTGACCACCTGGGCATGCGGCCTGACAGCCTCTCCCTGAGACTCTGTGACAGCCAGCATGTGCCGACCTACCATGCTGTGCTGGTCTATGGACGCGGGTCGAACCGCATGGACAGGAATGTTATCGCCCACCGGACAACCATTGGGGCATCTGTGGAACGTGATGGTGTGAGAATGATCTTCCACAGATGTTCTGTTATGATTTGTAGACTCTTGGCTTGGGAAGAGAGCCATGGGTTTGTTTTATCGGGATTTCTAACGAGCCGAGCATATGGGCCATGCTCTGCTGGCATGTGTTTGGAAAAGCACCCTTCTTTGGTGAAATTAGTAAATTATGAAAAATATTTGGCATGGGTAATCTGAGGGTTAGATGTAAATTTAAGGGTGGATTTTGTGAGGCCATGGTGGACACTGCATAGTGGCACCATTATTGATCCAGGTGTGTTTGACCAAAGTGTTGGAGGCTGGGATAAAAATTGATAGAGTAGCAGGGCACAGCCTTCAACTGGCTACGGGGGCGACGGCGCCGATATTTGGGATGCGAGGTATTGGTGATGTAGTTGGGTAATCTGGAGGTCATGGTGGTGTTGTGGGTGTCCGAGGTGTGTGGGCCATGTCTTCTGGGATGAGTCTTCTGTGGAAGCATGGCTGTTGACTAGACCATGGGCGTGGTCAAGTGTGGGTGGGCATTGGAAGCTGTAGTTGTGTGGACTGGGGGATGTGGGCGGTGCAGGGGAAGTGATGAGGATGCCATGCACTGCGACCGTTCCCCCCAGGTCTGAGGTATTGGGAATGGTAGAGTTGGCAGCTGGTGCTCACCACATTGGCAGGCTGAGGCTATTGGGGCCATGTTCCTCGCAGGGGGCTGAAGGATGGATGGTGGGTCGCACCCTCATGGACACTCATGGGCCATGTTGGCGTTTCGGCTGCTCAGCTTGTCCCGATGGCCCTTGCATGGTAGAGGTGTGGAGTTGTCGTCGCCAAATGTAGTATAGTAAAGAGCACCAAAGGAGGTGGATCCACATACCTGCCAGTACAGTAGGATAAAAGGAAATTTGGAAGAATTGGATCGGCCCTATGGGATAAATTTTGGGATTTTGTAGGGTGGATGGCACTCTTGGACCCGACCAACCTGCAACTACCTGCACTTGAGGTGAGTGACTTGATGTGTACTGACTGTGCCAGGGCTCAGTACTTGCTTTTAGAAATTGGGACATATGTAATTTGGAAAAGGGGGCGGGTGAGAGTGAAGGCATGGCCGGTGAGGGGATTGGTGTGTGAGCCACAAAGTGTCTTGTGGGTGGCATTTGTTTATGTGTAAAGGTGTTGTGTTTTTGTGTGGTCATGAGGATGGAAATTGAATTGTGGAAGTGTGATTATTGAAATGTGTTTTTGAAATGTGGTTAAAATGTGAAAGGGAATTTCACATGGAAGCAGGTCATGGCAGAATCTTTTTATGATATCTTCTCTGGAAATATGTGGTTGAGAATCGAATGGCAGCGGGGGAGGAAATGTTTTTGTGGATTTTGTGGGTGGGGAAGGTGTGCGTGTCCGCAGGTATGGATCAAGCTCTGGAGGAGTGGTGACTGTGGCCCCCCCTGCGGCAATTACCCCTGGCAGCCAGTGGTGTCTGGAAATTGGGAGCCCGTCGGTGGTGGGGAGTCTGTTTGGGCGCCATGGGGTATGAGAATCCCGGCGACCCGTGAGGCTGTATGGAAGCCTGAGGCGATGGAGCCTGGTGTGTGTGGAGACATCCACCCCCCTCCCCCCGCCCCACTCTGGTGGGACGACAGCGTAAGGAGCTGTTTGGCTGTCACAGGGCCAAGAGGTAAAGGGGGTGGGGGGGGGGTGGGGGTGAAGAAGTCATAAGTCGGGCATTGTGCTCTGAACCTCGTACAAATTCTCACCCAGAACCTCGTACGAATGGTGGCATTGTGCTCTCAGGCTCAAGGAAGCGATCGGACCGGCCATGTCCCGAGATCATGCTGTTGATCGCACCAAGAGGCACAACCACAGCCTGGGAACTGCGGTTTTCTGTGCGGAGGACGGGTGGACAAGCATGGTGTGGAAGAGCAGGCTGCGCACCTGTTGTTCACTTCGTGCGGGAGTCCTACTTCGTACCAATGGGCGCGGCCTCGTGAAACGAGGGCAGACTGAGGCCTACTCATGCCAAAGAATGAGCGCACTTTCTTGCCAAGAATGGAGCCGTGTCCAGACTGCGCGCCGGGGCCTGAAAGAATCATGACGAGACGCACCGGTTGAGTCGAGCTAAGTGCAATTAACCAACCAGCCACATTTATTTGCAGTTATTTTACACTTAGTCTGTTTTCGGGTCTGTTTAGGAGTGCTCCGATTTAGGAATTTATTATTATTTGACCATGTTTTATTTTGTTACCGGCATTTCTAAATAAAGCCGGCATTTTCTTGTACATTTTAAACACGGCTCGGTTTGAGTTGATATATTGCAGGGTTTGGAGACTGCCGGTGGGACCGTGAAGGTAAGCGCTCTGGTTTCTCCCCCTCCCTCTTGTTTCCCCACGCATATCCTCTGCCATTGGATGAACGCCTCGGAGTAACAGCTCGTTTGGTCATCCGTGCCACCCTAAGGTGTTCACCAAGGCATCAGCCCACGGGTCCTAAAATCCTGCTCTGCTGCTCTATCTCACCCTCTCTCTGTTCTCTTCACCCTCTCTTTTGCTCAAGGTCAACTGCCATCTGCTTGGAAATCAGCCAACATCACCGCTTTGCACAAAAAAGGTGCAAAAACAGATCCTAGCAACTACAGACCAATCAGCCTTCTCCCAATTATCAGCAAAGTCATGGAATCCATCATTGCTTCTGATATGAAATCTTTCCTCTTCTCCAATGGCTTGATCTCTGATCATCAATTTGGTTTCAGACCAGGTCACTCTACTCTGGACATGCTGCTTCTGCTGTCTCAACAATGGATGGAGGTCCTCAATGCCAAACAGGAAATTAGAGCTGTCTCCCTCGACATATCACGTGCCTTCGACACGGTCTGGCACCCCGCTCTGCTCACCAAACTCTCCTCCTTTGGTATCCATGGAAATCTCCACGCATGGCTGGCGGACTTCCTCTCTAGTCGTCGTCAACGTGTGGCCCTGAATGGGTTTCTCTCATCTCCTCTTCCTGTTCAGGCTGGAGTTCCCCAAGGCAGTGTTCTGGGCCCCGTGCTTTTTCTGGTCTTCATCAATGATCTCTCTGACTCTCTCGAAAATCCTCTCTATCTCTTTGCTGATGACTCCACTCTCTGCCGCTCCATTCCTCTTCCCTCAGATCGGCAGTCTGCTGCCTCCTCACTCACTGAAGACCTGGACAAAATCACAGACTGGTCAAACAAGTGGAACATGTCTTTCAATCCTGACAAATCTCACACTCTTACTATGTCTCTCCGAAAAGATCGACTGGACAACCCTCCCATCTACTTTCTCAACAATCCTCTCCAAGAAGTTCTGTCGCTCAAGATTTTGGGTCTCACTATCTGCCATGATCTTTCTTGGGAAAACCACATTTCCAAGCTGGCCTCCAAAGCCAGTCGCCGACTGGGCATCCTCCGTCGTGCGAAGTCCTTCCTCGGCACACCTGAGCTCCTCACCACATACAAGGCTTTCATCCGCAGCTCAATGGAATACTGTTCTCCCCTATGGGCCGGTGCTCCTGCCTCACACCTAGCTCGGCTTCACGCTGTTGAAACCAAAGCTTTCAGAATTATTGGAATCTCCCGCGATGAAGCTATCTCTGAGGGCCTTTCACTCACTCACCGCAGGCAGGTAGGTGGTCTTTCTGTCTTCTACCGACTCCTCTCCGGCCTTGCACCCCCAGCTCTCTCTGTGCTCTGTCCCCCAAATATTCCTACAGGTCGCACAAGATCTGCCAGCAACCCTCTGATGGTTAAACTGCCGAAATCTCGGCTCTCCGCTCACCTTCACTCTTTCATTCCTCTTTTCTCCCGCCTCTGGAACAAACTCCCTCACTCCCTTCAATCCCACTCCTCCCTCCAGGTCTTTAAAACAGCTGTTCACCACCATCTCTTATCTTCCCCCATCCAAAACCTTGATCTTTTCTACCCCCGCTAATTCACCCCAGATCCACCTTGTTTGAAATTCCAACTTCTTTCCTGTAAGTCCTGGCAGGGTCCATATGTTTTATACCTCTCCCACTGCCCCCTTCCCACGCCCCCCCCCCCCCCCAAAGCCCTCGCCCTCTCTCAGATCTCTCGATGTCTCCATGTCTCTCGGTCCCTGCTCTCAAATGTTGTGTTTGTGTCCTTCCCCCTCTCTCCCCATCTTGTCTACCGCTCCCTATGTTATATGTTTTATGTGTCGGTTTGTCTTTCTGTGTGATTAATGTTCGCTCTTTCACGAGCCTCGAACAAGGTAGTCATGTGACAATATTCTATGGGAAGATGGTTCAAGGGTAGCAAGGGATGAGGAAGGAGTTGAAGGAGAGAGTGAGAAAAGAGAGAGGGAAGAGAGAGAAAGGAGAGAGAGGGAGGAAAGGGAGAAAAGAGAGAAGGAAGAGAGTGAGAAAAAGGAGAAGGAGGCAAGAAAGAAAAGAGAGAGAGAGAGGGAGGAGAGGTAGGAAAGAGAGAGGGAGGAAAAATATAAAAATATGGAAACCAGTGAGATTAATAAAAGATTGGAGGTATTACAGAAAATAAATCAAACTCAATGCACTGACAAGGAAAATAACAAAATTAAAAGTCTAATGGAAATATTATTTTCAAGAATAACTTCATCAATACCTTCAATTTCAGGGAGGAGATTTAAACGAGAAAATGGGGATAAAGAATAAGGAAAAGATTATGTAGTTGATGATGTTGGTGTTATTGACTGTAGTTAAAGTTTTCCATATATATTTTTTACCATAAATAAAAGGAGGAGAGAGTGAAGGCATTCCTAAGGATTCTTTACATTTTAAAAATCAAGATAGAAATGTATATGTTGGAAACCATAAAGGTTTTCGCACTCTGTATGAAATTTTCTCATAAATAAATGAGTTATTGTGTTAAGTGTAAAAATAAAAATAATACTAAAAATATATCGTATGCTAAAGGTAAAAATAATAGAGTTTATCAAAAGGGAATATGTTTAGTGTGTGGCTCCAAAAAGTGTCAGTTCATTTCTAAGCATAAAAGTGGGGGAGATAAACAAAAGTTTCTATCAAGGAGTAAATTTAAACAACTGGAATTCTGGGGGAATTACACCTTCCGTGATAATATTTCTGTGGTCCGGGAACAAACTTGGACAAATATTAGATGAGGCTGACAATCCTAAACCTTGGTCTAAACCTCTAAATAGGGTTGATGAAGTGTGTATGAAACACGATATTGATTAAGGGAATAGCACTACGTTGGATTAAAAACACGGAGCCGACAGAGAAATGTTGTATCATTTATCTTTGATACGAAATCCAATGTTGAGAGAGAAATCAAACGTTGATAGGTTTATCGTGAAAAAACTTGATAAGTGCTAAATTGAGACTTGGTCTTGGTTATTCACCCTCAAAAAAACTGTTAAGCATCAAGACTGAGGAGCAAATAGTTTTAGCTGATGATACAATTCCTTGGACGTATAAATTATATGATTTAAAATGAGAAGATATTTTAGGTTCATTTTATTCACAGGAATTACAAAAGACAAAGATGATAAATCAAAAATTAAATAATTAAAAACATCACTCGCCCCCTTTATGTCTCAACCCACAAACCACACCCACATCCATACTTCCCCTCACCCAGATTAGTTAATGAATTCCCCACATAGAGCTCAATTATTTAATGAGTAATGAAAAAACAACCTTGGTATTTAAATGGAAAACATCACGAATGTGAGAAATATCAAATAAGTCTTATTGAAGAAATAACTAAAACAAAAGTAGATAAAACAAATAAGTGGATAATTTTAAATACGAGTAAGTCAGAGGATGTAAAGAAAATAAACATCCTTGAATGGACAGAAAACTTTTATGGTTGTCAAGACAATGTGTACTATAATCTAAAAATGATATGTGGTTCGGGAGGGGCTCAAACCAGAGGTTTGTCATTTCATCTCTGCCCAAAAAAGATACCTAACACAGGAACCAAATCCTAACATACAGTTTATCAATATATTGGATGGTGATGAGTGCAATAAGAAAATTAATTTATTCCCTAAAGTAAAACATAGTCAGATATTCGTTGGCTCTCTATATGAGTTAAAAAAAAAATGGGGGTCTATTGAGGATTTAAACTTTGTTAATGGCTTAGATGAGAAAGTGAGAAATAGACAATTTTTTAAAGGGTTATGGGTCTTTTGGAAATCGTCGGCGTGTTTATCAAAAAGTGGGCGTGGTTTGTAATAATTGGTCTTTTGAGAATTTAATATTTAATAATAGGTTTATTTGAAAGTGGAAGAAATAGACGGATTTTTTAGGGTATTGTTACGTGGTCCCCTCGGTGAATACCTGGTCTCGGTGACCCCCGGACCGTGAGAGGAACTTCGCCAGAAAGCTGTATTATATATGCGCTTTCGCCACGCAATCCATATGAATTTCACCCAAGAGACAACTGATGTTCAAGGATATATTTCAATGGTAATGATACCATACAATTTCAATGATACAACCGCGGAGATTTTCCCCGAGCAATCAACAATACACAACCATCAACAATTCCCAATCCACAATCAATTCCCTATGATTAAGATGGCCATCTTATACATGTGTGTCCCGGTGAGTACTCACGACCCCCTTTTGGTCTCGGTCCCGCACAATGTCTCTGGGCCCCTCCTGACCAAGATGATGGTCGGCGTCGCCGCACTCGGGCGGTTGAACGAACCCCGGGTGGACGTGTTTCCACCGGGCAGGTATCGTACCAGGCACCCCGGCTACAGCCCCTCGTGGCCACGCGAAGCGGGTACGGGAAAGCAAGCCAAAAGCCCCACGCCGCTTGCCAGGCGTGTTAGGCCCCAACGGGCGACCCGTACGTGTCTTTTTAGACGGTGTCGCGAACGGCGCCAAACGCTGGGTCGGTGCACGGCCACACGACAGTTTGACGTCCACCGGGCAGGTATCCGTCCCGGTAACTCCTCTCGCCAGACAGGCTCGGGAACGCCGCTTTTCCACACGGCTCAATCAATTCCACCTTTCGTCGGAGCCGGGCGAGGAAGAAGAATCCTCGTCCTTTTTTCCTCGTGTCTTTTCCTCTTCCGTTTCCGGTCACTTCCGTTTCCGGACACTTGTCAGAAGGGCTCCTGACCCTCCAACCACAACAACCCTTAATCTATTACACATGGCTAAGCAAAGACCTGAATGGTAATTCACATACATTCACATAAATATGTAACACTCCCCCCCTTCAAGAAAGAAAGTTTGAACCCAGCGAAAACTTTCTTTGCCGGCCAATTTGGAGAAACAAACCAGATAACTCAACCCCCCCACATTATCAGTTAAAAATAAAGCAACCAAAATTTCCCCACAACCCCTCCAGATTACTCCCTCTGGACTAAGCACCAGCAACGACATTGTCCCTGCCAAATCAAACTCCATCTCATGACCCTCTGACTTTGACCATCAGTTTCTTGTGAATGAAGGTTAAGGGGTTGATCAAAGATCCAAAGTTAAGCAACTCGATAGCACTTTTTCCGGGAGGCCAAGCCGAGTATTCACTACATGGATGCCTTGAGGAACGTGGAGTTCACGGTTAGTCCGTGCATGAAAGTTCACTACATGGACGCCTTTAGGAACGGCGTTCACGGTTAATCCGTGTAGGAATCTTGGCTCGGCGGCTCCGCCGCATTCAGTGCTTCAACTTCTCAGAACTTCCCTAATAATTACGGTGGGACCGCTTGTCCCGGTAGTCCCATGAATAGCGGTCTCCTTCTCGGCCACTACTTTGACAATCCTTCCTTCGGGAGCTGCCGTAACTCAGGGAGCCTCCATAATAATATTGATTGCGGCCACCACCAAAACTACCGCCCAGTTGTCCTCTCCTGTAGACCTCTCGACGCCTACGAAATGCCTTCCCTACTGTTATCGTCCGACCCTCCAAATCCTTGCCATTCCAATTCTTCTCTGCCTCTCTGGCGTCTTTTGTGCTGGCAAACGTGACAAAGCCGAACCCTCTTGACTGTTGCGTTTCCCAGTCTCTTACCAACCGCACTTCCACCAGCAGCCCATATCTGTTGAAGACAGAGGTCAGAACTTCTTCCTCTGTTTTGAAGTTCAGTCCCCCTACAAATAACTTGACACTTTTGTCGCCATCCCGAGCTGGTGTGGTGTTATTTTCCCTGCTGGGCTCTTTACCAACCCTCAGGTTACCATAAACTTGACCCCCGGCCAAATCATTCCCGATAACCACAGATACACCCTCTACAGGAAGCGTGGCTTGTAACCCGACGGTGACCGGTCCTGACACCAAATCGGACTCCAAATGGATGACATGAAGGGGAGCACTAACACCGCCCCCGATCCCCTGTAAACGAACACTATCCCCCGTTGCCGTCTCCTCGGACCATGGCAAAATGCCTTCAAGCATTAAAGATTGATGTGCCCCTGTGTCCCTCAATATCCTAACCGGTCTCCGGTTAGTCGAGGCTCCATCCAGGGACACAAACCCCTCTGAAATAAATGGTTGGTAACCCTTTTGATGGCGATTTCTTACGCTAGCCATCGCATTCGGAGTTGTAATAGTCGGACTCCGCTCTGGGTTGTCCCTTTTCATGAGGTAACAACTGGACATCAAGTGTCCAGGTTTCTTGCAAAACGCGCAAGTAGGCCCGGAGGAAAAACTCGTGGTCTGCCTCGGGCCCCCTGAAAAATAAGTTTGTCTTGGGCCTGCAGCCCTCTGACTTCGAACAGGTGGGGTATCCGCGTTGTCCCCATAATCCTCTCGAGGCCGCCGCCATGTATTGTCGTTCTCCGCACCTGCTGTTCCCCACCTCCCCTGCGGAGATCTAGGCGAGGAGTTAGGTTCGTGGACCCCTATTCGGTGGGTTAAGGCATAATCATCTGCCATGGTGGCTGCGTCCCACAACTTTGGTACCTTCTTTTCCTGCAGGTACACTTTGATGTCCTCGTGGACACACTGCTGGAATTCCTCCACCAGGATCAAGTCCCGCAATGTTTCGAAGTCTTTCCCGACTCCTTTTGACTCACACCACCGATCAAACATGTTTTCTTTCACTCTGGCAAACTCCACATGGGTCTCACTCTCCCTCTTCCTGGCATTCCTGAATTTTTGCCTGTAAGCTTCCGGAACCAACTCATACGCTTTGAGGATGTGCGTCTTCAGTACCTCATAATCTGCACATTGGTCCATTGGTAGCGCTGAATAAATTTCCTGAGCTTTCCCCACCAGCACACTTTGCACGAGTATGGTCCAGGCCTCCTCCGGCCAGTTTAATTGTCGAGCCACTTTCTCAAAGTGTGGAAAAAATTTCGCGACTTCTTTTTCACTGAACGGTGGAACCAGCTTCACATGTCTGCCCACATCCCAGGTTTTCTGGTTAGGTGTCGACCCCGTCAGCAAGGGTGGTGCCTCTCCCCGTTCTCTCATTAACTCCAGCTCCTTGAATTTGATTTCTTGCTGAAGCTCCATGTCACGTTCCTTTAATTCCCTTTCCGCTTTTCTCTCCTCTGCTTCGAGGTCCCTTGCAGCTCTCCTCTCCTCCGCTTTTCTCCCTTCTAACCTTTCCTGGAGTTCTCGTTCCACTCTCCTTTCCTCTGCTTCTGCTTTCCTTTCTTCTTCTTTTAACCTTTCCTGGAGTTCTCGTTCCACTCTCCTTTCCTCTGCTTGCTTCTCTTCTCTCCTCTCTTCTGCTTTCCTTTCCTCTTCTGCTCTTTCCTTTTCTGCTTTCCTTTCTTCTTCTGCTCTTTCCTTTTCTGCTTTCCTTTCTTCTTCTTTAATCCGTTCCTGGCTCCGTAATTGCAACTCCAGTTTCCGGAGCTCAACATCTTCTGGTTCTTCGGGTAGCCACTCCCAGGCTAACTCGTCCCATGTTCCTAATCCCACCATAGATTGTATCACCGTGGCCTGCAACTCTGCCTTCCTCAAATTAGTTCGGACCTCCAAGTTAAAATGTTTGGCCAATTTCAAGAGGTCCGACTTTAGCAACGCTCGGAACTGTGCCTCACTCGGGGTTACCACAAAGTTCTGTGCCACAAACGCCATGGTGCCTATCGTTAACACCTGTTAACCTTCACCCAAGACTTTACCCCAATTTCTCAAAAAAATTTACCAATTAATAATTAATTAATTAATTTTAATTAATAAAAAATTATTATTTTATTATGTTATACAATTTTAAATCCCGGACGTAGACCCAATTGCGAAACCGCAAATCGTAATTTGGACGAGCCCCCAATTCTGTTACGTGGTCCCCTCGGTGAATACCTGGTCTCGGTGACCCCCGGACCGTGAGAGGAACTTCGCCAGAAAGCTGTATTATATATGCGCTTTCGCCACGCAATCCATATGAATTTCACCCAAGAGACAACTGATGTTCAAGGATATATTTCAATGGTAATGATACCATACAATTTCAATGATACAACCGCGGAGATTTTCCCCGAGCAATCAACAATACACAACCATCAACAATTCCCAATCCACAATCAATTCCCTATGATTAAGATGGCCATCTTATACATGTGTGTCCCGGTGAGTACTCACGACCCCCTTTTGGTCTCGGTCCCGCACAATGTCTCTGGGCCCCTCCTGACCAAGATGATGGTCGGCGTCGCCGCACTCGGGCGGTTGAACGAACCCCGGGTGGACGTGTTTCCACCGGGCAGGTATCGTACCAGGCACCCCGGCTACAGCCCCTCGTGGCCACGCGAAGCGGGTACGGGAAAGCAAGCCAAAAGCCCCACGCTGCTTGCCAGGCGTGTTAGGCCCCAACGGGCGACCCGTACGCGTCTTTTTAGACGGTGTCGCGAACGGCGCCAAACGCTGGGTCGGTGCACGGCCACACGACAGTTTGACGTCCACCGGGCAGGTATCCATCCCGGTAACTCCTCTCGCCAGACAGGCTCGGGAACGCCGCTTTTCCACACGGCTCAATCAATTCCACCTTTCGTCGGAGCCGGGCGAGGAAGAAGAATCCTCGTCCTTTTTTCCTCGTGTCTTTTCCTCTTCCGTTTCCGGTCACTTCCGTTTCCGGACACTTGTCAGAAGGGCTCCTGACCCTCCAACCACAACAACCCTTAATCTATTACACATGGCTAAGCAAAGACCTGAATGGTAATTCACATACATTCACATAAATATGTAACAGTATGATCAATGGAATAATGGAAAAGTTGGCGTGGCTTGTGAATAAATATTCGTTGGTATGCTTGGGGAAGAGGGAGAAATAGGAGGATTTTTTAAGGGTTAAGGGGGTGTTTTAGAAATAGTTTTTCCCTTTTTCCCATTCACTTCAATGTAAAATTGGGTGCGTTTTCGAATCAAGAAAACGTTTAGGGGTCTATTGAGGATTTAACCTTTGTTAATGGTTTAGATTGGACAGGGAGAAATAGACTGATGTTTTTTGGGTTTTTGGTGGGTGGCCCATAAGTTCCTACGCATTTTCCCCATTCACTTACATGTAAAATTGGGTGTGTTTTAGAACCTCCATTTCTCTACTACTGGTGCAATATTATTTATTTGTAATCAAAAAAGGTCCAAGGGTGCAAAGCTCCAAATGGCTAAGGCCTCCAAATGGCTCCAAATGGCATATCTACTAATGTGTCTAATCGGTCTGAAGGGTGAAAGGGGTCTAAATGGTGTGAAGGTCTAAGGGGTCAAAGGGTACTTAAGGGGTTTAAACGGTAAAAAAAAAGGTTGGAAGGGTGAAGGGATCTAAAGGTGTCTAAAGATATTGAAAGGGGCTTAAAGGTAAAAGTGGTCTTAAGGTTAGTTTTATGGGTCTTCAGGATCTTCATGGTCTTTTGGGTCTTCAGGGTCTTTTCGGTATTTTGGGTCTTCATGGTCTTTTTGGTCTTTAAAGGTCTTTTAGATATTCAGTTTAATTTGGGTCCTCTGGGTCTTTTGAGTCTTTAAGGGTCTTTGGAGGCTTCATGGTCTTTTGGGGGTATTGGTGGACTTAAGGGTCTTGGGGGAGTTAAAGGGTCTTCAAAGGTCTAAGGGATTTCAGCAGTCCAAAGGGTCGACGGTATATTGCAACAGTACATAATTAATAGACGTAAATAAATTCAGACAGGACGCAACCGGCGTTCAAATAGTACGTAATTTATAAACATACAATCACACAGCTTCACGGCTTCCTGGACGGACGGCTTCCAAGAACCGTGTTTTTCGGTTATATATATATATATATATAGACAGTAGATAGACTAGTATAAAAAGCCCGTCAAAAATGGCGGGTTTGAACAGTTTTTGATGGTACAGCCGCGTGAGTATGCCAAAGTCTGGGCCTAGTGTTAGGGTTGCTTATATCATCTTTATTTATTAGACACCCTACAGGCGTAAATGGACACTCCTTTTACTCTGCGCACATTGCACATCACGTGCAGCAAATTTCACCTCCCCGTGCCTTGTATTTATTGTGATTTTAAAAATACTGCATCTGTACACCAATCTTGAAGCTCAGTTTGCAAGCCACCGGCTACAATTCCAATGCAAGATGCATAATTACTCTTCTATTGGCTCTTCAGAATCCTTGGGGTCTTTTGTGTCCTTGGGGTGCTTTGTGTGATCTGGGTCATTTGGTTCCCTGGGGTATTTTGGGTCCTCAGGGTCTTCAGCGTCTTTTGTGTCTTTTGGGTTTTCTGGTTCATCAGCGTCTTTTGGATCATTTGAGTCTTTTGGGTCCTCTCAGTATTTTGAGTCATTTGAGTATTTTGGGTGGTCAATTTCTATTATTTGTGGTATTTAAGAGTATTCTGGGTATTTTGGGTCTTCGGGGTCTTTTTGGTCTTCAGGATCTTTTCAATATTTTCGTTATTTGGGGTTTTTGAGTCTTCAGGATCTTTTTGGTCTTTAAGGTTCTTTGGGTCCTTTGGGTCTTCGGGGTCTTTTTGGTCTTCAGGGTCTTTTCGATATTTTCAGTCTTCGGGGTATTTAAAGGTCTTTAGGGTATTTTCAGGCTTCAGGGTCTTTTCAATCTTTTCAGTCTTCAGGGTATTTAAAGGTCTTTGGGTTATTTTGGGTCTTTGGGGTATTTTGGGTTTTCATGGTCTTTTTGGTCATTTAAGTCCTCTGGGTCATTTGGTTCCTTGGGGTATTCAGGGTATTTAAGGGTCTTGGGGTATTTTGGGTCTTCAGAGTATTTTTGGTCTTTGAGGTTCTTTGGGTCTTCTTGGTCTTTTCGGTCTTCAGAGTCTTTTCAATATTTTCGGTCTTCGGGGTATTTAAAGGTCTTTAGTGTATTTTGGGTATTTTCAGTCTTCATGGTCTTTTCTATATTTTTGGTATTCGGGGTATTTAAAGATATTTGGGATATTTTGGGTCTTTGCAGTCCTCTGGGTCATTTGGGTCATTGGGGGTCTTCAGTGTGTTTCAGGGTCTTTGAGGTATTTGGGGTCTTTGGGGTATTTGTGGGTATTTGGGGGTCTTTCAGGGTATTTAAGGATTTTTGGGATATTTTGGGTCTTTGTGGTATTTTGGGTCTTTGGGGTATTTTGGGTCTTCAGAGTCCTTGGGGGGTCTTCTGCATCCTTAGGGTCTTTTGGGTCCTCTGAGTCGTTTGGGTCCTCGGGTTGTTTTGTTATTTTGGATCCTCAGGGTTTTTTGGAACCTCGGAGTCTTTGGGTCTTTTGGCTCTTCAGGGTCCATTGTTTTTTTTTAGTCTTTTGGGTCTTCATAGTTTTTGGGTCTTCATGGTCTTTTGGGTCCTCGGGGTCTTTGGGGTATTTTTGGTCTTCATTGTCTTTTGGGTCGTTAACAGTCTTCAGGGTCTTTTGCATCTTCGTGGTCCATTGGGTATTTAACAGTCTTCAGGGTCTGGGTGTATTAAATCTTCAGGGTAATTTGGTCTTTTTGGTCTTCAGGGTCTTCAGGGTCTTCAGTGGCTTCAGTGTCTTTTCAGTCTTTTGGGTCTTTGGGGTATTTTGGGTCTTTGAGGTATTTTGGGTCTTCAGGGTATTTTGGGTCTTTAGAGTCTTTGGGTTCTCCTGGGTCCTTGGGGTCTTCTGGGTCTTCATGGTCTTTAAAAGTCTACATGTTATTTGGGGTATTTGGGTATTTTGGGTGTTTGGGGTATTTTGGGTATTTGGAGGTCTTTGGGGTCTTTCTACATCTGTACACAAGGTAAAAGTGGTCTTAAGGTTAGTCTTATGGGTCTTCAGGATCTTCATGGTTTTTTGGGTCTTCGGGGTATTTTGGGTCTTCAGGGTATTTTGGTTCTTCAGAGTCCTTGGGTTCTTCTGGGTACTTGGGGTCTTCTGGGTCTTCATGGTCTTTAAAAGTCTTCAGGGTATTTTGGTTCTTCAGAGTCCTTGGGTTCTCCTGGGTCCTTGGGGTCTTCTGGGTCTTCATGGTCTTTAAAAGTCTACATGTTATTTGGGGTATTCGGGTATTTTGGGTGTTTGGTGTATTTTGGGTATTTGAGGTCTTTGGGGTCTTCTGGGTCTTGATTCTTGATTCTACTTCTGGGTCTTGATGGTCTTCAAAATTCTACTGGGTATTTTGGGTCATCAAAATACCCTGCATTTAGTCGATCTACTGATCAATCAATCAATCGTTCAAATCAGATTGAATCAAAATCAATCGTTCGTGTGAACACGAACGTGAAAACAAGATTAAAGTTGATAAAAGATCAGTGCATTGAGTGTTCGGGATTTTTTGGGTCCTTGGGGTCTTTTGGGTCATCAGAGTCTTTTAGATCTTTTAACCGGTTGACACACAGTCGTCATGTTCAAAGATTGCCCATTAAATCTCCCCCACTCAAATCCCTCCTAAAGCGCTACTCAAAGCCTTTAAAACCTACCCTTATGAAGGGGGACAGACACACACATACACACATACACAAACACACATTGTGTTTTATTATGGAATTTTAACGTTCTTCTGGGGTTTTTTTTTTCATGAAACTTTTCATGAAATTGAAGAAATTTCTTTATAAAAGAGAATTATTTTACATGTTGAATTTTTGGTGGGGGAGGATAAATTGGTTGGGGAGGATCAAGGGGGTCTGTAAAGTTGTTTGCTCCTGGGCTCGTCCTGACTCTCGACGCCCCTGTGCCAATAAAGCCTCCATCTCCTATACTGTGACTCGACACCGTCTTATTACAGTGTATGAGGGTGGCGTGTAAAACCTCTTCAGTGGCTCTAAATGTCCGCATTTTTTAAACGATCTGTAAAATATTAATATTGAAGTATGAACCCAAACACTGCACTGGGTATCATGTTCTGTGAACTCTCTAGTTGCGACAGTTCAGTTTCTGAAATGTTTGTCGCATTGTTCTAGTTTTTCTTGTTTTTTTCAACTATCAAAAATACAATCTTTTGTAACATTTTCAGGAACGTTGATGAAAGAATGAAACACCCCATTTATTGTATTTTTAAAATATTGACAAACAATGCGCGGAGTGGGGGAACTGGAATTCACCGGACACATGGCTTCTTAATCTCCTTCCTCCGCAAATTACTAAACGACAGGATCTGTTCGGAGAGATAGACCTCCTGCGATGCCTTTCATGGATGCATTTACCTGCATTCTGGAGGCAATCAAAGCGACTTTTCACAGTACAACCTCTAACTACGCAAGTGGGTCGCGTGTGCGGTTACATTGGAAGAGCGTACGTGCCTTCTGGTCCAGATCAAACGGGGGCGATGGGTTTTACGAATCTCGCAGTGGTCTGTTCTTGGCTTGGGTTAATGGGAGTTAATTACCATCCAGATGTTCTCGACTGGGGATTCTGATCCTGTTTGCCCTCCGCTGCTATTCGGCGTAATTACTTTTTCGTGTGCGCACCCGCTTTGATGAATGCGCAAGTCAGGCCAGCCAAAGGCATGCCGTTTCGCTTTTATGTTTCAATATGGACGGATATTGTTCGCAAAGCCACATTGGACATCGTCAAACCACGAGCTGCATTTGAACAAACATCCGCTAATATATCATCCCATGCAATCTCCTAATATTGCAGGAATCCACGTGATTGTACCTGAAACGAACTTTATTGTCGAATTGGTATCGGTTCATTTTGGATTCCCACGTTTGCTTTTCGACATTCGATGAGACCAAATCAAGCAAAGGATGTTCAAGATATTCTGTGAGCAAGAAATTCTCAATTTGCACTTTTTGTTTCCTCTTTTTTTAAGTCGATAAGTAAATATAATTGATGTGAAGACAACTTTTTTTGATGTATCTATCGATATAGCCTCCTTATCGTTTGCTGTCTTGTGAGTGTCTTTCACTATTCTATCACTTTCGTGCAACTTTGAACGTCCTTTAATATTAGTGAAATGATTTCGTTTGCATTCCAAGTGTTCTGCCACCACCTGCTGCTTGAAAAGTGTTATAGCATTGATTCTAACAGAATAGGAACTTTATTTTTTGTAAGTAAAAGCTCTTATTGTGTCCTTTTGAAGGTGGTGGGATAGCTACGAGCTAATACATTTGAACTGCCTGGTCTTTATTTTTTTGGAATCCAGACTCGACTCTATGGCATCACCCAGGTTCGAAAATAATTCACGTGACTCCCTCTCATCTTCCTTTCACCTGTGCACCTCTGTATTCTCTTCTTGGAGGGCACCAGCCATGGCATGCTTGATCAGTCCCGGATGAACATCAGTAGACCACTCGGTCGTTTAAACTTCGGACCTGAGCTTTATTTTGCTCAGTCGACAGACTTGATCGTTGCTGGTACTTTCATTCTTGAATATGTATCTTCCATTCTACAACCAGTTTTTATGCGAATTTGTTCCCCTGGTGCCCTGCCTCCGCATCAATGAATGTGCTGGTCCCTCGTGCGGTACGTCAAGCCGGCTATCTCTTCCACCAGCATTTGTTGCTGATGGACATTAAATATCCCATGGCACCTAAATGTCTTTGGTAAAGAGTCGGTGATATTGTGTGCCATTCCAGTCCTCACTATAACTGCCACCACTGGGAAGGCGGTGGCAAACCATGGCTCCGTAACGCTTGTGACTCATTCGGCAGCCTATACTCATCCTCATGATCGTGTCATTTCATTTTCGTGTTAACTTGGAAAATAGTGCTGTAACGCGAAATGCAGAAAAATTAGGACAACTTCGAGCAAAATCAGTCTATTTTTGGTTGTGAGGCCAGTTTTCATGCAACAGCTCCACTCGGCACCAGGTGACGCTATCACCTCACTCAGGGCGTTCCCCTTACCAGAATGCTTAAAGCAAAGACTGTCCAGTTGGAGGAAACTTCTGTTCGTGCTGCAGTTGGTGTTGTTAAAAGAGCAGAGTAAAAAACGGAATTTCTTTTTTCGCATCTTCTTCGGCCACCCTGCGTTAAATTATGAAAGGAAATCGCCATCCAGCTGCGGAGCATGGCTTTCTGGCAAGATTCCACTAATACAGTAGAAATAAAAGTTCAATACAAACTTTTACAAAGCCCAACCAAAGCTTCTTCAATAGTGCAGCTGCATCTGCAGCGATCTGATAATGACTGTGTACAACTCACTGAATTGCAGAGCAGAGCAGTAATTTCATTAATAGCTCGGAGCAACTGCTTCCTGCGAAATTACATACATAAATGCTATCATGCATTTGCCAAGAACGAGCATAATATATTAAAAGAAAGAGAGAGAGAGAGAGAGAGAGAGAGAGAGAGAGAGAGAAGAGAGAGAGAGAGAGAGAGAGAGAGAGAGAGAGAGAGAGAGAGAGAGAGACCATAGGGCGGTTGAGCTTTTCCAAGCAGCGCACCTCAAATTTAATCAGTCTCTGCCATTTTGCCTTGAAAGCCCATTCTTCAAAGACTCCGTTAAATATTTGAAAATGAAACTGAAGCGGTGAGTGCATTTGTTTTGTACAGACAAGGCATGTTTTTGATGGCATGAATGTTTAATATGTCTGCATTTCGAGAAAATTGTATGCAGCCTTCCATCCACTTAGACCACTGTGCATTCCTGCAGGTACAGAGAATGCCACAAACGCATTTGGCAAAATTTATTGTAATCCGAGGCTTTCTTGCTCCGAATGGACATTCTTAGCATGTAGTTTTGTTGATTGTGCAACCGCTGTATCTTTTCAGTTGCCTTGCTTGTAATTACCATTGCAGTTTTAATGGAATTGCAATCTTCATTTTAAATTCGCTCGACTTCAACTATATTTACTTTGTGCCATCTATTTACTTGGTATACATGGTGAGTTGAAAAGCAGGAGGACGGGGGATGATAAGTGAGAAAGGGGAGGGAATGGGGATGAAAATTAGGTGTGTGTATGTGTGTGTATGTTTAAAATCAAATATTTGTGTGAAAGCAGATTAAAACGTGTTATTTCGGGTTCAAAAACAACCTAAATGGAATTTATTGATACAATAAAAACGATAAGAATATTATTAACTAGCAAATATCACCCGTCACTTTGTGGGGTGCGAGGAGGGGAGCTAGGAAGGGGGGGCAGCAAAGGAGAGGGAGCGAAAAGGGGGAGGAGCGCAACACCTCACCACACGTCGCAAAATACTGTTGACTTAATGTATGAATGGAGGAATGCATTCCTGACAGGAAAAAAATTGAGTGAAAATTTTTCAGAGTAAATGAATTAAAATATTATTACAATATTTTTCAATTCTCTCTTGAACTTGTAGTTCAATTGTCCTGTTGCTTAACTCATTCTAATCCTCTCGTTATGTTAATCGTTCTTTTAAATTTGATCTTAAATTAATTTATTTTGCCTTATTTACTCCAGAGATTTCCCCACAGAGAACCCAGCCACAGCTGCGGGAGTCTTTTCTGTGATCCCACTGGTTAATTATTTTCATTGCACTAAATGAAGTTACACTTTTGGCACATTCCTTTATCTTTTCTTTACTCAATAAAATTCTCTGAACAGTGGAGAAAGTTAAGTTTAATGCTTTAGCAATTTCACAATTTCTTTTGTAAATCCATAATTAATTAATTAATTATTTCATAAATAATTTAGTGTAATTTTCTTTTTGTACAATTTTTTTGTTTTCGTTTTTTAAACAGCCTTCCTTTCTTAGAGTAAATATGTAAATATGCTTGGTTATAAGAATCATTAATTTCTTTAAATTTTCAGTGAGCTCCATCATTAGGAAATGGAAAGAATATGGAACTACCCACACTCTTCTTAGAGCTGTCCATCCAACTGAACTGAGAAACCAGAAAGAAGCACCTTGGTCAGGGAGGTGATCAATAACCCAATGAGCACTCTGACAGAACTACAAAGTTCCTTGGCTAAGATGGGAGAAGCTGCTGGAAGGACAAGTCTCTGCAGCCCTTCACAAATCTAGGCTTTATGGGAGAGTGGCCAGATGAAAGCCACTCCTGAGACAAAGGCACATGACATCACATCTGGAGTTTCCAGAAAGGCACGTGAAAGACTGAGAGGTAAAATAGAGGCATGAGGTAAAATATTCTGTGGTCTGATGAGACGATAATTTAACTCTTTGGCCTGAATGCAAAGTGCTACGTCTGGCGGAAAGCACAGCTCATCACCCATCTAACACCATCCCTATCATGAAGCATGGTGGTGGCAGCATCATGCTGTGGGGATGCTTTTCAGTGGCAGGGACTGGGAGACTTGTAAGGATAGAGGGAACAATGAATGGAGCCAAATACAGGCAAATCCTTGAGGATAACCTGCTTCAGAGTGCAAAAGACCTTAGACTGCATCAAAAATTACGTTCCAACAGGACAATTACCCCAAGCATACAGTACAGCCAAAGAAACACTGGAATGGCTTCAGAACATGAACGTGAAAGTCCTTGAGTGGCCCAGCCAAAGCCCAGACTCTAATCCCATTGAGAATCTGTGGAAAGATTTGAAGATTGCTGTTCACCGACGCTTGACATCTAACTTGACAGAGCTTGAGCAAATCTACAAGGAAGGATTGGAGAAACTCCCCAAATCCAGATGTACTCCTGGCTCTGGGGGGTTGCTTGTGTACATCTCTCTTCTATGGCCAAACTTTTGATTTTCCTGTTCTATATGTTGAGACCCTTGGAAAAAATCTGGGTAACACTCCCAGATCAAGTACGTTTTTTCTGCACACCCCAATACGTGATTATGACTTGAGGCCAATTAGCCGAAATAGCAAAATTCAGTTTTCATGGAATAATTCAAGAGTAGGCAGCTTTAGATTCAAATGTAACATTTATTTATCATGTTTAGACATAACTAACACATTTTTAGCATGGTTCAATACTATAAACTGTCTTTTTTAGAAAAAAAACCCGTCATTTAGCTTTTTTTTCTCCAAAAATCACTTTCAGTTTGAAAGGCGCTCAAAATCCGATCACCTCTCATACACCCAATTATGTAGATAAAGCAGCCAAAATTTGTCAGAAGCTTCCTTATGAAGCCCTTTAATAGGGATAAACATGGGTTTCTTTGTGGCTTATCAGTCTTTCACACTTTTATATTTTCAGCATATGGTCCGACCTTGCCGATTTTTACAGCCGTACAAACGTAACTAATATCCATTTTTTGTTTTTCAGGCGTGGCCGCTGACGATGGAGTCTGTTACTCTCTCAGGACCGCCCGAAGACAGTTCGTTTGATGCGACTAACTGCATCATCTGCCAGAAAAGCGTGGGGGATAAAACTGTGAGCACAACTAATGGTTGCAAAAGGATACGAGAAGCAAGTTACATCCACAATGATCAAGTTTCCAAACGGCTTAAGCTGGTTAAAGGAGATGGGTTTGTTTATCATGTGACCAATGACTGTTACAAAAAATACACCATGACTTCAGTTCTCAATAGGAAAAGGAAGAGTCTCGCTGTATGCCAAGACCTGTCCCGTTCTGAGCAGGAAGAAGATAGAAGTACTCGTTCTAAGGCCGTCCGACATCCACCGAATACAGAGACGTCCACAACAGCCTTACGTCAAGTGAAGTGTATTATCTGTGACAGTAAATCACACAAACAACAGTACACGAAATATCGCATTAGTGAATCAGGCCGTGCTTCAGCCTTTCTGGCTGCGACAAACTTCTTTCAAGATGATGTGTTCACCCGAACGTGCGACCTTCAAGATGCGCATTCTGTGTTTGGAGCAGACCTGTACTACCACAGGGACTGCATGACTAAATACTTGTATAAGTATGACTCTCGTGATAAAGCTTCCATACCAAAAGTGTCTGAGAAACAGCTTGCTTGGAATCAGGTTGTTAAAGAGTGGAGCAAGGCCTAAAAGAAGGGAGGGGTTATGAACTTAGTGCTATCAGAGACTCTTTGAACAATATTGATGACAAATGTAACTTTCGTAATAGAGATGTAAAAGTTTTCTTGTTGAACACTTTTGGTAATGAGATTGATTTTACATATCCCAGTTCATTCAAAAAATCAATGATGGTATTCAGTGTTCCAAAGAAAGTGTTAGCTGAGCGCATTCGTTCCCTTGATCCTGTTCAGGTATGCGCTGGTGTGATTAGGAAGGCTCTATATGAGTATGATTTTGGCCTTGACGATAGCTTTTGTGATGCGCATGATCTAAAGCATTCCTTGAGCGAGATGAATATCCCTGAACCTGTACTACGTTTTTTCAGTCATTTGTACAATTTCAATCCTGACACATATGCAAAAGCAGCCGAAGCTGTCATGACAGAAAGTGATGAACCAGTTGATGAGGATGAAGAAGATGATGATGACTACGATACCGGTAGCAAGCCATCAGGTAACAGCCTCTCCACACAGCGTTGCAGAAAGATACAATCTGTCTTCCAAGTCATGTACTATATCCATCACTGCGGTAGAAAGAGAACTCCAATGCATATTATGAATGCGGAATCAGTTCATGGTCTTGGGCGTGGTGGCAAAATTGTAACTAGAGTTCTAAACCACGGAGGACTAGCAATCAGCTACCCGGAGCTGCGTAGGTACCAACATGACCTTGCCACGTTTACAGCACAGCACAACAACGATCGCGTTTCACTGCCGTCACACTTTGATCCTGGGCAATTCACCTCTGGTGCAATTGACAACTGGGACCATGAGGGGGCAAATGTATCTGAACATGACACTGTGACTGTTCTCTACCAAGACAAACCCCCGTCGTCGACCAGTAAACCAAAGATTTCTGACACGCAGGTCACACATGGTCCACAGTCATTCAGTTTAATATTAAAATGCCAGGTACTGTCCGACTTTCACAAGCCTGCACGCCGTGCTGACATCCCAGCAACTTACAAAGTGGCCGAACTGCCTTACACTTCCTCCGAAGCCGATGCAGCAAAACTGAAGGATATTTCTTGGTCCCTCGCACGCTTGAACGTCATGCATGATGAAGTGTCCATCTACCCCGAGTCACAAACAATGCCATCTTGGAGTGCTAGCAACTCTGTTTGGACGGAGGAGGCCATCCCATTAAATAATCTTGCATTTGTGCCTGTTCTGCCGCATCCATTTACAGAGTACGCGACAGTTTATACGGCTATGAAGAACTTTATGGACATTAGTTCTCAGCTGACTCAAAATGAGATACCAATGTATTGAGATGAAGGTGTTTATTGCATCGTCCGTGATATACAACTGCTGAGACCAGAGGAATTCAGGACCCTGGTTCCATGCCTGGGAACGTTTCACTTAGTGAAAACTGTTTTGAAATGTATTGGCAAACTCCTGGATGGAAGTGGCGCGGACATCACATGGTTGCAGGCTGGTGTTTTTGGTCCAACTGTCATCGAGAATTCTGTTCTACATGGAGGTCACTACAGCCGCTGTCTTGAGGGTATGCAGCTCCTTGCTGAAGCCTTTGAACGCCTCCAGTACAAAGAATTCTTCTCCGAGAAAGGCATCGACCAATATACACATGAGCTTGCCATCCTGACGAACCTCCAGTCTAGTGTCAAGGAGAAATGCATCACAGATAGTCAGAAGTATATGGTTCAGTTTGCTGATGCATCAAAAACGTTGGTCGAAGATTTGAACAGATTCATCCAAACACGGTCTGATACCAATGAAAACTTCAAGTTCTGGACTCAGTTCTTGCAAATGATGGATATTGTCCATGATCTGTTGAGAGCTGATCGTGAAGGGATTTGGGAACTGCATCTTGACGCTGTCCAGCGTGCATTGAACCTGTTTGCGGCATTCGATTCGATCAACTACTTGCGATGGTGTTCTCTCTACCTTGAAGACATGCGACGTCTACCTGAGACTGCACCATCAGTTCATGAACAATTTGCCAAAGGCAATTTTTCAATCAGAGAGATACCCGGCCGATTCACCGCTGTTGGAGGAGACCAGAAATTAGAGCAAAGCATTAACCTTTCATCTAAGTGCAGCGATGGAGTCATTGGACATGCAAAGCAAAAACAGTATGTCGCCCAGTGGGACCTAATATACCATGAAATGATGGCAGTGAAGCACCTACATCGGCAATACAGTGATGTGATTGACAGGACACATGAGACTTACAGCCACCACGAATCATCTCAAGCCACAACGAACCGCAAAGAAGGACATATTCAGGAGATGATGAGATTAATTGAAGAGAAGGGGTCCCCTCTGTCTCTAGACGCTTCCAAAACACTACAAAACTTTGTCACAAAAGAGGTTATGTCCGATGATATAAAAACTGACATGCTCAATGCCTTTTCAAAAGGAAAAGAGAAGTACCTGAAATTCAGAAAGGAAAGGTTTGTCACCAAGACTGAACGAATAAGCAGTACCATTCACCGCACAAACTTGAAGACGATGAAAACTCTTCGAAAGAAGCCACAGAAGACTATCAAGACGACAGTGAAGGAGATGAACATCGCTGAGAGAAACATAGAAATAGCTCGGGAGCGTGGCCTCACCACTGATGATCTCTTAAAGTACGATGTTGTTCCCTCCCCAGTGTTGTTTGATGATGCAGGAATGATGACTAAACCAGCAAAGAGCCAGCTACTGAAGGAGTTGGAGACGCACCTAAAACCGGAAGAATTTACATATAGTCATCGGAAAGACGCATCATTTGTAGTTGACATCATGGCCACAATCCGAAAGGTTAATGTTACAAAACTCTCCAAATTCAATGACCTTCTATCAAATTTCATGTCATTTTCGGCCATATATCATCGGTTTGGGCGGACTGACTATGTCTTTGACATGTATTCTGATGACCCATCAGTGAAGGACAGCGAGAGGAAAAGGCGAAGTGACACTCTACCCATCGAATATACTTCAATAGAGCCATCAACACCACTACCTAAGGATATGAACACATTCTGGCCTTCCAACAACAACAAACTTCTCCTTGAAAAACTCATCTACAGCCATGTTCGTTCAAATATTGCAAATACCGGTCAGTACCCAACTGTACTCGGACAGGTGACCAGAGAGAATGAGGATTGGAAATGTATGAAAATGCACAACGGAGATGAGAGCGCACTGGTACACCTTCAATCCACATTTGAAGAGGCGGATCTTCGCATACTCCTTCATGTTTTGGACGCGCTCAAAGAAGGACACAAAATATGTGTTGTCATCTCCAATGATACTGATGTAGTTGTTGCCTTGCTCCACCACATGCCTGTCTTTCTCCAACATGACCTAGAGGAGCTGTGGGTACGAGCTGGAGTTGGAGATAGCACTCGGTATGTGCCCCTTCATACCTTGTTCGAGCACATCGGATGTCAACTCTGTGCTGTTCTTCCTGCCGTACACAGTCTTACAGGATGTGATATCACTAGCAAAGTTGGGACCAAGAAAGCCGCCTTGAATGCCGAGCCAGAAAAGTTATTGAAGCACTTTGGAGGGTTGCCGACCCTTTCTCAGCCTTTGATCAAGAATGCAGAATCCTACTTGGTCAAAGTACTGAAACCAAAAAGCGATGCGAAGAAATTTTCGAACTTGCGTGCGGAGATCTTCCATCATGTCAAAGGGAGTTCTCATCACAACCTGCCACCAACCAGCCAAGGTCTCCTGCCACATATGAAGCGTAGCTTTTTCAATGCCTACAATATCATGTATGCTTTGGAACTTCATCAAGATTCTGAAAATGTGATCGCACTTAAGCCAGAGGATTGTGGTTATACGCATGACAAGGAACAGCTGATACCTGAGACAACGGGGAAAACTCTAGAATCACATTGGACAGTTGTCTGTTCATGCACTAAGTGTGCCAGGTCAACATGCCCCTGTAGGACCGCCATAGTCAAATGTGTAAATTTTTGTCATTGCAAAAAGGCTTCCCCTGATGCCTGCAAGAATCCTGTCGCTTGATAAAGAGTACATGTATTGAAGTTGCACGGGTGGTAAATGGTAATTGACAGCACGCGCTTCCTTGTTATGACAGTTATATTGGGTTTGTGGACATGTTATGATTTTAATTCATGAATCCTTAAGCTATGTAAGTGTAATAGTTTTGCTTAAGCTGAATTTTGAGCGAAATTTAGTCAACATCATTGCCAGGAGGTGTTTGGCGGCCATTTTGAAATTATGCAAATTAGGTATTATCAAAAGGGGTTGATTATGGTTCCAATGAATAGCTTGCTATCAAAAACCCATACATAGACACCAAAATCAGCCGAATATCACACTTACTTCTAAAGTTAGACCAATTTAACCAATTTTGGTTTATACCGCTTTTTGGGGTAGGGGTAACCTTTGTTAACATTTGACCCCACTGTCACTATACAATATAATGAATCATAAATATGATGCATGGAATTATTAAAGGGCTTCATAAGGAAGCTTCTGACAAATTTTGGTTGCTTTATCTACATAATTGGGTGTATGAGAGGTGATCGGATTTTGAGCGCCTTTCAAACTGAAAGTGATTTTTGGAGAAAAAGAAGCTAAATGACGTGTTTTTTTCCTAAAAAAGACAGTTTATAGTATTGAACCATGCTAAAAATGTGTTAGTTATGTCTAAACATGATAAATAAATGTTACATTTGAATCTAAAGCTGCCTACTCTTGAATTATTCCATGAAAACTGAATTTTGCTATTTCGGCTAATTGGCCTCAAGTCATAATCACGTATTGGGGTGTGCAGAAAAAACGTACTTGATCTGGGAGTGTTACCCAGATTTTTTCCAAGGGTCTCAACATATAGAACAGGAAAATCAAAAGTTTTGCCGTAGAAGAGAGATGTACACAAGCAACCCCCCAGAGCCTATACTAATGTGCAAAGCTGATACCGACACACTCAAGAAGACTCGAAGCTGCAATCGCTGCCAAAGGCGCTTCTATGAAGTATTGACTCAGAGGGTTGATATTTCTGTCTAAATTCGATATTTCTGTATTTAATTTTGGAGATGGAGGGTAGATCTCAATTTAATCCATATTACCTGTAGATCAGTGTAATATTATCTGTGAATCCATATTATTTGTCAATTAACATTATGTGTCAGTCAGTGACAAAAAATGTCAATTGAATCCATGTTTTATTTAGTCTGCAACACAACAAAATGCGAAAAAGGTCAAGAGGTGTGAATACTTTCTGAAGGCACTGTAGGAAATCCGTTAAAATTACATTTTCTGTTTTTAAACAACAGCTCGATTCAGAAGTAAGCAAAATGTATGTGCTGTTCAATGTACATGTGTATTTGTGCATAATTTAGTGCATTGTTGCATGAGAGAATATGCAATGAACATCGTGAATATAATGCAACACTTTAATCCCTTTACCAGGAAAGGTAAACTTGTATAGGTAGAAAGTTTGAATTGTGAGCTTGAATTGTTGGGTTGACTGGCTGGGCACAGCTGCAGTTGTGGATCTACTGATGTAGACCCATGACAATGGTTGTGAACCTTTATTGAGGTCTGTGTGTAACAATCTCGAATTTCGACAGAGTCCAGATGATGATTCAGACAGTCAGAAAATCGATCAGTTACAAATTACTGAAGTTCTTACTTTCGGCCTAAAACTATTTCAACATTTGCTGAGTGCTATTTATAATATCCTTTAAATATTAATTTAATGCATTCAGAATAATCCCTCTTGTTCAATAATTATGGTGTGTCATTTATTGTTATTTCTATATACAGGTTTCAGAAGGTGGAATGGAGTCCTCCCAGGTCTCTAAGTATCCACCTCCGTTTCAGTAAGAGATCATAAATGGCTTCAGAATTCATTGACCAAGTTGAGAAATTTTCTTGTTCTCAAAGTTTTGTTCCGAGGGCTCGTTTGAGGATCGTCACTGACCCCCGGACAGCTTCCAACTGTAGTTCATTTGTATTAATATTCCCAGGGATGGTTCTTAAGAACCCTGTAAGATTCTTTATCATTCGCATTGCTCCAATAATCGCTGGTACAATTTCGGTGCTCTTTAGCTTCCAGGCTCTTTTCACTTCATTTTTTAGGTGATAGCTTCTGGTCATTTTCTTGATTTCTGCATTGTTTAGGCCAAAATCGCTGGGTACTGACATATCAATTAGCAATGCCACTTATTATTTTTTGTACCTCAGTTCTATGTCCGGTCGCAATGCTTTGTTTTTTTAATGTTTATGCTCAATGGGATCATCACATCGTATGAGCATTGCTTCCTTGTTTTATGTGATTGCTTTTGGTTCCTTTTGGTTACTCAACATATTTTGTTGTGCCTTTGGGTGTACACCTGTTCTGACATGATTTTTTTTACATCCTAATGAAGGTTGCTCCTTCTTTTTGTTTCTACCTTGCAGAACCTACACTTGTCCTATTGACTCAGTCTTGCCATCTTCTTAAATACATAGGTATAATACCATTGGTCTTGGTCATTTATAATAATTTGTTCTCCATCCCAGTTGAGCTGGCCTTTTCTTAGCAATTACAAAGAACCTTCTTTGTCTACTCCCAATCTGTCCAACTCTTTTTTTAATACCTTCCTGCTCTTTTATCGTTTTCCCAGTTGTCGGTGTACATTCGTTGATATTTCGTTATATTTTTTGGGGCTGTATTCATTGCTGCTTTGGTTTAATATGTGACATCTTCCATTCACACCTGTCTTTGGAATTTGTTTCTGGATAAGTTAGGGAAACCTTCTCTGGTTTGTTATCATCATGTTTGCATACAAATTGGATTTGGTATCCTGTTGCACTTTTCACATACTCAGCTAATCCTACTGTTTGTCACTTTGTGCACTTGGTTGAGTTCCATCGGGCCGCTACTTCCTTTTTGTCTTGGCAGTTACATTCTTGGGATTCATTGATTTTTTTGTAGAAAATTTTGCGGATAGTGAGGAGTTTCCTTGTTTCGATATCAATCTTATTGATTTCTGATTGTGGCCAGTTTATTATTCCGCAGCTGTACTAGAATACTGGTATTGAGAGTTGGTTTATGGCATTGATTATGTTCCTTGGAGATAGCTCCATTTCCTTCTCAATCAGTTTCATTATTTGGGGGTTAATCTTGTACAGTCACATACATTTTATCATCCATGAATGTGGGACACTATCCCACACTATTTTTTTTTTACTATTCACTATTTTCTCTATTTTTTTTGTAATCTATCCATGCTGTGGATAATTATGTTCTTCTCTTATTGCAGTTTCTGAGTATGGTATTGTTTAGTAGTAGGTGGTCTATTTTTCCATAGCATCCTCTCTTGCATCTCATCTGTTCTGCCTCTAGGCCTCCTTCTTATGTTTGGTGGTGGTATCGCATTTCTCTTATTTCTATATAGATTCTCTTCAGAAGTTTGTATGTTGTTGGTCGACATGTTATTGGTTTATATTTGTGAGGTAGTTGGGTTTCTTCAAATTTTTGGATGACAAAGGTGTTACCTTCTGTGAGCCACTCATTGAAAGCCTCCTCCCTTTGGATGTAAGTTAATTGAATGTTTGAACGTCGTGATTGTGTTGAGCATCTCGTTTTTTAGCCAGAAGTTTGGAATTCCTTCTGGGCCTGGGTTTTTAACGTTTGGCATTTTTTCTCGCTGTTTTATTTTTTCCTCATTAAATATCACTGAGGGCATTTCCTTTAGGTGTTCTTTTTTTCCTGCAAGCTTGGGATCCAATCTGCTACTTTGTTATGTTATTTTGCGTCCTCATAAATTCCTTTACAGAAATTTTCAGGTTTATCTTTCTCGGGGGGATTTGACACATTTTGCTTTTGTTTGCCTAATTTGCAATAGAATCTTTTCGGGTAATGAACAAACATCCGGTTTTGTTTTCTCCCTTTGTTGACTTTGTCGTAGTTGTTTTTTTTAACCTTTCTTGTGATAATTTCTATTTTGAGTGCTTTCAGGAGCCTTTCCTAGATCTTTATTTTCAGGAGCCTTTCCTAGATCTTCTAGATCTTTATTTCCAATTTTCGATTTATTATTTATTTCTTTGGAGTCTCCGCATTAGCTTTGGACTTCGATTTCCCCATATAAATTGTTGTATTTTTCCTGCTTCTTTTCTCCGTTGCTCCCTTTGTGTCTCTAGCTTCCATTTCCATGTTGTGGTGTCTGCTCTCTGTCTGTATGGGCTGGTTTGCTCGTCTTGCGATGTTGTTTACCTGTTACTTTTTCTTGTGTGAGCAGTGTTGCTGCAAAGCTCAAGGTGTGGAATTCCTTTAATGGGGATGATTTTGGTAGTATGTGGGTGTGTGTGTGTGAAGGTATTATAGAAAATATATTATATTGTTGTGGTTTTGTAAAATGTACACACATGTGAGCACATTCCTATACACCATAGGAATCCCCGGGTAGTTATTTATATAGTCTGTGTAAATTTAGTTATTGGCCTATTGTCTAAGGGTTCGGAATGGGAATGTGTTGTTGTAGTATAATCTATGTATTCCCGGTGTGATGTATCCCCATTTCCAGCTATCTCTTTCTTTCAATCCACCCTCGGTTTGCTCCAACAATCCCCAATCGTTCTGTTCCAAAAATCACCAATCGGTTCATCCCAACAATCTCTTTCTTCCAATCCAACCTTGTTTTTTCCAACAATCCCCAATCGATCCGTTCTGGCAATCTTTCTTTCAATCCAGAATCAGTTTGTTTTAGCAGTTTAGTATGGTTACCCTTTGGGAGTGGGTGGGGGGAGTGGAGGAGAGGGGAAGGGGATTGAGAAGGCGGGGCCAGGAAAGCCGGGGGAGCAGAGGATGACAGGTGGAAACTGAGAAGGGGGTAGGAGAACCGCCAGAGGGTTGGGGGGGGAGCAAGTATGGGTGTAGAAGAGCCAGTGGGCATGAGAACAGCTAGAGTGGGGGGAAGAGGGGAAGGGACAGGGGAAAAACTGAGAAGGGGCAGGAGAAACTTTGAGGTTGGAGGGCAAGATAGCTGACAAGGTGAGGAGCAGGGGGCTTGATTTAAAATGGTGGGTTGAGGTAATGTTCGTTTGTGTTTCTTTAAAATAGTGAGTTGAGGAGATGCCGGTTTGGATTTATATAAAATGGTGATTTGAGGGGATGCCGGTGGGTATAGGGGTCTTTACGGTCTTTGATGTCTTTGGTACCTTATGGTCCTTAAGGGTTTTCGAGATCTTAAAGGGTCTTAAGGGTCTTTGGGATCTTGAGGGTCTTAAAAGTCTGAAGGGTATTTGAAGTCTCAGAGTATTCGAGGTCTTATAGGTCTTAGGGATCTTTGGTGTCTTAAGGGTCTTTGGGGTCCAAAGGGTCTTTGGAGAATTTGTGGTTTTAAAGGGTCTTATGGGTCTTTGGGGTTTGAAGAGGTTTATACACACACACACACAAAAAAAAAAATATATATATATATATATATATATGTATATATATATATATATATATATATATATATATATATATATATATATATATATATATATATATATATATGTATATATATATATATATACATATATATATATATATATATGTATATATATATATATATATACATATATATATATATATATATGTATATATATATATATATATATATATATATATATATATATATATAAATATATATATATATATATATATATATATATATATATATATATATATATATATACGTATATATATATTATATATATATATATATACAGACTTGGCATTTAATATGGAATATATTTTTTTTCTTGACTTGGGTTTACTTTCTTTACTCAGTATATCAATCTGGTGAGTTTCTTTTACATTTTGGTGATATATTTGTTAAAAGAACCATGTCACTGATTGTCTGTCGCAGCAAGAAGTCAACAACAGGATTATATCACAGGTGGCGTGGCAAAATGTACGGACAGGTGCATTTGATGATTGGCTTCACAGTCGGGTATACAAGGGTTGTTGCGTTCTGTATTAGTGGAAAACAACTGCTGCACGTCTCCAAAAGTTATTGCTGCTTCCTCTGGAGATGGTCCGTCAACTCGACAATGCTGTTTGTCATGGAGTGGTGGCTTTACGAAATTACAGCATGAAACAGCGTGCTATTGCTCGGCAGTATGGCATCACTCAAGGTCAGGTGTCAAAGATCCTGAAACGAAATGCTCAGAGGGGTGTCCCTACTCCAATACCGAGGCCAGGACGTCCCCACAGAACCACAAGGAGGGATGATCGCCAGCTGCACCGGTTAGACCGCAATGGCCGTACCAAGTCAGCTTATCGGCTTAGGGCTGAGTGGCAGAAACTGACAAATGTGCCTGTATCCAGAAGGCTAGTCAACCAACGACTGGTTCAAGTAGGCTATCGTGCCAGGCTTCCCCTGAGAAAGCCACGCCTGACCAGACAACACCACCAGCGCCGATTGCAGTGGGCCAGAGAGCACCGTCAATGGCAGCCCTGGAATCACGTGATCTTCAGTGACGAGTCTATATTTCTGGTCTATCGTCAAGATGGCCGCGTCTGAGTGCGCAGACAAGTGCATGAAGCCTACAACAAAAATTGTATTGTGCCAAGAGTCCAAGCTGGAGGTGGTGGGGTGACCGTTTGGGCTGCTTTTCATGCAGGGGCAAAACTGACCTGGTTGTTCTGAATGGAAACCTGAACCAGTTCAAGTACAGGGCCATTCTGTAAGAAACATTGCTTCCATTTGCTCGTGCAGCCTTTCAAGGAAACCTTGTCTTCCAAGATGTCAATGCACGGCCTCATCATGCTCGCATGATCCAACACTTTCTTGCTGACCGTGGTGTAGAGCATATGGAGTGGCCTGCCATGTCCCCGGATATGAATCTGATAGAGAACTTGTGGACAGAATTAACGCGTCAAATCGACCACTTGGACCAGCAGCCGACCTCTGTGCATGAATTGCAGCAGGCTATTGTCACTGCATGGCAAGCGATTCCTGTCCAAACCTTGGCAAATCTCGTGAACAGCATGCCTCGACGTGTACGTGCTCTCCTGAATGCTCGTGGGGGTTACACGAAGTACTGAACTGTAATTTTACTGTCTGTAATCCCAGTCGTAATTTAACTTTTGTTTTTGTTAAAAAAATTTTTGGCTAATGTGCAAAATAAAGAGATACTTCTGGAAAACGTACAGAAGTTTAACACAGTACTGTCCATGAATTGAGTTCGATATCAGTTTACATCACTTTCAAGGATCAATTTATTTGTTTCGAAATGTCAAATGTGGTTTTTGTTTCTTTTAAAGGTCACATTAACAAAATCTAGAATAATTTCAACATAATTCCAATGAACTTTTAGTTCTAAGACATCTTGTAAAGTAAGTTCACCCCCACAAAAAAATATTCCATATTAAATGCCACGTCTGTATATCTATATATATCTATATATATATCTATCTATATATATACATATATATTATGTAAAGTAAATGCAGAAGTAAATTTTATTATCGGGAATCTAGAATGGTGACGGGCAGTCTGTTATTTTCAATTACCTGATCTAACATAAGTAATATCAAAAATAATTGGCAATAATAATAAGCATAACAACATGAGCCCCTACCACTCCTGTAGTGAGCTGGTGTAATAGTGAATAAAATACTGAAGGAAGACATTGTGTTTTTCGTTACAAAATGCAGGCTTTTCACCGTCCCACCATGCTGAAGCGATGTGCTTCATGAATGGCCAAATTAAGAGAGGATGTGCCCGAGAGTAGAACACAGCTCCTTGTCCGGATGGGATTTGTATCCTGCCAGTGTCTATAAACAAGTTATTTTAACAGAATTAAAATTTTCCATGGGGATTTCCTATAGCCTAAATTATTTGCATGCATGTGGAAGTAAGAATCCGGCTGATACATATTCTTAAGAAATAAACAAATGGTATATTTACACAAGACAACACAAACAGAGAATCACGGATGAAAGATAGTCTTGTCAAATGAGAAAATAATTAAATACAGTTAACTCAGAAAACTGAGGTCACAACTGAGAAAACTTAAAGCTAAGGTGTCACATGCACTCACCCACTTACGCACAAAGGGAGGGCAAGGCACGTACTTCACGGAAACAGGTCTCAAGTTTGGGTAGTACCGGGGGAGCTTCCAGGGAGTGGCACGAGTGAGTTCTCCGGCCATACCACCAGCTGGGCTCTCCACCAGACACAAGCTGGTCACCCTCAAAAGGACCATTAAGATGGTGAACACTATGCAAACAACGAATCCCTGAATCCTTGCCAGTGTTCAGCACAGCCTTTTATCCCCTTCCTGCAGTGACCCCCCACACCCTCGAGCATAATTTGCTCATGACCCGGCATCAGCCAATGGAGTGGCACGCCATCGCAGTTCTGGCAACATCACACGGATAAGGTGATGCCACTGCTACCACTGGAAACAAAGATGCACCACCTTCCAGGCCACTAATGGCTTTTGTTATGGATCCGTGACTTCTGCCTTTGTTGTTATTATATACTTGTAGGATTTTTAGTTTCAGGTAATATTGTTGTTAAGATTTTTGTGTGAAATGGAGATGACTTTAGTAAAAGGTGAAAATAAGTGTTTGTGAAGGAAAAAGGAAGACACGGCAAACAAACCGGAAGAGGAGGAGCTTGGGAAAGGAGGAAGAGATGGCTACAGCTGTGAATCTCATCGAGACTGTGAGCAGACTTTTTTGATATTGGTCGTGAATGATTGAGGCTTCCCGTGAAAGGGATTGCCCGTGAGAACGCCCTATATTGCGATTGCAATTAAACCTGCGTCTCAGGTTTTATCACGAAGTGTGAGTTATTGTTGGAGAGAAATCAAGTGCCTCCATTACAGGCCGATACGCCATTTTGTCCTCAAAGAGACTGTCCACTTGGTGCATCTTGTTTTGTCGTTGGGATTTCCATATCAACCTCATCGTGTTGATTGCCGTTTGGTTCCCATATCGGCTCAATTCCCATATCGATCTCTCACCTCATAACTCCTCGTCCACCATCATGCCGATACCTGCCTGTTCTCATCATTCTGCATGGCTTCAACCAGCGTGGGGATCCATGCACAGACTTTGGTGAATGTTACATTGCACTCACGTTTGGCGTGTCGTGAGTTCATTGCTTTGAGAGCATTGGGGAATGATCGTACCATCATATGTATTGTTCATTTGATGCAAGTGATATTTCATTGTACTTTCTTTAAGTGTTATTATTGTGTATGTGAGAGTTCTTAATACAATTCCTTGTTTTGTTCTACAATTGCATTGGTGTGTTTTTGAACACTCAAAATAACAAATCTTTCTGCCGCGTTCCCTCTTGAGACTCTGAGGTGCACCGTAACTGGGCTTTGGGGAGGAACACATAACACTTTGCGGCCTACAAGTCCTTATGATGAACAGTGATGTGCCAATCTCAGGAGGCATGAGGTATGGGCTCTCACAAGGTGGACAGAGATGCAATGGCCCTTTACCGCAGGCTTATCCTTCTGACCTTTTTTGCCTTGAAGAACCTTCTCCACTAGTTTAATGTGGCTCATCTGGTGTGCCTGGCATCTCTTGCCCTCTGTTGTGTCTCCGTGCATCTCTCCACTATGGCATCTCTCTGGGTATTCACCATTGCTTTTCCCTGTGTCTCTTCACCATGGCATCTCACTGGGTATCTGGTGCATGCGAGCATTAATTGCTTTTTATAACCATCCGCTGAGAGGTCTCTGCCCCCAAAACCACGAGTGTCACACATGTGCTCTTGCAGTACTGAAGTAGCTCATGCGGATGTAATAGACTGCAACAAACAAGTTGCAGTCCATCGCACCACCTCCTCACCATGTTCCATTTACACACTCATGCGGTTCCAGCTGTGAGTCGTATGTTGCCTTTCTATCAACATTCTCCCTGTCATCACCACATGATCTTGCCCAACCCTCCCACAGGCTGGAGGTAAACTCTGCCACTGATGTTCTCTCCTTCAACAAGTTGTGCCCTGCACCTATTAATATCGCCCATAGTTGCCACCATCTTTCCTTTTCAGCTCTGAGTCAATGTGGGTGCCCATGCCGACCCCAACATTTCCTTCCAGGCTCTTGTATCCGAGGTGTTTGCTGATTTTGACCCCCATCATTATTTATTGGCTTTCAGAGCCAACGTGGTTGCTCACGCTGACACCCCTGCCTTTCCTCCTCATCCTTTGAACTCTTGGAGTCGATGAGGTTGCTCCTGGAGTCGATGAGGTTGCTCATGCCAACCCATGCCTTCCCCGCCAGAGCTTCTATGTCCTGCATAGACAGTTTATCCCCAATTTTATTTCCAAAAATCAATTTCTATCCTTGTCATTCATTAATAAATTCAGTCATTTTAATATCCATCTCAATATGACTCTCTACTGCCTTTATATTTTGTCATTCTTCCATCTCTCCCATCTGTTATTTTATCCCTTCCATCTGCTCTTTTATTCCTCCCATGACTTTATTTAGATTTTCACCCACGCATTTTTTTTATACTTTCCATAATCTGTTATATATTGATCTTCATCATTGCACCTACATGATCTGCTCCCTCTGAAGACAATGTTCCCCAAAATATTTATTAAAAAACGTTACCCCAATGTCGAATTTAAAGAAAAGACATTTTTCCCGAATTGTGCTCAATTTAAACCAAATTGAAATTTCCGTGACATCCAAATAAAATTAATTTTAATAATAATAATAATAATACATTTATTTTGTATAGCGCTTTTCAAGAAACCCAAAGACGCTTTAACATGGTACATAAAACAAAGACAAAAGAGACAAAAATACATAATTAAAAAACCAAACAGAAAGGAAAGAGAAGGAGAAGAGACGATCAGGGGTTGAATGCGGTGTTGAACAGTGATGAATGAGGAGGAACAGTCTTGAGTGATGATTTGAATGTGGTGAGTGAGGAGGAGTCTCTGATGGTTTGCGGTAGTGAGTTCCAGAGTGTGGGAGCAGCGATGGAGAAGGCCCTGTCCCACCAGGATCTGAGTTTGGTCCGGATGGGGGGGGGGGGGGGGGGGAACAGGAGGTTAGCAGCAGCAGAGCGGAGGGTGCGTGTGGGAGTGTGTCTGGGGAGGAGGTCAGTCAGGTAGGATGGGGCCAGGTTATGAAGGGCTTTGTAGGTCAGAAGGAGGATTTTGTACTGGATTCTCTGGGAGATGGGGAGCCAGTGGAGCTTGTGAAGGACGGGGGTGATGTGGTCCCGGGCCCGGGAGTGGGTGAGTAGACGGGCAGCGGAGTTCTGAATGTATTGAAGTTTATTGATGATATTTGAGGGTGAACCATAGAGGAGGCTGTTGCAGTAGTCCAGACGGGAAGTGATGAAGGCGTGGATGAGGGTTTCTGCAGCTGTGGAGGAGAGGGATGGACGGAGACGGGCGATGTTTTTCAGGTGAAAGAAGGCTGTCTTTGTGATCTGTTTAATGTGTTTGTCGAAGGAGAGGGTTTGGTCAAAGATGATGCCAAGATTCCGGATGTGAGGGGAGGTGGATACTGGGATACCGTCGATGTTGAGGGTGAAGTTGTGGGTGGATTTGGTGAGCGTTTTTGGTCCAATAATGATTATTTCGGATTTATCACAGTTTAGTTTGAGGAAGTTGATTTGAAGCCAGGATTTTATTTCAGTGATGCAGTTTGTCAGGATAGAGTGGGTGACGGTGGAAATTGACTTGGCGGAAATGAAAAGCTGGATGTCATCAGCAAAGCAGTGGAATTGGAGATCATGACGACGGATTAAGTGACCAAGGGGGAACAGGTACAGGATGAAGAGGAGGGGACCAAGAACTGAACCTTGGGGGACACCTTGGGGGAGGGGAGCGGTGGGGGATTTGCAGTTATTGATGGAGATGAACTGGTGCCTGTCGGAGAGGTATGATTTGATCCAAGAAAGGGCAGTGCCAGTGATGTTAAAGGTGGTTTCAAGTCGGGTAAGGAGGATGATGTGATTGATGGTGTCAAAGGCAGCGCTGAGGTCGAGAAGGATGAGAATGTTGAGGTTACCGGCGTCGGAGGAGAGAAGAAAATCGTTGGAGATTTTGAGGAGTGCAGTTTCCGTACTGTGGTTGAGGCGGAATCCGGATTGAAATGTTTCATACAGGTTATTGGCAGAGAGGTGATGTTTGAGTTGAGTGGCTACAGCGCGTTCCAAAACTTTTGACAGAAAGGGTAGGTTGGAGATGGGTCTGAAGTTATTTGGGGTGTCAGGGTTGAGTCCAGGTTTTTTCAGAATGGGGGTGACAGCAGCGATTTTGAGGGATGGTGGGACGATGCCAGTAGACAGGGAGGAGTTTATCGTTGCAGTGATAAGTGGAGAGAGAGCAGGAAGGCAAGCCTTAACAAAGCTGGAGGGGATGGGGTCCAGAGTGCAGGTGGCAGTTTTCATTCCTGTGAGGAGTTCAGAGAGGTCAGTAGGGGAGACTGGGGAGAACTGGGATAGGGGTTGGCAGGATAAGGGGGGGCAGATGGTTAGAGGGGGAACAGGTGCGGTGGTGGTTAAGCTGCTGTAGATGTTGTCTATCTTGCTTTGGAAGAATGAAAGGAAAGAAATGCAGTTGTCGACTGTGAATGACTGGGTGGTGGTATCCAGGGGGCTGAGGAGTTTGTTTATTGTGGAGAAGAGTGCTTTTGGGTTTCCGGAGCCAGAGTGGATTATTTGAGAGTAGTAGGTGGAGTGGGCGCGGGAAAGGGCATGAGATCCCAATGAGTGAAACGATCCCACTCACTGATGTCCAGTATAACTGGTAGAGGGTTCAAATCCCACCCCTGACAACCAATGTAAGTATGTATCACTGGTGATATATTGTTGCGGGAATGTGATGGGGGTAATGGGAATAATATAGCCTAGTTCTGCCATTAGTACATGCTCGGCCTAAGTGTACGGTATCTCCATGTGAAAATGCTAAGACTTGTGTCAAAGTCTGTTCAAAGAATGATCTTCATGTTCCCCTGCCCCTTCCATATATGTCTCAGCCCCCAATTTCCTCCCATCTGCTTTTTATCCCCCGTTATGTAAAATGCTTGACACATAGTGCTCGTGGTCCAGTTGAGGAAAAGTTCAGTTCAGGAGATGTCCAGTTGGGGAGAATCCCACTATATCCAGTTCAGAATAAGCACTTGTGGTCCAGTTTGGGAGAAGCCTATTCAGTTCAATATGGCGGAATGTTTGGACGGGAGTACATGAGGGAGCACATCGAGGAGCTTGGGCATGGTGTGTGGCGGCAGCTTTACGAGTGATCAGTATTGCAAAATTATGTTATGAACTTATGAGTGGCAGCAGCTCGGGTAAGTTGCATGTTAAGATTCTGTAAAGCTAGACCCGGGTATGTCCAGGATGCAGTCTGCCAGGAATGTCTGGTTGTTGCCAAAAAGAAGCCTGTCATCTCGCTCTGGCTTTCCCTCACCAATGATTCCTATTGATCTCGCACGAGCATCGAGCAAGGAGAAGGTTTTTCTTTCTTGTGTTGTAATTTCTGTCTATCAACTATTTCTCAAATTAAAGAGTAAGTTAACATGATAAGCCGTCACAAATTATGGGCATGTGGGTAACTTGTACTGTATAGAGTGATTAATGATTGAAATACGTGCTTTTCTCTCTTCCCTGTCTCCCAGTCTCTTTTATTATTTATTAAAGCTGCTCTCTCTAACTGTGTGTTGGCCTGTATGTTCTGGGTCTGGTGCATGCCAGCCCACCGTGCCTTGGCATCAATTGGAATTATAACCATGGCATGAGTTTAGTCCACGGCCGTTGGAAATAATTGGTGCCAAACCTTGATAGGCAGTCATATAAAACCACAGCGATTCGTCATCCAGTTGAGTCCCGTTTAAAGTGTGCAAAAAACCAATCCAGAGATTATGAAGCCATGTGGCAAAAAGATTTGTGGTCTGACGAAACCAAGATGGAACTTTTTGGCCTAAATTCAAAATATTACGTTTGGCGCAAACCCAACACATCACATCACCCAAAGAACACCATCCCTACTGTGAAGCATGGTGTTGGCAGCATTATGTTATGGGGATGTTTCCCATCAGCAGGGACTGGGGCACTTGTCAGGATAGAAGGGAAAATTGATGGAGCAAAATACAAAAAACATCCTTGAGGAAAACCTGCTGCCCTCTGTAAAAATGCTAAAATTGGGATGGAAGTTTACCTTTCAACTTGACAACAACCTGAAGCTCACAGCCAAAGCTGCACTGGAGTGGCTAAGTAACAAAAAGATAAATGTCCTTGTGTGGCCCAGTCAGAGCCCCGACCTAAATCAATCGAAAATCTGTGGCATAACTTGAAGATTGCTGTCCATCAACGCTCCCCACGCAACGTGACAGAGCTTGAACAGTTTTGTACAAAAGAATGGGCAAATATTGCCCAATCAAGGTGCCCAAAGTTGGTAGAGACCTATCCCAACAGACTCACCACTGTAATTGCTGTCAAAGTTGCTACCACCAAGTATTAATTCAGGGGAGGAGGGGGGGGGGGGTGCGGGGGGTGGACACTTGTCCATTCAATATATTCTAGTTTTGTATATCTAATTAATTTTCTGAAATTTGTACAATTTGTTTTTCACTTGGAAAATGTGGGTTACGATGTGTAAATAAAGGTGGAAACATTCTGATTTAATACAATTTAATTCCAGGCTATAAGGCAACAAAAGGTGAAAGTTTTGAAAAGGGGTGTAGACTTTCTATAGGCACTGTGGAGTTGCAATATGCTGAAAACCAAAGTAAAGGCCTGTTTTAATTCCCCAATTCCCCAGAGGACTGTCTATGGTTTTTGAAGACAATCTGTCACTAAATTGGTCGTCATTCGGGTGGAAGATTCGACCATGTATTCACCCCACGGTGTACTTTGTTACATTGGTTTCTTAGGATTGGGATTAGGAAACTGGTCCGATTCTGGCAACCATTACAATATATATGTATGGAACCGCCTTTGGAGGCCATTTGTCCCCGCAGAGCAGGGGTTGGCCTTTTTTTGGCACCGTGATCCCCTTTTTGAAGCAATGTTTTACGGCCGGAATCCCTTACTGCCACCAACCCTGCTGGTCGCCTCTTGCGACACACAGCGAATTACCAGTGGACTGGTACTCAATTTGCCGACCTCGGAAGGATGACAGGCTAAGTCAACCCCCCTGGTATTCATTCAGCGATTGCCCGAGATTCGAACCCAGGATCCTAGGATCCCAAGCTGGCACCCTAACTGCTAACCCAATAATATTACAATATATATGTATGTTGAAAGAAAAAAGATACGGCATGTCTTGGGCTATTGTGGTATCTCTTTTGTACAACTTTCTGAAGGCTCCTTAGAAGTGAGCTTGGGGTATGGAGCTTTGTGATAGTTGAAATGAAATATGTTATCAGTGGCAAACATGATGTTACTGTGATGTCTTTTTACCCCAACCTTTGTTTTGATTCTTTAATCTGTTTGGATCTACACATACGATGCACCTTAACCACTGTTGTTCAAATGCTGATCTCAATCAACCTTTAAAATAAATGCCTTCCCTTTCTAAAAGCATCTTGCTCCTATCTTCTAGTGGGATTTTACTTCTTATGCAGCCAGTAAATGATTAATCAAATCATATGTGGGCAACTCATGCCGGCACGACAAAATCCATCATTAAAGGAAATGTTTCTGGGGTAGTGTCATATGATTTATGCTACCAATGACAAAATGCTTCATGTTTATTCATGAAATTGGCATTCAGGAGAAACTGTGTAAATGATGGCATAAGTTTTTTTTTCAATCAAAATTGTTAAGCTTGAACGTTTATTAAATTAAAGTTAACATATTAGAAGACCGTTAATCAGGCATGAAAAGAAAAATGGACGAATTTATCAGTGTTTTGGAAATGAACTTTGAATTACTTCATCATGAAAGGGAAATGTTAAGATGCGAACGCCTGAGTGACCAACCCACATTTTGTGGAGGAGCGGAAATTTAGTTTTGTACTGTGCAAGTAGATTATATAGGTTATGGTAACTGATGTAGTTGAGATGAGACCGAAAACATTGCCCAATTGAAGTTGTCGAGTTCTAGATTTTAAAATGTAGATTTCCCTAAATCAAAACAAAAATGTAGAAGATAACTCCGAAACCATGAAACCTGGTGGCCCCAAACTTTACATGCATACTTATCGAACTCCAAGGGTGTGCATGAATGAAAGCTGGGTGTTTGGGTGTGCTCAAACAACCTTTTGATGATGATTAACTGTGTGCTCATAACAAAAACCTAAACAGACCTTACCAAAATGGTGGTGCGTCATCTTGGTCAGCCCTCTGTCACATCGCTGGGTTATTATGCCGTCATTTTATTTCGGCCTATTCAAACGTGCCTTGGCTTGGAAACACTATCTACTCTCACGGACTAATTAAAGCATATAATCAAAATATGGATTCCGATTTGAGAATCGGATCCCATACGCAAAAGAGGTATCAAAATATGGAATTACATCTGAAAAAGAAATCTGAAATATGTATTACTGTAAATTTGCTACCATAATTTGGCCATGATACTTGCTTAAATGCCATTTCCCTTTCTAAATGGATCATGACATACATGATGTTCACAGAGAAATACAGTTAGACAGTTGACTTGACCTTTCTTCACAGGAAAAGCATGTATATACAATATGTAGATCTTGTGCTCCATAATGTCTACTATAAAGTCTTCAAAAGAGATATTCAAAATATCATGAGCTGATTTTGGGTTTCAACTGATTGTGTACTGTGAGCTGACTGTCCCATCTCCAAATAATGGAACTGCTACCTAAAACATTGCCCAGACAATCCCAAAATGAGCCTTACTGAAAAGGTCACAAGGTTTAGACAGGGTATCATGATATTGCAATCATTACGACAGCTCTGTGGCCATCATCCGTGGAATTTCGTATAATGAAGTGCATTTTTTTTTTAATGTTTTGTTTTTTGGGGAAGTTTTTGGAGATGTAAGCTTTGAGTGCAAGTTTCAGGTATACATCGCGGTAAAGGCCTCACCTGCAGCATGACATACGTAAATGTGGATACATACCATAACATACCAGCTAACAGTATTCTGAAGCCACACAATAGTCACACGTAGACATTTGCATTTAAGTTGTCGCATTCTAGATTTAAAAATGTAGATTTATTCCATCTTTGACTCCTCCATTTAAAGTGGTGACACGTAACAAAAAAATGTTTTGTTTTGTACCCAAATTTAGGATTCATTTTAATTGTCAACTTTACTGTAGCATTTAGCAATTCATATTACCTTCAACAATATGCAATATGTGCCTCTCACACTGTCTGATCTTCAGAAATAATAAATATCCTGTTTTGAAAAATGTGTGATCTTCTTCTTTTGGAAGACTGTGGGTAGCATGACTAGCTGGGGGTGCAGCTGTGCCACTCATTCAATGCCCAGTGTAACTTCGAGCAGGAATTTGGATTTTGGCCAGGCTGCTGGCGATAACTCGCCATCTCTCTTCGCAAAGGACACTGAGAGATCTTGAACGTCCACCAATTAAGGCTAGCAGATGGGGCATCCAGTTTAAGGTCCATCTGAGGGACGCACACATTGATGAATTGCCCTGCCTGCGAAACACCAGGATGACAGTTAATTATGGGATAAACAGAGTTCTCTCGAAATCGAGCACAGAACAGCATGCCACTGTATTCAATTTCAGGAAGACCATATGCACCGATAGCAAAAGACAAAACATGTCCTTCAGAAGGGATGTTAAGTTGGCTGTCCCACCCTACGATCATTAACCTCTCTACCATCCTACTTACTTCATTATGTCAGGATGCCATTACATCCTTTTACATTACCAGAGGATTGTGTTTGCATTCTGCAAGCAGATAAATCAATTAAATGAAGAATGAATGAGCAGTATGAGCTCATTTTTATGTGCAGTCCAAGCACCTCCCCATCCCAGCTGAGGAATTGACGTACCATCGGCACAGTCCAAGCTCCGCCCCTCTCCCTTCCGAGGGAGTGAGGCTCCACACTCCACAGGCCGGCTTTTGTAAATGGAGATTTTCGTTTTACGGACATTTACGGATAGTTTTCAGATTTTATTTCCAGAATCGTAGTTTTGAGTTAAATCCGTGTGACAAATTTCAACCTTTCTAACCCACATTTATATCACTGAGTGAGTGTGTGAGCAGTTAGAAATAGAGCTTTATCTATAACTAGCCGAAAGCACCCGGCGTTGCCCGGGTTCTTTTTGAATGAATTTACTACTATAATTCAGCTTTTACTCGCGGCCGTAGAAGATTGACTACTATAATTCAGCTCAGCTTTTAATTGCGAAATGGGCCCAGCCCGGCCGAAGCGGCCTCGACCGGCCTCGCCACCTAGCCTAAAACCTTACTGGGGCCCGTCCCGACATTTTTAGTTCTTTTTGAATGAATTTACTACTATAATTCAGCTTTTACTCGCGGCCGTAGAAGATTGACTACTATAATTCAGCTCAGCTTTTAATTGCGAAATGGGCCCAGCCCGGCCGAAGCGGCCTCGACCGGCCTCGTCACCTAGCCTATAACCTTCCCGGGGCCCGTCCTGACATTTTTTTGTTTTAGAGGTTTCCTCCTATCTTTCACCGTTCAGGAGATTAGCGCGTGCAGACAAACAAACAAACAAACAAACAATAACTTTCTTTTATATATATACTAGGGCATGCCCGTACTATATATATATCTAAAATTATATCCCCCCCCTCTATTTACATGAAATGGTTTGGTCCAAAGCGAACGGCTTGCGAGTGGTGACAATCCCCCCCCCTCTATTTACATGCAATGGTTTGGTCCAAAGCGAACGGCTTCCGGAGTTTGGTAAAGAAATCGCCATCGCGTGCACAAACGCGCAGGAAAGCGAATGAATCGCAAATTCGTTTTTATTAGTTTTAAAACATAGTTTAACGCCAACATAGTTTGCAAACGTGAAATAAATGAATACGCTCTCAAATGTGCCATCCGAGGCAGAGTGTGTCCGCCACGTTCGGCACACGCGATAGTTCGCTGCTCTCTGATTGGTTGAATCGTTTTTTGGACATAGCTCGGTAAGTAATTGTCCGATTAATATGAAACCTTGAAAAGGCACATCCTCGGGTCCCCAGCAATATACCTGGCAAGTTAAAAGTATATCGGACCCGTGGTTGTCGAGAAACAGCGGTCACAGACAAACGTACAGACAGAGATTACTGGAATTATAGATAGATAGAAGAAGAAAATAATAATAAAAGCAGTGTGTGTGTGTGTGTGTGTATCCTCAATAACTCCAAAACCATGAAACGTAGCGGCCCGAGACTTTACATGCATACTAATCGATCTCCAATGGCGTGCATGAATGAAAACTGGGTGTTTGGGTGTGTTAAAACACCCCTTTTGAAGATGATTAATGGGGTGCTCATAATAAACCAAGTACACAAAGTTTTAATTAAAACAAAAACCGCGTCGATGTTACACAATGCCTAGATGCAGCTGTGCCTATAACGTCGATGTTATAGGCACAGGACATTCCTATTGATTCGATTACTTGATGTTATTTTTGTGCAAAGTGAAAATATATCTCGGCAATTTCCCGTGTGTGGCGACGAATTTTTAATATATCTCGGCATTTTCCCATCTGTTATTTCAGGCGGTGTATGACTGACCATGCCGCGATAAAAAAAAAAATCTCGGCAATTTCCTGTGTGTGGTGACACGTGAACGAAGCTATGCTCCTCTCTCCACATTATTGTGACGACGTATAAATTAAATATTTCATCGTGACGATTGTCATCAAATGGACGAATTTTTAATATATCTCGGCATTTTCCCGTCTGTTATTTCGGGCGGTGTATGACTGAGCATGCCGCGATTTAAACAAAATATATATATCTCGGCATTTTCCCGTCTGTTATTTCGGGCGGTGTATGACTGAGCATGCTGCGATTTAAACAAAATATATATATCTCGGCATTTTCCCGTCTGTTATTTTGGGCGGTGTACGACTGAGCATGCCGCGATTTAAACAAAATATATATATATATCGGCATTTTCCCGTCTGTTATTTCGGGCGGTGTATGACTGAGCATGCCGCGATTTAAAATATATATATCTCAATGGACTTGAAGTTACAGGCCTTTGAGAATTCATTTCGTTCTATAAAGGGCAACTTTCATCGGATTTTCTTCCCGTTTTTTTTCAACCGAGTCTAAAACTATGTTAGCGACTGTGAAAAATGAAATGATATATCGAATTTGATTTGAAATAAAACTGTGTGAGAGAGAAAGACACCACGGGCCTACAAAACAGGCCTCAAAGCTATGCGAGTTAATAAAATGGTGGATATTTGTTTATATGAAGCCTGTCTCCCAAAATGGGTGGAACTATGGTTCCCAGAATGGGTGGAGCTTGGAGGTTTTGTCTTCTCTGCTAGAACAAGAGGAAGAAGAAGAAGAAGAAGCACAAGAAGAAGAAGAAGAACAACAACAACAGCAGAGGGCACTCTATGAGCAGCGTCTGCGACGCGGCTAAAAACAAAATAGCCTTACCGAAATGGTGGTGTGCCATCTTGATCAGCCCCATGTCACATTGCGGGGTTCTTATGCCGCCATTTTCTTTCGGCCTATTAAAATGTGCCTTGGTTTTGAAACGCTATCATGAACTAATAAAAGCATATAATCGAAATCAGGATTGAGATTTCAGGATTGGATCCTGTAGACTAAATAAGTATCGAAATCTGGAGTGAAATCTGAAAAATTAAAGACATTAGCGATTCTTATAACTGAGTGTATTTATGTAAGTAAAGCTGTTATCCCTCCTTCTGCACTTTCGTCTTAACTCACACCTCCATAGGATAGAGTGTTTTTTCAAGTTGCAAAATGCTTGTAGTTTAACTTTATTCCCTTTTGTCATATTTTCATTATTTTGTTTGTAAACAAACAGAATATGGTTAAACAGCGTGAACAAAGCAAAGCATGACAGAGAAACTCAGCTAACTACTGAAATTATTGGCAAAACATTAACATAAATTATCATTTTATTACTCCCTGCATTTTTGGAAAATATATATACTGCTCAGATCTTCAAACTCAACACGAAGCTTTCTCTTGAAACTTGCAAAACACAACAGAGAAACGATCTGCTTCTGATAATATTCTTATTCTTCAAACTCGGAAAGTGTTATGGAGAAACTTAGCTGTAGACAAACTAAAGGCTCCTTTGTTCAACGCTGTTGTGTTTCCATAAAAACTGAAAAATAAGACGAAGATCCCTCCTTAATATTGAGCGAAGTGATGGGTGGAACTTGCTAGCAACGGGCGGTATTTTGAGAGAAACCTGCGGTGCCAGCCCGTGGTGTTCACACACGTCGGGTTAACAATGGTAACTAAGGATCACAGGCTGGGGGCATGTTCTCCCTCTTCCCATCCTCCTGCTCTCCCCCTTCACCATCCACCCCTCCCTCCTGCTCCCCTTCCCATCCTCCTATCGCCCCTCCCCGTCTTGCTGCTCCCTCCTGCTCCCCCTTCCCATCCTTCTATCACCCCTCACCGTCCTGCTGCTCCCTCCTGTTCTCCCATCTCACCATTCCCCCCCCTGCTTCTTCCTGTTTTGTCCCCCGTCGCACAGCGGAGTGAAAGGGGGACTATGGCTTTCCCCTCCGTCCGTGTGTCCGTCCGTCCGTCCGTCCGTCCGTCCGTCCGTCTGTCCGTCCGTGCGTGCGGGCGTGCGTGGGCGTGTGCGGGCGTGCGTGCATGCGTAAGCGAAGGACCGCATTCGAATTTGGTGTCTGGGTGCAACCCACGTCAAAATCCAAGATGGCCGCTGCCATATATGTCTGATGCCATGTATGTCTGAACCTTGTAACCTGCATATCTTGAAAAATAAGCGAGGTACCAACTTCTAATCTGGTGTGTGGGTATATCTAGGCATAACGAAGAACGCTATTGAAAATTGGGTCGCCACGTCAAAATCCAAGATGGCCGCCGCCATGTATGTATGAACCTTGTGAGATGAATATCTTGAAAAATAAGCGAAGTACCAACTTCTAATTTGGTGTGTGGGTGTATCTCGGCATAAGGACGAAAGCTCTTGAAAATTGGGTCGCCACGTCAAAATCCAAGATGGCCGCCACCATATATATGTTTGAAACTTGTGAGCGAAATATCTCGAAAAATAAGCGAAGTACCAACGTCTAATCTGGTTTGTGGGTGTATCTAGGCATAAGGAAGAATGCTGTTTAAAATCGGGTCGCCACGTCAAAAGCCAAGATGGCCGCAGCCATGTATGTCTGAACCTTGTGAGATGAATATCTTGAAAAATAAGCAAAGTACCAACTTCTAGTTTGGTGTGTGTATGTATCTCGGCATAAGGAAACACGCTATTGAAAATTGGGTCGCCACGTCAAAATCCAAGATGGCCGCCACCATATATATGTCTGAACCTTGTGAGCGAAATATCTTGAAAAATAAGCGAAGTACCAACTTCTAATCTGGTGTGTGGGTGTATCGAGGCACAAGCAACAACGCTGTTTAAAATTGGGTCGCCACGTCAAAATCCAAGATGGCCGCCGCCATGTATGTCTGATGCCATGTATGTCTGAACCTTGTAACCTGCGTATCTTGAAAAATAAGCGGAGTACCAATTTCTAATCTGGTGTGTGGGTGTATCTAGGCATAAGGAAGAACGCTATTGAAAATTGGGTCGCCACGTCAAAATCCAAGATGGCCGCCGCCATGTATGTCTGAACCTTGTGAGCGAAATATCTCGAACAATAAGCGAAGTACCAACGTCTAATCTGGTTTGTGGGTGTATCTATTGGGTCGCCACGTCAAAATCCAAGATGGCCGCCGCCATGTATGTCCGAACCTTGTGAGATGAATATCTTGAAAAATAAGCGAAGTACCAACTTCTAATTTGGTGTGTGGGTGTATCTCGCCATAAGGAAGAACGCTATTGAAAATTGGGTCGCCACTTCAAAATCCAAGATGGCCGCCTCCATGTATGCCTGACATGTATGCCTGTGAGCAAAATATCATATCATAGCATGTTTTCTGCGTGTTCCACTTTGTCAACTCACATCACTTCCCGACGGGGGACCTTGGCATAACGCTTGTTCCTCCATCTCTGTCCTCCTGCTAGTCCCTTCCCATCCTCCATACCCTCCCCGCGCAACTGACCCTCCTGCTATCCGCTGTCCCCATCCTCATGCTCCCTCCTGCTTTCCCCTCACCACCCCCTGGTCCCTCCTGCTCCCCCCTCCCCACCCTTCTGTTCCCCCCTGCCTATCCTCCCCTCTCCCCTCCTCCTCCTACCTCCCCCTCCCCTCATCCCACCTCACCCCCTTCCCCTCACTTTCTTCCCCTCTCCCTCCCCTACTCTGCTCCCTCTCCCCTCTCCCTTCTATGAATATTCCCATCACGAAGCCACACTGTGTAGCCAACAATGCCGGGTACCTTTGCTGGTATCTAATATAAAGCTCTTAATCATTACTGACTCACCCACCGACTAACTGACTGATATAAATGTTTTGTACTTTCTAGATAGGCCATAAAGTTGAAATTTTGCATAATGATGGAACACAAATTCAGTAAACGAAAATACAGAGAGCCCCTGGTTTCCGAACGCGCGGTTTCTGAACATCTGTTCATACAAACATGATACTTTATAATCATGTTTCCGTCTTTTGAAGTTCGATACATTCACATGAACACGGTCTTTTTGAACATAGCCCTTTTTGAACATACCGCTTTTTGACCATACCGCTTTTTGACCACACCGCTTTTTGAACATACCGCTTTTTGACCGTACCGCTTTTTGACCATACCGCTTTTTGAACATACCGCTTTTTGACCATACTGCTTTTTGACCATACCGCTTTTTGAACATACCGCTTTTTGACCATACCGCTTTTTGACCATACCGATATCTCCAATCACAGGAGTTTTTGACCATACCACTTTTTGAACATACCGCTTTTTGACCATACCGCTTTTTGAACATACCGCTTTTTGACCATACCGATTTTTGAGCATACCGCTTTTGGAACATACTGCTTTTTGACCATACTGCTTTTTGAACATACCGCTTTTTGACAATAACGCTTTTTGGACATACCGCTTTTTGACCATACCGCTTTTTGACCATACCGCTTTTTGACGATACCACTTTTTGAACATACCGCTTTTTGACCACACCACTTTTTGACCATACCGCTTTTTGAACATACTGCTTTTTGACCATACTGCTTTTTGAGCATACCGCTTTTTGAACATACCGCTTTTTGATCATACCGCTTTTTGAACATACTGCTTTTTGACTATACCGCTTTTTGGACATACCGCTTTTTGACCATACCGCTTTTTGACCATACCGCTTTTTGACCATACCGCTTTTTGACGATACCACTTTTTGAACATACCGTTTTTTGACCATACCGCTTTTTGACCATACCGCTTTTTGACCATACCACTTTTTGAACATACTTCTTTTTGAACATACTTCTTTTTGACCATACCGCTTTTTGACCATACCACTTTTTGACCATACTTCTTTTTGAACATACTGCTTTTTGACCATACCGCTTTTTGAACAAACTTCTTTTTGACCATACTGCTTTTTGACCAATCCACTTTTTGAACATACCACTTTTTGAACATACTGCTTTTTGACCATGCTGCTTTTAGGCTTTAATATTACTTGTACACCCGCTAACTATGGGTGGGGCAGAAAGGGTCATGCCTCTTTGGGGTATATAGATTACAGTTGATCTATGGTCGGGTCTCAAGAACATTGGGAATGTGTTCATTTACAAAGTTTCTTGTGGAGAGATGGCCAAGTGTTTTAAGCATTCGAGCAATCACTCCATTCAAAATCCGTTAAGGAACGGCTGGCTTGGCAAGCACTAGCTAGCAGCTTTGTAAAAAAACACAACCCGAGCTTCTCCTTTTCAGTTTCGTATTAAACAGCAGGAGTTTCAAAAGTTCGCTACGAAAAATGCCATGGTAGCGGCAGAAAGGGCCATGTTATTAACTCAACATTTGTGGGTTATATATAGTACCGTAGATCTTCGCTCAGTTCTGTAAGCAAACCTTACTTCACGGATGTCGGGATTCCAACAAATTTCTTTATTTAGTGTGACTAGTGAGATACCTGTGCTACGCACGGGTGGGAGGCCAAAAGCAAACAGGCAATGGAGACAGGGCGAACCTTCAGTCACACATCAGACATGGATAGCAAGTTCGTGAAGGACTTCCATGAAAAACGTACCCATTCGCAAACAAACATCGATCATCATATAAAAACATTGATTGTGGGTCCGTGGCGAATCTGCATATGGCGATCAGCGGGGTTCACGTTCAGAACGTAGAAACCATCACGGCATGTTGTCATTCATTTGGACTCGATATCTCCAATCACAAATTAATCACAAAATAAACTTTTAACAACATTGTTAATGTTTCCTTCATTGTAAAAACTACGAAGTCAACATTTAAAAGGATTTTGAGCCGATAGGTGTTACGGCCTCGGCAATATCGATGGAGACAGCGATCTGTTGGCTTATACACCGCCCAAATAGCTATGTGGAATTCTCTCATGTAGAGATTAAACCCACATCGTTTGAACTTTGGCCGAGGTCATTATTTACTTTTAATGATGTTTATATACGAATCAAAAAGAAGATAATTGGTTTTGGGTTGTCCTTTACGCATATCTCGTGGGATTGTGAGTTGGAGGGACGACCGTGATGGCAGGGAGGGGGTTGGCATTCTCTCAAGCAGGGATTCAACCCATGTCCTTATAAAAGTTATTTGTCCGATGTCACCGAGTCTGATCGGTGCAGCCGATCGGTCCAGCAATCGGTGCAGCCGTTTGTGCGGCACCTGGGAAAATAATAGACAAAGAACATTAGCGACTGTTTAAACAGCTAATCATACGTTTTTGTGGTTTATAATATTTTTACTTTCTGTAGAAGCCGTTGCTCCCATGGAAACGCCATTATAACTATAAGATATTTATACACGTTATCACTGCAGGAAAAACGCTTTGGGGAAGTGGGACATTATTAGTATTAATATTGTTTTGTAATAACATTAACAATATGCGACTATCATTAATTTTGTTATTAAAAGCGTCTTTGAAAAAACGCCACGATAAATCTTCTTCTTTGGACAAACGCCACGATAAAGCTAACTTAATACGGCTATACACCTCAACACGCAACCCATTGACGGCAATGGCAGGAAAAACCCGCTTGGGGGAGAAAACCCCCTTGGGGAGGGGGGCAAATGAACGCGCTACAATCTTCATTATGTAACCCTTGGTCATCCTGTCAAGTTTGGTTGAGATTGGATAAGTAACGACGGAATGTATTGGCGTGAAAAATTCATCAGACAGACGGACAGACACAAATGGCGTATTTTAGTATGATTATTACTAAATTACTGTATGTATTTATAGCATCAATTTAGAGATGAGATTTGGCCTGAGATTTGGTGGATCCGAGTGGAAGGGGGGCCTGAGATTTAGCAAACTTGAGTGGAGTCGGGGGGCAGGGTGTGGGGGAAGGGGGAGGTTAAGATTTGGCGGGCCTGAGTGGGAAGGGGGCCTGAGATTTGGCGAAATTGAATGGAGGAGGTGGGGGGCTGAGATTTGGTGGACTGAGTGGAAGGAGGGACGGAGAATGATGAGGACTGGTGGCAATGATGGACACACACACGAACACATATGTACATGGGTTGTAATTTGCACGTACACATGCATGATTATGATTTATCTTGTGCGCATGTATTGTATAAACACGTTATATGTGACTTGTTGTACAGTGGCATGTTGTGTACACGAGTATTGTGCGTCACATATTACACATATTTTGTGCACACACTCATTGAAACACACACACACACACACACACACACACACACACCTCACCTCTAGTAAATAAATAGATATTGAGCAGTAATAGACATATTTGCCATTTATTGACCTACTGTGAGAATCTCATTCTGAATCCCTCTTGAATCTGCCGTGAATCTACCTTGTCTGATCTTGGCTTGAGGCTTTGTTTCTGTCTCAGCGGTTTCTTCGATTGTGCTCGCAATTACTTTCGGTCTCTATTTTTCATGTTTCACGTTCGGTCTCTGTCTCTGTTTTCATCTCAACTCAAAAAAAAAAAATTCCTTTCTCTGTTCTTATCCGTTGTTCGTTCTTATTTGTTCGTTCGTTCTTCGACCACGTTGTTCGTGATCACGTGTTCACGTCATTAAAAAATGTTTCAACTGTCCCCTAAAGAACTGTATTCTGTCATATACTATAACACCTTTTTCTTCTTCTTCTATAAAAGGCTGCTTTCGACCTGCTCACCAAATCTATTCATTCAAAAAAAAATTCCATCTCTTACAGTTACAGTGCCTCTTTCATACATTCCCTAAACTCTCCAGAACTCCACCCATCCTACAGAGTCCTCAAACATATTTTTGACTCGAAGGTCTCAAGAAATTCATTTTGCAATAAATGTTCGTTTCCCATTAATCGTACATTTTTCAAAATCCAATCTCACCCCTCCCCTCCAAATCTTCCCCATCACCCCTTCCCTCAAAAACTTCCCCATCACCCCTCCCCTTCAAAACTTCCCCATCACCACTCCCCTCCAAATCCACCCCCTTGCCCCTCCCCTCCAAATCTTCCCCATCACCCATCTCTTTCAAATATTCCCCCTTGCCCCTCCCCTCCAAATCTTCCCCATCACCCCTTCCCTCCAAAACTTCCCCATCACCCCTCCCCCTCCAAAACTTCCCCATCACCCCTCCCCTCCAAAACTTCCCCATCACCCCTCCCCTCTAAATCTACCCCCTTGCCCCTCCCCTCCAAATCATCCCCATCACCCATCTCTTTCAAATCTTCCCCCTTGCCCCTCCCCTCCAAATCTTCCCCATCACCCATCCCTTTCAGATCTCCCCCCTTGCCCCTTCCCTCCTAAACTCCCCCCACACCCCTCCCCTCCGAGACTCTCCATCACTCCTCCCCTCCTAGACTCCCCTCTCACCCCTCCTCCTCAAAGCATCCTCCCCGCTTCTTCCCCCTTCCAACATTCACCTTCATCTCCCTCAACCTTCTGCCTCACTCTTCCCTCTCCTCAAATATCACCTCACTGCGCCTCACCCAATCACCATCAAACCTTTTGTCCGCCCCATTCTTCCCTTTCTCCAAGCTATTCTGAAATCTCTGACACACCTTCAACAGCTCTCCCTACCTCTTCCTCCTCTTCCACATCTTACCCTACCACCCCCCCCCCCCCTGTTCTGTATCCGATGCTCCCCCTTCCTCTTCTTTAACAGTATGGACCTCAAACATCCGGGGCCTTCGCTCAAACTTGACTGATCTCTCCATACAGGTTGCTTCTGACAAACCAGACGTGATCTGCTAAACAGAAACTTTCCTCCTTCATGATGTCTGTGATTCCTTGGTATCTCTCCCAGGTTACTCCCTCCTCCGGTATGATAGACCTGAGCCTCGTCCTGGAGGGGGGGTTGCTATCTTTATAAAAAAACTCTCTTCCTCACTCGCCCTGCACTGCCCTCTCTCCACCTCACCCCCAGGAATACCTTGGCTACGGCTTCCCCTTCACTCCCACCTTTTGTTCATATGTGTGTTGTACCGTCCACCAAACAGTGATGACTCCATCTACATCTCACTGTCTGATAATATGGACCAACTTCTATCTACCCATCCCAACTCTCTCTTCCTCATATGTGGTGATTTCAATTGTCACCATGCCAGTTGGCTGGGTGTGGGTACCCCTCTCACCAGCCATGGCTCTTCAGCAAAGGACTTCTGTGACTCACAGGGACTGACACAATCTGTCAATTTCCCGACCCGGATCTCAGTCAATGGAGCATCTTCTCTTCTGGACTTGGTTATGACTAACTTCCCTGAAAATGTCTGCTGCTCTTCTTCTGCTCCAATCAGCTCATCTGATCATGTGCTTGTTAAAGAGGACATCTCTCTGACCATTCTCAGAGAGCCTCCTCAGCGTCGACGAGTCTGGCATTTCACTCAGGCCAACTGGCACGGTCTTCAAGCAGCCATCAATCATCTGGACTGGTCTCCCATCTCTACCGCCTCTGACATCAACTCATCCTGGGAATTCTTCCAAAGTAAATTGCTCTCTCTCATGCACAGATTTATACCAGCTCGTCTTCAGTTGTCATACCCTTCCTCCCATCCATGGTACACGGAATCTTGTGGTGAGGCTATTGCCCAGAAACAACTTGCTTTCCTCTCCTGGAAAGCAAATCCAATGGAAGGAAATCTCATTTCCTTCCACAAAGCCCGAAACAAGTGTGTATCCACCCTCAGGAGAGCCAGGAAACAATATCTCTCCGTTCTCAGGACAGAACTCTCTTATCTGTCTCCCTCTTCCAAATCCTGGTGGCATCTGGTCAAATCTGTTTCTGGTGTTTGTTCCCCCTCCATCCCCCCCACCCCCTCACCTCAAACGGCCACACGGCTGACTCCGCACGTGAAAAAGCTGAATGCCTCAACTCTGTGTTTGCCTCTAAATCTTGTGTCCAAAACCCATCCCTCTCTGTACCCACCGTACCCAGTCGTACCCAGCTGCTCCTGGACTCTGCGTCCTTTCCTCCTGACAAGGTGGAAAAGTTTCTGTCAACCCTCGACTGTGATTCTGCAACTGGACCTGACGGCATCAGCCCACGGGTCCTAAAATCCTGTTCTTCCGCTCTTTCACTCCCTCTCTCTGTTCTCTTCACCCTCTCTTTTGCTCAAGGTCATCTGCCATCTGCTTGGAAATCTGCCAACTTCACCGCTTTGCACAAAAAGGTGCAAAAACAGATCCCAGCAACTACAGACCAATCAGCCTTCTCCCAATTATCAGCAGAGTCGTGGAATCCATCATTGCTTCAGATATGAAATCTTTCCTCTTCTCCAATGGCTTGATCTCTGATCATCAATTTCGTTTCAGACCTGGTCACTCTACTCTGGACATGCTGCTTCTGCTTTCTCAACAATGGATGGAGGTCTTCAATGCCAAACAGGAAATTAGAGCTGTCTCCCTTGACATATCACGTGCCTTCGATACGGTCTGGCACCCCGCCCTGCTCACCAAACTCTCCTCTTTTGGTATCCATGGAAATCTCCATGCATGGCTGGCGGACCTGCTCTCTAGTCGTAGTCAACGTGTGGCCCTGAATGGGTTTCTCTCATCTCCTCTTCCTGTTCAGGCTGGAGTTCCCCAAGGCAGTGTTCTGGGCCCTGTGCTTTTTCTGGTCTTCATCAATGATCTCTCTGACTCTCTTGAAAATCCTCTCTATCTCTTTGCTGATGACTCTACTCTCTGTCGCTCTATTCTTCATCCCTCAGATCGGCAGTCTGCAGCCTCCTCACTCTCTGCAGACCTGGACAAAATCACAGACTGGGCAAACAAGTGGAACATGTCTTTCAATCCTGACAAATCTCACACTCTTACGATGTCTCTCCGAAAAGACCGACTGGACAACCCTCCCATCCACTTTCTGAATAATCCTCTCCAAGAAGTTCTGTCACTCAAGCTTTTGGGTCTCACTATCTGCCATGATCTTTCCTGGAAAAACCACATTTCAAATCTGGCCTCCAAAGCCAGTCGCCGACTGGGCATCCTTCGTCGTGCGAAGTCCTTCCTTGGCACACCTGAGCTCCTCACCACATACAAGGCTTTCATCCGCAGCTCAATGGAATATGCTCTCCCCTCTGGGCTGGTGCTCCTGCCTCACACCTAGCTCGTCTTCACGCTGTTGAAACCAAAGCATTCAGAATCATTGGCATCTCCCGCGATGAAGCTAACTCCAAGGGCCTCTCACTCACTCACCGCAGGCAGGTTGGTGGTCTTTCCGTCTTCTACCGACTCCTCTCTGGCCTTGCCCCCCCCCCAGCTCTCTCTGGGCTCTGTCCCGCAAATATTCCTACAGGTCGCACAAGATCTGCCTGCAACCCTCTTATGGTTAAACTGCCAAAATCAAGACTCTCTGCTCACCTTCACTCCTTCATTCCTCCCGCCTCTGGAACAAACTCCCTCACTCTCTTCAATCCCACTTCACCCTCCAGGTCTTTAAAACAGCTGTTCACCACCATCTCTTATCTTCCCCCATCCAAAACCTTGATCTTTTCTACCCCCGCTAATTTCACCCCAATTCCACTTTTTTGAAATACCAACTTCTGTCCTGGAAGTCCTTGGTGTCCTTGTGTTTTATACTTCTCCCACCCCCCCCCCCCCTTCCCACGCCTCCTCCCCCCAAGGCCTCTCCCTCCCACACATCTCTCTGCTCTCAAATATTGTGTTTGTGTGCTTCCCCTTCTCTCCCCATCTTGTCTTCCGCTCCCTCTTTTTATATATTTTGTTTGTCTGGTTGATTTGTTTGTGAAGTAAATGTCAGCTCTTTCACGAGCCTCGATTCAGTATACAAAAAAAAGCAACGAAAACTCTAAGTCAAGCTTCCTTATCGAATTATTTACACTGTTCATTGTAGACAGTCTATGAAACGACAACAAACCCATTCCTATTGGAATGATTGCCACAACAAAATACGGCGCAAAAATTTACCATTTTAATTCGTATTTAACAAATGTAAACACATTTACGCAGTCCACGTGGAGTTTCGCTCTGTATGCTTGTAATCCAAGATGGCGAATCGCGAATGTGGTGACGTCACACACATCCTCAGGACGAAGAATGTCGGGGCAGGGGTGGTGTTAAACTCTCGTGATACCATATTTAATTCCATCATCTGCACATTTGCCTCAAAAAGATCTTGTTACCCTCGCCTGAGGAGAGGGTATTGCATTTGAGTCTGTTTGTCTGTCGGTTTGTTACTTGCCGGAAAAGATTCCGGCAAGTATGTTGATCGGTTGGTTTGTCTGTCTGTCTGTCTGTTTGTCTGTTCGCAGTACTTTGTCTACACCATTGCACATAGAATCGCCAAACTTTACACACATATTTGTCTTGCCCTGGAATAGACTGTGCCCAATTTTTAACTCTCTCGGCCCAAGGCCTCCATTATGACGTAATAATTTGATAATTCGGCAAGTACAAAACTTCATCCAATCAAGATGCAATTTCTTCAGCGACATGACGGCATTAACTGGTGGAGAAAAAAAAAAGATGACGTCATCAGTCACGTGGTTCGGCCGCCATCTTGGAAAAACAGAAAAACTTTGCACCTCTATATCTCCGAAAGTGCTGAATAGAAAAAATTGAGACATGGCTCATTGTAAAGAACTCTCCATGGGGAATAAAATATGTTAATGATGATGTCATCGGTCATGTGGTTCGGCCGCCATCTTGGAAAAACCGAAAAAGTTTGCACCTCTATATCTCTGAAAGTGCTGAATAGAAAAAAAATGAGACATGGCTCATTGTAAAGAACTCTCCTTGGGGAATAAAATATGTTAATGATGATGTCATCGGTCACGTGGTTCGGCCGCCATCTTGGAAAAACCGAAAAACTTTGCACCTCTATATCTCCGAAAGTGCTGAATAGAAAAAATTGAGACATGGCTCATTGTAAAGAACTCTCCCTGGGGAATAAAATATTTTAATGATGATGTCATAGGTGCCTCCATTATGACGTCATAATTCGACAAGTACAAAACTTCATCGATCAGGATGAAATTTCTTGAGCATTATCAAGGAATAAATTAGTTTAGAAAACAAATAATGATGACGTCATCGGTCACGTGGTTCGGCCGCCATATTTGTCCAAAATGGCCGATAAAAAAGTACATTCCGGCAAGTCCTCGGTCTCTGACCGATTTTTCATCTGTCTGTCTGTCTGTTTGCAGTACTACGTCTATACTGTAGTGGAAATGGTGCGGGAGACTCAAGACTCCAATGACCGGACACAGGTTTTACAAAAGGTCATGACTTTATTAACTGGTTATTCACTTCATTCCATTACCAAATAATATCGTTTAACTCAATGGACCAGGTTAACTCTATCCGCATAGTCCTTCTTGTTCGGCTGCAGCGCCGAACTCGTGGTACGCGTTCATTCCGTCGTGCAGGGCTTCTGAGGATGAGTGCTCCTGAATCAAAGTCTGTTCTGGTTTATATCGGCACGCTTGAGTTAATCCTCTGTCCGCTGAAATCGTAATCCCTTCTCCGCTGCTTCTAATCCGTTACTCGGTCGCCTCACTGGAGCCGGTTCGCCCCCCCCCTGCTGGGAGTTGCATTTGCCTCACAATAGGAGGGTGCTCTAGCCCGGGGCTGTGACCAGGTGAACAAGAGATTACCACGTTCGTGCAAATTCCTGACATTCATTTACGAAATCGTCTATCTGCTTCGTTTTCCAATTCCAACGATCACTATGATGTCAAGATCTCTACTTCCATATTGGTTTTGATTAATGCCATACAGTACATTTAATACCATGCCATACAGTACATTAATGCAGTACAGTACTTCCACAATTCCCTCATTTTTTTGTTTTTGTTTATATTAACCATTAATCTAAACATCAATATAAGTAAACAATCAATCACTACAAGTAAACATCAATATAAGTATACGTAAATAATCAATCACTGCAAGTAAACATCATTACAAGTATAAGTAAATAATCATAACTTTGGTAATCAAATTCCCTTTGGCATACACCGTCATCCTGCAAGAATCACAAAACATTTCGTTGGTCATTGACTCCTTCCATATTGTTCAATCTATTGCATTTGCATCACAAATATCTTTTCAAAACAACACTTCACCATCACCAAGATACAACAATTTCACTTCATTTTCAAGTTTTGTAAAGCATCTGCACCATCTGGCAAAAACGTTTGCCTCCACACAAATGTTGACTTTGTTTGAAAGGAAGGGCTGATCACTTGTGTTTGAATCCAGGTATGAAACATTTTCTCCTAATGTCTTCATAGCTCCTGCACTACTTCGTGTAGGATTTCGCTGTTGTGGTAACATTGCGGAGTCATAGACTGACCCTGCTCTCCATGTAGCATTCTTGCCACTTTTTTGCTGTGAACCATAATGATTCCTTGAACAAGGCCTTCGCCCAGTTGTAGTCGACTTGCCTCCTCCCTCATTATGAGTGGGCAGCAAGTATTGGTGTGACGTTGATTGGCCAGCAAGATGTGGAACAGGGATGCCGGATGCATCCACAATGATGTTGGGACCATGGTGTTCAGGTCATCCATGGTCCATACCAGGAGTGGCCCGCAAAATCGTGCACAGCTGTTGTGAAAAGGCACAGCCATTGGTTTGCAGCTCCATGCTGGCTCCCCGGAAGTTGGTGAAGTAATAACATATGTCCCCGCATTTCACAGAGGTTGCAGGTAAATTGTCGTTGTCCTGCAACTTCTGATGTGATGAATGTTCGAAGCCTTCGAACAAGAGTAAGTGATCGCCTTTCTTTCATATGTTGCAGTGTGATCCAGGCAAATGGTCACATAAATTTCCTTGGTGAAGGTAAGCATTCATCTCCAAGTTACACGGGAGAATGTCTTCATCATTCTTTGAGAAAGAGGGTGTATGCCACGTTTAACTTCATTTTTTAGCCACAAATTTTCTTTCTCGAACTTCTTCCCAATTCCGTTAGCACCCCCTTCAAATGTGATCTCGTCTTATCCTTATGCTCAGTCACATCTGAATCTGCTTTCCACACACACTGAATCAGATAGGGTACATCTTACCATGAAATCAGCATAATCATGTATATCTTCCGACAGTTTCACATTCAACAATTTGTTGTTTTTCCTTAACACAAAAAAGTTATATTCATTTATATGCGTCACACAAATAATATTCAATCAGGTATGTATTTTATTACTAAACTAAGAATAGCATCCACAATTGCTTTCAGGTTAATATAGTTCAAAAATTAACTCATGCAGGTATTTTAGCACTACTCTAAGAAAATAAATTGTATATGATTACAATCACAAACGGGAATACCTAATTCCCAACAACAATTTTCCCAAACCAACAAATTAAGCATAATGTGTTATTACCATAATTCCTCTCCACTTTTTTTTCTTTTCCCTCTTTTTTTTTTTTTTTCCTAACAGTGTGTCACTCGTGGTGATATGAGTTCACTGATATTGTAATTGACACAACTCATAACATTGTCGTTATGCCATTATCTTAATTCTACTGTATTCATTTGCAACATCACTTGATTTAATCTTTTAATCTCAGTATTTATGCCGCCATAAAAGTCTTCCTTTTCTGGTTCCACATTTCTTTCCTCATTTGTCACTTCATGCGTTATCATCGTGTTGTTGGTTACCTTATTCAAATACACCGTCACTAAGGCTTTCAAGCAAGCCACCACTAAAACAATTGCCAATATAACTACTAAACCAACAAACAAGTCTGCTACTCCTTGTATATATTCATACCTATGACATAATTATATGTTGATGACATTCAACATTATATACCAAACTAACAAGCTTCCTAAAAGGTAAATAAAGAAAATCCCTTAATATGTAACATAAATCAGATTATTTGTCTTACCCTGATCCCCCTATCTCCCGGGGTTGAACTCAATCCCCTGATCATGAGTGTAGTTGTGATACCTTTTTCACTCATGTTGTATTAATATCAGCAGGTAATTGTATGTCATGTAGGCAAATAAATGTCACTATCCCAAGTAGGAATATCACATGTTGAAAATGTAATGTTTATCAATGCAAGGGGTGTTAAAATGTAATTCAAATGACTGTAAATCACGACTATCATTTATCTGCCACTGAATGTTCTGCTGGGCTGCTAGGTGCAGCCTCATTTTCTGTGGGATCGTCCACCTTAGCCCCATGTGCTTGCTTGCAATGAGAGGCATGAATCCAACTTTCTATTTTGGGTCCATATTCGTTTCTATTCTTATCAATCTCCTATGGTTTATCATTTCGTTCCAAGATACCGCAACCAAAGGTTTTAACCAAAGCTCTACCAAACTATTTCCAATTTGAACAAAAATGCCAGTGAAACAATGATTCGAAGAATTAACTTCAAGGGGTCAATAAATTTATTCTATAGCCAGATCTAATTTTCCCATCCAATAGTTTGCCTTGCCACATGTCATATTATAACACTTTAATAAACCTTCGAAAAATGTTTCCCATCTCAACAGATTTCCTTTTTTCAAATAGCCATGTGTAACTTACGTATTTAACTACAATTTCCTCTCAATTTGTTTGGCCTAACTGGCCGCAAAAGTGGCTGCCAGCATGCAGTACCGTTTTTTATCTACCAAGGAAGTGTTCGTCCACACAAGACCTCTACCAAAATGTTGTTTGTAAAAACAAATCTGGGATTTCTGATTACATGGATGCACACTCTCAGGACATTTTCAGGCTACTGTTAACAATCCACTACGATAAATTAATTCCTTTACCCACAATCAAATAATTAGTACAAATTGAGGATATTATCCCTATCACATTCTTTTATAGCCACACACATACAAATACCCACACACACGTGCATTATGCGTATTTGTTTGCGTTGGAACCCTTATTTACAGATCCGGATGGGTGTCAACTTTATTTCAATTTCTCAAAATTTGTCCTTCAATTTTATAAGCGCTAATACACAAATGGACCAAAAAGTTTATTCTTAGAAAACCCCTATGACGTCACATTGACATTACCCTTTCAGTTCCCATAATAATTTATCCAAATTTGACTACCCACCCATTTGTATGTCAGTCGACCACTGACCTATCAATCGTGTGGAATAATAGTCCGAAATTCCCACCTGATCATGATGTGACTCTTGTCACTTGGTTTGCCAAAAAATTGCAAGCAATTGTTCCAAACTTTGTAAATTTAAAATTTTGTGCCCAACATAAAAGATCCAATTTCGGCATTTGATCAATTAATTATCAATTTGCTTACAAGCAAAAGAAAAAATGAATAATTCTTGCTCCGAAAACTTTTCAGACCCAAGAATCATCGACAGTTATTCATGTTTGTCCAGTAATCTAATTTGTTGAGGCCATATCGTCATTTGGGATTTGTCGCAATGAAGGCCTAATCATTGTCTGAGGTATCGGTCAGCACTGGTACCCTTCATCTTGGTTTACCCTATGAACTTGTCTTCCTTTTGGTATACGGACATCCTCTTTTCCAATGTCCCATCCGTCCACACTTGAAACACCGGTTTCTGTCATTGCCTGGTCTGTGCACCTGTGCACTTGTATTGCTGGGCTGCATCTCTACATCCCTGAGTTGCCACTGCAATCTCTCATTATCTCCTGAAACACGAAAAAATTCTCTGTACCGTCCTTTTTGGGGAGACAACTGGAAATCAGATGGGACAACTGTCACTTTCATTCCTAATTTCGAGGGCAGTTGTGCATTTGTCTCCTCCACTGTATCCTGTATCCTTTTTATTTTAAGTTTAAGATCCGTGATCCGTTCTTGCTGTTCCCGTTGTCTGGATTCACCATCCCAAAGATGGAATGCAAGCCAGTCTACCGTTAGATTCTGTCTCTTCCTGGCTTTCATTCTTTGTTCCAATCTTTCCAATCGACTTCGCTCAAATGTACCATCTCTTGGAAACTCCTCATCATGTCCCTTTGTCCACAAATACCAATTCTCGACCTGCCTTATAGCTTCGGCACCATAACGGTCGTACATATGATATGTACAAGTACCTTTTTGTGGAATCTCTGGTTGTCCTTGTGTGTTCTTGCAGGCTCCATTTCCCATTCTGCCTTTTATCAAAGTAGCGTTGGATGTGTTGTAGTTTGTTCCTCTAAAGCTTCACTCGTACCTCCAGGAAGGATCTCTCCACCTGTTCAAACGGTGATTTCCAGAGAATCTCCCTCACCTGTGGCTTTTGCACAATCCAATCTCACAGATCAGTATTTGCAGATGAGCCGGAGGGTCAGTATGAAATGGGTGAATCCTCAGGTGTCCGCTCTGTTGACGGGGAAATCACACAATGGTAACCGCACATATATATCTGTATATAAACTCACCACCTTGCTCAATTTTCCAAGGTTGTCTTCAGATTGATAATATCTCACAAAGATATCAAAGCTTCTTTCTTGAGACCGCATTTTCATCAATCAAACAATCAATATATTCAATTCAATTTATTCAGTTCAATTTATTCAGTTAAATTTATTCAATTAAATTTATTCAATTAAATTCAATCAATTAGATTCAATCAATCAACAATTCAATCAATTATTCAATTTCAATTAATTCATCAATATTCATCAATAAATCAAATTAATCATTTTGGATGACTCCTTGCATAAGCCCTTTCCCCAATGATGTCAGGACAGGTCCATCCATTGACTGAGATCGAATCTCATCGGTCGTCACCTCTGGTTCGTACCTCATGTCAATTGATGAATCACCGTCCTGTCCTAGGGTCATATCTGACATATTTCCCCATTTTGCCTGGTCTCCACAAATTTTCTTTGCAACCACTAAAGGCAACTCATCCTTCCTTCGTGAGACAGTCAAAATGGATGGCAGATATTAAAGTTCTTTGGGAAAAATATCTCATCATTTTTCTTTTAATAGTACCCAAATCTCTTGGCAATATAAATTTCGTAAAACTCCTGAAATAAGACTGTAAAATTCCTTCAATCATGCTAAATTTTGAAACTCCATCGCTTGTAACACCCAATTTATCCCATAGGGCTTGAAAGTTCTTTCCCAAGTTCATGCAATCATTCTGCATTTGAACCCTATGATATCATTCATAATAATCATCATGATTTTATAGTCATGGTCCTATCATAATCATCTATTTAAAACGAACATTTCCTTTATCACCACAGCTATGTGGTATAATCAACAATAGAATAAAACTGTACATAGCAACAGGCTACCTCATGGCCACTTAGTATACCTATTGACAATAAGTCATAACAATATCGAATAATCATTGAACAATTCAAAAATCGCTTCCACTGCTCCAGCCGCAGCATTCGTCATTTTGTCTGCTCATCCGCGTGACCAAAACGAAATAAAGGGAGCTCAACCATTACACAGCGCTTTTAATGGCGCATGCCATAGGAACTCAACGCAATTTCGACTCGGCCAGAAAACGAGCAAATTTTGCAGGATGTTAACTGGAATTAGCCGTGAAAATATATCCAAAATACACAAAAATACCCACCCACAAAATAAACAACAAAACCCAAACAAACCCAAGGTCGACCATATTACACAATTAAATTACACATTCAATTACTCATTAAATTACTCATTAAATTACTCATTAAATTACTCAATTAAATTACTCATTGAATTACTCATTTCAGCATCGTATTGATTGCTGAACTGTTCATGGGTTTATACACACCTTAAAAGAGGTATGCTTTGTGGTGTTGCCCACCTACCACGTTTAATTAAATTAATTGATTGCTGAACTGTTCATGGGTTTATACACACCTTAAAAGAGGTATGCTTTGTGGTGTTGCCCACCTACCACGTTTAATTAAATTACACCATTTCAGCATCGTATTGATTGCTGAAATGTTCATGGGTTTATACACACCTTAAAAGAGGTATGCTTTGTGGTGTTGCCCACCTACCACGTTGAATTAAATTACATCATTTCAGCATCGTATTGATTGCTGAAATGTTCATGGGTTTGAACACACCTTAAAAGAGGTATGCTTTGTGGTGTTGCCCACCTACCACATTGAATTAAATTACATCATTTCAACTAAAAAAAACATCGCTTCTACTGCTCCAGCCGCAGCATTCGTCACTTTGTCTGCTCATCCGCATGACCAAAACGAAATAAAGGGAGCTCAACCATTACACAGCGCTTTTAATGGCGCATGCCATAGGAACTCAACGCAATTTCGACTCGGCCAGCAAACGAGCAAATTTTGCAGGATGTTAACTGGAATTAGTCGTGAAAATATATCCAAAATACACAAAAATACACACCCATAAAAATAAACAACATTTATTCCGTTCAACAGAACAAACATTTCCTATATCATGACATGCATGTCTTCAAAATTATATGACCAAGAGAAAAAGTAAAACTAATTAAAAAACTGCGGGCAGTGATGATCCGGGGACCATACCGCTCCATCCTGATTGGACGAGTGCATGCTAGAGTCGTTAACAACGACAGTCCAGATCCGATTGTTCAAAATTTCAACTCAATCGATCGAAAAATGAACGCAGGGATGCATTTTAAAGGTGCAGTGGCACTAACTGAGTTGCCACGAATATGGCCACGAAATTGCCAATATGGCCATCACAAAATATTTTCCTTAATCAATTGGCTCATAGCATAACCAATCTGCAAGTATTTCATCCGAAGATGTATCTCTGAGGAATTTTAATTAAATAAGTCATTTATAAATCAACGAGTTAATTTATTAAATGATTAATCAATAAATCAAAATTTTCCTTGACAGCCACATCACTTGGTCAGTGTCATGTCCAAATATCAGCTTCCTTACTCAAAAGGTGCCTGAGTTAATGTAATGTAATTACTGTAATAAGATTACTGCAATTATTGTAATGATTACTGTAATTACTGTAATTACCGGAACTGTAATTACTGTAATTAATAAGAAATGTAATTAATTAAATAAGTACTTCATTAATCGCTAATAATTAAATAACTCATGAATTCTTATCCGATTTACTTAACATTTGAGTGTCCCCAAAACGTTGGAGCAAAACGTTGCAACAACGAAAGTGAAACGTTGTAGCGACGTTGTGGAAACGTCAGCAAAACCCAACATTTGAATGTTCCCAAAACGTTGGAGCAAAACGTTGCAACAACGAAAGTGAAACGTTGTGGCGACGTTGTGGAAACGTTAGCAAAACCCAACATTTGAATGTTCCCAAAACGTTGGAGCAAAACGTTGCAACAACGAAAGTGAAACGTTGTAGCGACATTGTGGAGACGTTTTACAACAACATTATTTCAATGTTGCAGGAAAGTAATGTGAAAAACGTTCCCAAAAATGTTCTCTCTCTGTCTGTCTCTCTTTCTGTCTGTCTGTGTCTCTCTCTCACTTTCTGTCTCTCTCTCTGTCTATCTCTCTCTGTCTGTCTGTCTGTCTCTCTCTATGTGTCTGAATATCATCTTTATCTCTGTCTGTCTCTATGTCTCTCTCTCTCTTTCTTTCTGTCTCTCTCTCTCTGTCTCTCTCTGTCTATCTCTCTCTGTCTGTCTCTCTTTCTCACTTTCTGTCTCTCTCTGTCTATCTCTCTCTGTCTGTCTGTCTGTCTCTCTCTATGTGTCTGACTATCATCTTTATCTCTGTCTGTCTCTATGTCTCTCTCTCTTTCTTTCTGTCTGTCTCTCTCTCTCTGTCTGTCTGTCTCTCTCTATGTGTCTGAATATCATCTTTATCTCTGTTTGTCTCTATGTCTCTCTCTCTTTCTTTCTGTCTCTCTCTCTCTGTCTGTCTGTCTGTCTCTCTTTCTGTCTCTCTCTGTCTGTCTCTCTCTGTCTGTCTGTCTGTCTCTCTTTCTGTCTCTCTCTGTCTATCTCTCTCTGTCTGTCTGTCTGTCTCTATGTGTCTGAATATCATCTTTATCTCTGTCTGTCTCTATGTCTCTCTCTCTTTCTTTCTGTCTCTCTCTCTCTGTCTGTCTGTCTGTCTCTCTCTATGTGTCTGACTATCATCTTTATCTCTGTCTGTCTCTATGTCTCTCTCTCTTTCTTTCTGTCTCTCTCTCTGTCTGTCTGTCTGTCTCTCTCTATGTGTCTGACTATCATCTTTATCTCTGTCTGTCTCTATGTCTCTCTCTCTTTCTTTCTGTCTGTCTCTCTCTCTCTGTCTCTCTCTGTCTATCTCTCTCTGTCTGTCTGTCTTTCTCTCTCTATGTGTCTGACTATCATCTTTATCTCTGTCTGTCTCTATGTCTCTCTCTCTCTTTCTTTCTGTCTCTCTCTCTCTGTCTGTCTGTCTGTCTCTCTCTATGTGTCTGACTATCATCTTTATCTCTGTCTGTCTCTATGTCTCTCTCTCTTTCTTTCTGCCTCTCTCTCTGTCTGTCTGTCTGTCTCTCTCTATGTGTCTGACTATCATCTTTATCTCTGTCTGTCTCTATGTCTCTCTCTCTTTCTTTCTGTCTCTCTCTCTCTGTCTGTCTCTCTTTCTATCTCTCTCTGTCTGTCTCTCTTTCTCACTTTCTGTCTCTCTCTGTCTATCTCTCTCTGTCTGTCTGTCTGTCTCTCTCTATGTGTCTGACTATCATCTTTATCTCTGTCTGTCTCTATGTCTCTCTCTCTTTCTTTCTTGGTACCAGAAGTGGGGTAGAATCACCAAACTTTACACACATTTTTTTCTTGCCCTGGAATAGACTGTGCCCAATTTATGACGTCATCGGTCACGTGGTTCGGCCGCCATCATGGAAAAACCGAAAAATTTTGGACCTCTATATCTCTGAAAGTGCTGAATAGAAAAAATTGAGACATGGCTCATTGTAAAGAACTCTCCATGGGGAATAAAATATTTTAATGATGATGTCATAGGTTCCTCCATTATGACGTCATAATTCGACAAGTACCAAACGTCATCCAATCAAGATGAAATTTCTTGAGCATAATTTCGGAATAATTTATTTTAGAAAACAAATAATGATGACATCATCCATCACGTGGTTCGGCCGCCTTATTTGTCCAAAATGGCCAATAAAAAAGTGTATTCCGGCAAGTCCTCAGTCTCAGACCGATTTTTCATTTCTCTGTTTGTCTGTCTGTCTGTCTGTTTGTTTGTCCATTTGCCCGCACAGAATAAATATGATTTTCTGTGCAACTGTTTGTCCCATTGACGGGAAATTTTCAGCAGAGGCACAACTCCCCCTTACTAATTTTTTTATGATAATTATGACGTCATATGTCACGTGGTTCGGCCGCCATCTTGGAAAAACCGAAAAACGTTGCACCTCTATATCTCCAAAAGCACTGAAAAGAAAAAATTTGAGACATGGCTCATTGTAAAGAACTCTCCTTGGGGAATAAAATATGTTAATGATGATGTCATAGGTGCCTCCATTATGACGTCATAATTCGACAAGTGCAAAACTTCATCCTATCAAGATGAAATTTCTTGAGCGTCATGTGGGCATAAATTAGTTGGAGAAAAAAATAATAATGATGACGTCATCGTTCACGTGGTTCGGCCGCCATATTTGTTTTAACACAAAAGCCTTAAAAACCACTGAAAATGCATCCTGGTGAGGGTTTGCAATCTCTGATTGCTCTTCATTGTTCTCATTGACAACCAGTGACCAATCTGATATGTAAATTTGGTTGTTCACATCAACATGAAAGAAGCCACACATCTCCCTCTGGGTAGGTCCGTGGAAATGCATCGATGATAATTTATGAATACTATTTGTAAAGGTATTTTATTACTACAGGTGTTCATTCTCGTAAGTTAAATAAGAATAATTTATAATTTAAATTGCTCCGATCTGTTTTTCGATTTCACCTCATTGACTGGATTGGAATCCACGTTGGAATCCACGTGGCACCAAAACATTCTGAAGTGACCAACCCCCCTTACCTCGTGTCTCAAAGGTAATTAAATTATCATGCTTCTGAAATAATTATTAAATTATAACGGCAACCGTTAGAGAGCATACTTTTTTTTTCTTTTTCTTTTTGGATACAAAATCGAGGCTCGTGAAAGAGCTAACATTTATTTCACAAACAAATCAACCAGACAAACAAAATATATAAAAGAGGGAGCGGAAGACAAGATGGGGAGAGAAGGGGAAGCACACAAACACAACATTTGAGAGCAGGGAGATGTGTGGGAGGGAGAGGGCTTGGGGGGAGGAGGCGTGGGAAGGGGGGTGGGAGAAATATAAAACACAAGGACACCAAGGACTTCCAGGACAGAAGTTGGTATTTCAAAAAAGTGGATTTGGGGTGAAATTAGCGGGGGTAGAAAAGATCAAGGTTTTGGATGGGGGAAGATAAGAGATGGTGGTCAACAGCTGATTTAAAGACCTGGAGGGAGGAGTGGGATTAAAGAGAGTGAGGGAGTTTGTTCCAGAGGCAGGAGAAAAGAGGAATGAAGGAGTGAAGGTGAGCAGAGAGTCTTGTTTTTGGCAGTTTAACCATAAGAGGGTTGCAGGCAGATATTGTGCGACCTGTAGGAATATTTGGGGGACAGAGCCCAGAGAGAGCTGGGGGGGAGGGGGTGGCAAGGCCAGAGAGGAGTCGGTAGAAGACGGAAAGACCACCAACCTGCCTGCGGTGAGTGAGTGAAAAGCCGTTGGAGTTAGCTTCATCGCGGGAGATTCCAATGATTCTGAACGCTTTGGTTTCAACAGCGTGAAGACGAGCTAGGTGTGAGGCAGGAGCACCAGCCCAGGGGGGAGAGCAGTATTCTATTGAGATGCGGATGAAAGCCTTGTATGTGGTGAGGAGCTCAGGTGTGCCAAGGAAGGACTTCACACGACAGAGGATGCCCAGTCGGCGACTGGCTTTGGAGGCCAGATTTGAAATGTGGTTTTCCCAGGAAAGATCATGGCAGATAGTGAGACCCAAAAGCTTGAGTGACAGAACTTCTTGGAGAGGATTATTCAGAAAGTGGATGGGAGGGTTGTCCAGTCGGTCTTTCCGGAGAGACATCATGAGAGTGTAAGATTTGTCAGGATTGAAAGACATGTTCCACTTGTTTGCCCAGTCTGTGATTTTGTCCAGGTCTGCGGAGAGTGAGGAGGCTGCAGACTGCCGATCTGAGGGATGTGGAATGGAGCGACAGAGAGTAGAGTCATCAGCAAAGAGATAGAGAGGATTTTCAAGAGAGTCAGAGAGATCATTGATGAAGACCAGAAAAAGCACAGGGCCCAGAACACTGCCTTGGGGAACTCCAGCCTGAACAGGAAGAGGAGATGAGAGAAACCCATTCATGGCCACACGTTGACTACGACTAGAGAGGAAGTCCGCCAGCCATGCATGGAGATTTCCATGGATACCAAAGGAGGAGAGTTTGGTGAGCAGAGTGGGGTGCCAGACCGTATCGAAGGCACGTGATATGTCAAGGGAGACAGCTCTAATTTCCTGTTTGGCATTGAGGACCTCCATCCATTGTTGAGAAAGCAGAAGCAGCATGTCCAGAGTAGAGTGACCAGGTCTGAAACCAAATTGATGATCAGAGATCAAGCCATTGGAGAAGAGGAAAGATTTCATATCTGAAGCAATGATGGAATCCATGACTTTGTTGATAATTGGAAGAAGGCTGATTGGTCTGTAGTTGCTAGGATCTGTTTTTGCTCCTTTTTTGTGCAAAGCGGTGATGTTGGCTGATTTCCAAGCAGATGGCAGATGACCTTGAGCAAAAGAGAGTGTGAAGAGAACAGAGAGAGGGAGTGAAAGAGCAGAAGAACAGGATTTTAGGACCCATGGGCTGATGCCTTCAGGTCGAGTTGCAGAATCAAAGTCGAGGGTTGACAGAAACTTTTCCACCTTGTCAGGAGGAAAGGACACAGAGTCCAGGAGCAGCTGGGTATGACTGGGTACGGTGGGTACAGAGAGGGATGGGTTTTGGACACAAGATTTAGAGGCAAACACAGTTGAGGCATTCTGCTTTTTCACATGCGGAGTCATCCGTGCAGCCGTTTGAAGGTGAGGGAGGGGATGGAGGGGGAACAAACACCAGAAACAGATTTGAACAGACGCTACAAGGATTTGGAAGAGGGTGACAGATAAGAGAGTTCGGTCTTGAGAATGGAGAGATATTGTTTCCTGGCTCTCCTGAGGGTGGACACACACTTGTTTCGGGCTTTGTGAAAGGAAATGAGATTTCCTTCCGTTGGATTTGCTTTCCAGGAGACGAAGGCAAGTTGTTTCTGGGCAACAGCCTCACCACAAGATTCTGTGTACCATGGACGGGAGGAAGGGTATGACAACTGAAGACGAGATGGGATAAATCTGTGCATGAGAGAGAGCAATTTACTTTGGAAGAATTCCCAGGATGAGTTGATGTCAGAGGCGGTAGAGATGGGAGACCAGTCCAGACGATTGATGGCTGCTTGAAGACCGTGTCAGTTGGCCTGAGTGAAATGCCAGACTCGTCGATGCTGAGGAGGCTCTCTGAGAATGGTCAGAGAGATGTCCACTTTAACAAGCACATGATCAGATGAGCCGATTGGAGCAGAAGAAGAGCAGCAGACATTTTCAGGGAAGTTAGTCATAACCAACTCCAGAAGAGAAGATGCTCCATTGACTGAGATCCGGGTCGGGAAATTGACAGATTGTGTCAGTCCCAGTGAGTCACAGATGTCCTTTGCTGAAGAGCCATGGCTGGTGAGAGAGGTACCCACACCCAGCCAACTGTCATGGTGACAATTGAAATCACCACATATGAGGAAGAGAGGGTTGGGATGGGTAGATAGAAGTTGGTCCATATTATCAGACAGCGATATGCAGATGGAGTCATCACTGTTTGGTGGACGGTACAACACACATATGAACAAAAGGTGGGAGTGAAGGGGAAGCCGTAGCCAAAGGTATTCCTGGGGGTGAGGTGGAGAGAGGGCAGTGCAGGGCGAGTGAGGCAGAGAGTTTTTTTTATAAAGATAGCAACCCCACCTCCAGGACGAGGCTCAGGTCTATCATACCGGAGGAGGGAGTAACCTGGGAGAGATACCAAGGAATCAGAGACATCATGAAGGAGGAAAGTTTCTGTTAAGCAGATCACGTCTGGTTTGTCAGAAGCAACCTGTATGGAGAGATCAGTCAAGTTTGAGCGAAGGCCCCGGATGTTTGAGGTCCATACAGTTAATGAAGAGGAAGGGGGAGCATCGGATACAGAACTGGGGGGGGGGGGGGGGGTAGGGTTAGATGTGGAAGAGGAGGCAGAGGTAGGGAGAGCTGTTGAAGGTGTGTCAGAGATTTCAGAATAGCTTGGAGAAGGGGAAGAATGGGGTGGACAAAAGGTTTGATGGTGATTGGGTGAGGCACAGTGAGGTGTTATTTGAGGAGGGGGAAGAGCGAGGCAGAAGGTTGGGGGAGATGATGGTGAAAGTTGGAAGGGGGAAGAAGCAGGGAGGATGCTTTGAGGAGGAGGGGTGAGAGGGGAGTCTAGGAGGGGAGGAGCGAGGAAGAGTCTCGGAGGGGAGGGGTGTGGGGGGAGTTTAGGAGGGAAGGGGCAAGGGGGGAGATTTGAAAGGGATGGGTGATGGGGAAGATTTGGAGGGGAGGGGCAAGGGGGAAGATTTGAAAGAGATGGGTGATGGGGAGATTTGGAGGGGAGGGGCAAGGGGGTAGATTTGGAGGGGAGGGGTGATGTGGAAGTTTTGGAGGGGAGGAGTGATGGGGAAGTTTTGGAGGGAAGGGGTGATGGGGAATATTTTGAGCGGAGGGGGAAAGGGGTAAGATTTGAAAGGGATGGGTGATGGGGAAGATTTAGAGGGGAGGGGCAAGGGGGAATATTTGAAAGAGATGGGTGATGGGGAAGATTTGGAGGGGAGGGGCAAGGGGGTAGATTTGGAGGGGAGGGGTGATGGGGAATTTTGGAGGGGAGGGGTGATGGGGAAGTTTTGGAGGGGAGGGGTGATGGGGAAGATTTGGAGGGGAGGGGTGAGATTGGATTTTGAAAAGTGTACGATTAATGGGAAACTAACATTTATTGCAAAATGAGTTCCTTGAGGACGCTGAAGGTGGGGTGGAGTGCAGGAGAGTTTCGGGAATGTAGAAAAGAAGAACTGTAAGAGATGGATTTTTTTTTTTGGAATGAATAGATTTGGTGAGCAAGTCGAAAGCATCCTTTTATAGAAGAAGAAGAAAAAGGTGTTGTAATATATGACAGAATACAGTACTTCAGGTGAATGTTTAAACATTTTATAACAACGTGATCACATGATCACGAACAACGTGATCGAAGAACGAACGAAAAAATAAGAACAACGAATAAGCGAATAAGAACAGAGAAGGAAATATTTTTTTGGGTTTTTTTTTTTTTGAGTTGAGATTTTGTACAAGGAAGTATGGGGTGAAAGACTGGGACAAAAACAGAAAACGAAAGTAATTGCAGCGCAATCGACGAACCGCTGAGAGAAAAACAAAGCCTCAAGGTCGGACACGGTAGCCTACTAGGCCTCAGAATACGCGACACGAATTAACCGACGATTTTGTATATGAAAAATAAACACCGAGAATCTTACTAAAGACACACTATAGGTAAACACACCGAAAGATAGATACAGTTTCGACAAAAACACAATTGTGAAAAATTACTTAACTTCGAAAGCGTGAGCGCATGGACAGCTTCGAAAAGACGTGACATCCAATCTTGCGCATGCGCAGATCTAAGTCCAAGGGGGAGTCCAAGGGGGAGGGGGGTGGGGGGGGGGGAGTTATCGTTACTTCCGCCAGGCTGAACAGTTTACGTTTTGTATCCCACAGATGGGCCGGTTATGGATTCGGACCTGAACCAAAATCGAATCAGCTTGCTCTTGTCACGTGCCTATCTCATCCACCAAGTTTTGTCTGAATCCGTTCAAAACATTTTGAACTATTATTGCATGTATCGTTTTGGTCCCATCTCACAATGTTGAAGAATCACTTAAAAAAAATTCTTTTATCCAGATCCAGATCTTCACCAAAATCTAATCAATTCGTCCTTGTCAAACACGAAGCTGTCCACAAAGTTTCATCCGAATCCGTCCATAGCCTTTTGAGGACTGTATCTTGCTATATATATTTTTGGCCCTGTCACTCTGGTTCTTTGTCACTCTAGTCCATCACTTTTTGAGATACCATGCTCACCAGCAGACAAACAGACAAAGAAACAGACAGACAGACACACAGACAGACAAACAGACACGGGTGAAAATTTAACTGCAACTTTCAAAACGACGTAATCTGCCCCAGATTTCTCGTTGCACATGTGTGGAAATCCATAGCAACGAAGTAAATTGGGGCGGCCTGGACAGATTTCATGCCGCCCAGATAAGGATCGAAAAATGAAATGATTTAAAAAACTTTTGAGGCAGCTGAAATTACTTGCAAACGTACCCGTGAGAAAGCGATGTTCCTCTGCACAACGAAATAGTTGGAGAACTTCCTGATCAACTCATCCAAAAAAGTTGACATGTTGCAGTGCAGGGTGCGCCCGTGAAAGGCCAATAGTATGGCAGATAGGTGCAGGAATTGTGCCTTTGATGGTATAAGCATGGCATTTGGCACACAGTCAGAGTATGTCCTGAGAAAGATATTTGGCTATAGGGCCATCGCAGATTTGTCCTTTTTTGAAAAATGGCCGCCATTGTCACAGGACAAATCTGCAATGGCCCTATCGCCATATATCTTCCACAGGGCATAGTCTAACTGTGTGCCAACTTTCGTGCTTGTATCGTCATAGGCACAATTCTCCCAAATATTTCACCTATCTGCCGTACTATAAAGGTAAGTACATGTTCTAACCAAATCTTCTTGCTTCTGAACACCAATGACAAGGTCATATCTGGGGCTGGTTGATACACAGGGTAATTTTAAAATAGTGATATTTACTATCAATCATGTTTGGGAGAAGGAGGGGTGGGGTAGAGGAGGAGGATTTGAATGACAGATTTTGAACTAGCTAATTACAGATTTATATATATACTGAACAGCAAAATAAACGTCAGTCAGAATCAATATTTTGGAGTCTTTATTTTTAAGTCATTATCAACACGAATTGAGATTTAGGATCAACATGAAACATTATCGGTATGGTCACCACAGTTCAAACAATAATGTGAAATGTTCTGAATAAGAAAAACACAAGACCAGGTGAGAACAAGGGAGGTCAAAATCAGTATCTTGTGTGACCCCCATGAGCGTTGATGACAGCCATACATCGTCTGTACATGGAGTGGATTAATCGGTTGATGAAGGCATTTGTCACTTGGGCCCACACTCTGAGAAATGCCTGACTGAGTTGAGCTGCAGTTGTCGGCCTTGGTCGAACGTCATTCAGTCTTCTTTGAACCTCGTCCCACAAGTGCTCTATCGGGTTTATATCGGGGCTGAGCGCAGGCCAGTGCATGGTTTGGATGTCATTCTATTGCAGGAAGTCCCTTGTTGCTCTGGCAGTGTGGGCACGGGCATTGTCCTGCTGGAAGACATGATTTCCGTGACGTCCAAAATGTGGCACAACGTGAGGTCTGAGGACTTGATCGATGTAGCGAGCAGCTGTGACACCATTGCCTCTTCTTGGACCAATATTCTGGAACACCACAGGACCGACTTTGTGATTGAGAGCAATAGCACCCCATACCATGATGTTTGGACCACCCCACGAGTCTCTTTCCATCACACAGTCATCTGAGTAGCGTTCCCCACGTCTATGCCAAACTCTCACTCTGCCATCTGCCGTGGAAACACAGTATCGGCTTTCGTCTGAGAAAAGAACGGTTCTCCACTGCTGGTAACGCCAATTTTGATGCTGTGTGGCCCACTGTAGTCAGTCACGGCAGTGTCGAGCTGTAAGAATGGGGCCACGATACGGCCTGTGACAACGGACATCCCTGTTCTTCAAACGTCTACAGACTGTATCACCACTAATGTGTCTCTGGTGGGTTCCAACTGTTTGTGTTGCAGTTTCTGTAGCCCTGGTAAAGCGATCTTGTATGTGATGACACACAATCTGTCGATCCTGTTGTGGTGTTGGTACCCTCGGTCTGCCACTGCATGGGCGGTCATCGGTGCTGTGGTGGCCTGGTATCGTTCCTGTAACCTGTAGATGGTTCTCACGTTGACACGGAAAGCATTGGCAACCATTCGTGCAGTCTGTCCAGCATGCAATCTTTCAATAGCCTGGTCTCTCTGAATCCTCCTAAGTCTGGGCATGGCGCTGGCATCGAAACACGAATGATGAACACACGTTTTGGGGTGCCTTTTATAGGGAAAGTCACAAGGAGACGCACGTGCATTTTGATTTCCATGGGAATCATGCACGACTTTGTCCCATGGTCGTTTTTTTGCCTGCGTTTTGGTGACCTGTTTTTATCCACGTGTGCACCACTGTCGGTAGTTAGGATTAAATTTAGATACAGACTAATGTAAATAACGAGTTATCTAAACGAAATGCATTGATATTTCTATGGGAAATGTTCAGGAATTATTTTTATAAAGTGACGTTTCTATTGCTGTTCAGTATATATACACTACAAGTCAAAAGTTTTGGAACACCTCAATTTTTCCAGTTTTTATTGAAATTAACGCAGTTTAATGTCCAGTGAATAACCTGAAATGGTACAAAGGTAAGCAGGAAACTGCTCGAGGTTAAAAAAAAGTTTAGGATAGCAAAAACGGGAAAATAATGTAAATTGCACAGTTATATTGTAAAAAAAAGACCTTCTTCAGTGAACAAGTAATGGGTTAACAACTTACAGCTGTTCTGCAGCACTGTAAGTAAATTAAGCCTTGAAAGTTGATGCAAACAATTCCTACAGGTGTCCCAACCTCTGCTGATTACTTGATTACAAACCCACTGTCTGTATAAAAGCAGTATTGGAACAGACTGATATTACACCCTCTGAAGCATTATTTGGACAATATTGCACTGCAGGAAGTAGTGTATTGGAAACTGGAGGAAACTCTGACAGGAAGAGGTCTGGCAGACACGAAACCACAACAGAATCAGAAGACAAGTTTCTGAGAGTCAACAGCTTGCGTGATAGGCGGCTCACAGGACAACAGCTTCAAGCACAGCTTAACACTGGTGGAAGTAAGCAAGTCTCAGTTTCAACTGTGAAGAGAGACTTTGAGCAGCAGGTTGGACAGGTCAAGTGGCAGTAAGAAAGCCATTGCTAAGATGGCAAAATAAGAAAAAGAGGCTTGCCTGTGCCATGAAGCACCGCCAGTGGACTACTGAAGACTGGAAGACGGTCTTATGGACCAATGAATCCCCATTTGAAATCTTTGGTTCATCACGTAGGGTTTTTGTACGCCGTCGAGAAGGCGAAGGATGGTTCCTCAGTGTGTGACACCAACTACCAAACATGGAGGAGGAAGCATGATGGTCTGGGGCTCTTTTGCGGGATCCAGAGTCGGCGACTTGCACAGAGTGACTGGCACCCTGAACCAAAAGGGCTACCACAGCATTTTGCAGCACCATGCAATACACTCTGGTGTACGTCTAGTTGGTCAGCGGTTCATCCTACAGCAAGATAATGACCTTAAACACACCTCCAGGTTATGTCAAAACCACCTTCGAGGAAAATAACAAGACTGTAGGCTTCAAATCATGGAATGGCCAGCACAGTCTCCAGACTTAAACCCCATCGAGCTGGTTTGGCATGAACTGGACAGAAGGGTGAAAGCAAAACAACCTACAAGTGCAACACATTTGTGGGAACTTCTGCAACAGTGTTGGGAAGAACTTCCCGAACAATATTTAATTTCCATTGTAGAAAGAATGACACGAGTGTGTTCGGCAGTTATATCTGAAAAAGGTGGCTACTTTGATGTCAAAAATTTAAATCAAATTTTGTTAAACAAAATGATTCTATGATTTCTTTTTTTTATCTCCAATTGTTTATTTGTTCTTTGTTTAATTTCAGAGTACATTGAGACATTAAACGGCGTAAATTTCCAAAAAAACTGGAAAATTGAGGTGTTCTAAAACTTTTGACCAGTCGTGTGTGTGTGTATGTATATATATATATATATATATATATATATATATATATATATACATATATGTGTGTCACGCTACCAGATTCTTGTACCAGATGCTCAAATTATGGATTTCGAGTTATATCTGCAGCATTATAGTACCAACCCTGTACCTTCATAAAATAGCAGGGTTGGTCAAATTGGGCAATTACAAATTCATTATAACAAAAATTTAAATATTCATGTGTTCCCCAAAATGTCAAGATTTTCAACTTTTCATGCCAGGAAATCAAAAAAATTTCGCAGAAAGTAACAACCAGTAATTTACAATCAGAATCAATTTCTAGGGTTTAAAGGTTTTTTTCAAGCATGATGTTGGACAAGTAAAGTAAATAAAAGTACCATAAGAGTTATTGGCCGAGTGCCAATTTTTTTTTTAGCACCTCGCCAATATTCTGTATTTTTCACTTTTTTCCGAGCAAATAAGTTGTGACCAGCACTGATTTTAATTGGAATTTATGGGAAACAAACACGCACATGTTTCTTCTATACAAAAAAAAACAAAAAAAAACACTGCTTTTTTTTTATGTACAGCATAGTCTGCATTGAATCTTCAAGCATAATCTGCATTGCAACTGTACACAATACTGTAAATCATCGCCCGCCATCTGTACACTAGCCCAAGCTGTCATGCCAAAATATCAAGGCAAAATGATGAGTAGGCCTACATGTATAGAATTTTCACACACATGTTTGGTGAAGCCCCATTTACAAGACGTATGTACACTAGGCTTGACTTATCCATGAAGGACAAGAAATGCATGTGGCATCATACCACTTATACTTGAAAACCCCACGGGATGTTAAGTTGGCCGCCAGAAGTGTGATTCAAAGGTCAAGTCATTGTCTTGTGAGCCTAATTCACAAAGTACATACAAGTACAGCATTGTTCAGTAAACGATATTCTTTGTCTAGTATATGAATAAAATATCATGCACACTGGATGCACAGCACTGAGCAGCATGTACAGGTCTTATCAATTGCACAAACTATGATGACTGTCTCAATCATTATCAGTCACGTATTGTAGCGGCTACCACTGGGTTTTCACAATCGCCTTGCACCTATCAAGGACGCGGAGCGATCACCATGCCAGGCTCGTCCAGGACGCCCGGGCAGGCCCGTGCTCAACTTGCCAGGCCTCGGTCGGGACGCTGGGCCACGCCCCCTCTCGCCTTTCCTGGGCAAACGCTCCGGGATAATATGTATATATATTGCTGCCCGATAAACGGGCTTTTCAGAGTGCCTGAGTGTTTGGTTTGAATAAAGCAACTCGGATGAATTCCAGCTTTTTTTGTCGCGTCCATTCTTCCGATCGACGTGGGAGCCCCAGCTCCTTCATTGGATCACGTCGAGGTCACGTCGAGGCGGAACAAAGCACGGGTGAAATGACGGGTATAGAGATCGCGACCCGGGGTACGGAAAAGCCGGCGACCACTGAGGTAGAGGGAATTTTAATACAGCCAGCGGTCGTCAAAGAAAAAGCAAAAGTTGAAATTGAACTTGTGGAGACAACAGACTTGGAAGAGCAACAGTTGGAGGAGGGAATGGATAATGTACAAAGTCTGAATACACATCCTGATGCCGTACTTGCTAATCCTTATAAAGATTTGCAGGTGTTGGAGCAAGGAGGAAGAAGAATCCCCCAGGTGAGAAGGGCTGTGTATGGTGCTAAGAGGTTTTTCGGCAGAGTGTTTGGCGCGAAGAGAATTGTCATGCGATTGGGGTCGATATGGCACCCGGGCGTTTGTGGGAGGTCCGTGGGGTGTGGTGTGAGAGAAAATGGCACTCGTGTGAGGAAAAAGTGTGCGTCGGCGAGTGAGTGTGTTATAAAGTGTGGGAGTAAAACCGAGTGCGAGCGGGAATGCACGTGCTGGTTGAGCGAGGTCCCAGGGGTACGCGACCTGCTCAACCAGCACGAATGGTTGCTGGTTGAGCAGGTCGCGTACCTCTGGGACCTGCTCAACCTTGACCTGCTCAACCAGCACGAATGCATGATGTGTATTCAGTCGGAGTGTACGGAGTGTGACACAGAGAGTGAGAGCGATACGGAGTGTACGTGCGAGGGTGAGAGTGACCCGAAGAGTGAGTTGGTGGAGGAGCGGGTGCGAGGATGCATGCATGGGATGAGTGTGCGAGAAAGCACACCTGAGTTGGTTGTGGCGTGGGTGCGGGAGAGCCCATTGAAGCACGTGAGTGGGTGGATGCAAGAGTGCACGCCCATGGTGAGTGTTACGGAGGATGTAACGGAGGAGAGGTGTGGAACAAAGTGTGCGAACGACGAGTGCGCGCAAGAGGAGTACAGGAGAGGTGTGGTGTGTAACATGGGAGTGCGGTGGTGGAATGGACGGAGTGTGTGGGATGCACTGGAGGCGCCGAGACGCTGGGTTTTGTGAGTGTGAAAAGGGTCGCGTATGCGTGTGAGCATGCGAGTAAGGCATCGACGTTAAATGGGGCAGCGTTTAGGGCGACGGATAGCCGACGCGGGCACTCGGGGCGCGGTGCGCTTTGTTGGATGCGAGGCTCGGCGTGGATCGGTGCTGCATCGCTTCTCTTCGAAGCGTCGTGCACGATTCTGGCCTGGCCCCGCCCCGCACGGTCGAGTCCGGGCTTTGCCGGGCAAGGCGACCGGTCCTGTTCAAGGGCAGGTAGGAGGGATCGGAACGGTGCCCCCTTGTCGTTGCGGCGTTCCGGCCGGGCGGGATCGGGCCGGAGACCGCAAGGATCCACGCCCGAGATGGTGTGTAGAATCTCGGGCCAATCATGCCGCCTCCCTTGAACCGAATGCCGGACGGACTCAACCTGCAGGCGACCAAACCACCCAAATTCATTGCTCGGCTTTGCGAAGCCGAGTTTTAATAATGTAACGATGCACCGAGGCTCAGATATAGTGGACTGTGATGATGATAGTGTTTTGGATCCGAAATTGAGAGTAGTGAGTAGGATTGGCAGAAATGATTGGCAAATTGATGATTGGTAGATGATTGGCAGTGATTGGCAAATTTTGATTTGCAGGGAATTGGATGGGCCAAATTGATAGTAGAAGATGCCCGATGTGGTGGGATGGCAAATCCACCATCCCTCGCACATGGGGCACATGAGCTATAGTTTGATGGGGTTTTTGGCAGTGTAAGCTCGCCGAGGGAGGGTTAGGATAAAATGATAGGGATCTAGAGAAGATGACCATAGGTAACTGTAGATTTAAGTAGCGACATTGTACAGGTAGTCGGGGACAAAGAGAGGTTAGAATGGTTGTTAATGACGTGGTATGTCTTTAGTTTAAAGGGAAGACGGGGAGCACCAAGTTAGAAGGAAACGAGGTAGATCAGATGATGCCGTGTGTTTGAGAATCGAAAGTGTATAGAGCAGTGTATGAGTGAGTAATGGTGATTGAGTGTTGTGTTGAGCAAATGGTCCTGGAGGAAGGAGGGTGCAGGAAGCACCAAGTGTAGGAGTGATTGCGCAGGTGTGCCAATACAGGTGGGCATGGTTGAATGAAATGTATGGTATGGAATATATGGAGTATGGATAGGATGGTGTGGAGTGAGTATGGTGGAAAATGTGGAGTGGAGTGTTTGGTGCGAAGGGAGTGTATGGGGAGGATGGACCCCATCACGAATACACGGGGAGGGTAGTTTAAGAGTTAGGTAGAGGGTATAGGTAAATTGTGGTTGGATATTGGCATTTGTGGTGCGTGTGGAAGAATGGTGTTTGGATGGGTGCATTAGTGACGTGGAAATGGCTGGGCGTGTGGCCTGTTAGTGTATGTAGTTAAATGGGCACTCCGCCACTGTTAGGATGTCGGCCAGGTGAGGCCGCAGGTGGGTTCTGGGAGCCGTTAGAGTTGTGGATGGGGCCCGAGAATCCGGAGGACGGACCCGGGTAGCCCAGTGCCAGAGGGGGCACCGAGTGGGGAGAGCGCCAGAGGGCCTTCCCCAGGTAGATAGGTTAGGCTAAGGAGCAGGTAAGCTCGGAGGCAACTGCAGTGGTGGAGGTGTGCAGATGGGTAGACCTGCTGGGAGAGCCACATGACCCAGTCCTGAAATTGTGCAAAGGCACAGGGAGTTGAACCGGGGGAGTGAGACCCCAAATTGATGAAGCACCACAGTTTGGTCAATGGGAATTTGGTTCTTAAAACCGCATAGAGTAAGATGGCCAATGGATTGGCAGGGAAAGACCCCGGGTAGTGTAAAGTGTGTTAATGTCATTTCGAAGGTAGATAGGATTGAAATCTCCTCGCACCATCTACATCCACTCACCTGTGGTGACAGAACTCCACACCATGCCATGTTTTATTATTTTTGTGCAAATGTTTGGAATGTGAGACGCATCATGACGTAGGTGTGACATTGTGTTGTTGTTCCATCTCTTCCTCCTTATGAGGATTGATGATGAATTGGGTGATGGCAAATTTGGTTAGAAATTGGGATTGTGGATGAATTTGGTATTCGGGGAGATATGGGGAGGACGAGATGTAGTGATGGATTTGTAAATGGGTAGGCTTTTGTAAATATGGGGAGGGGCAAGGGGGGCAGTGTAGGTCACATGTGGGGGGCGTACATAGGGACGAACCTTTCTCAGCTCGCTCCCATGTGCCCCTCATTCTGCATTGCCTTGTTTGATGTGTACCCTTGCACCCTTGCCCTCGCTAACCTGCCCTCTCTGCCTTCCTTCCCCAACCCGAGGATCGTGCTCTCTGGGCACTGAGGGGAGCGTGCGGGGGGGGCCGCGTCGGTGTGCCCGAATCCTCGCAACCAGCTGCCTGCATCCACGCACCACTTATGGACCACATGTCTGTGGCTGAGCACCACTCATGTACCCCACGGGTTGGGGCATGGCCCCTCTGCTGGGACCGGCCACGATAGCCCAAGATCCTGCTTGCGGACCCGGTGAGGTGGCACCAAGCCCACAGGTGAACCACCCATAGTCGGCCCCTGTGGGCCATAAATAAAAACAGTGGACACGGTTGTGCTTTTGTTTTATTATCCACCAAATAGGCCGCAACCAAGAAGAACATGAAGAATGACAACATCTGGAAGAACATTGGCCAGCAGAGGGAGCCGAAGAGCAAGACCAACAACAGTGTGTTTGTTTTATGGAACTGAGGTGATGGTGCTTTATGGTGCTTTGGTGTTTTGGTGCTCTTTATTGGTGCAGGTGCGTCGATGCAGTGCATGCTGTCTCCTCCCCTCCCACAGGATTTTCTTTTTGTTTCCCCCAAAGGAAATCGCAGGTCCTGGGTTGCAGTGTAAATACAATTAGCGTCACTTGTAAATAATGCTCCCCACCGTACATGTTTAGTTTGAAAACAATTCCGCAATTCGGTTATCCTGTGGGCGTGAATCTGTTAGGTAGGGTGCAATGCAGCAGAGGGACATACTTATTTGTGTTTTAAAACTGTCGCACTCAGGGGCAGGTTAATTGGAGAGGGAACTACACCTACGTGTCACACTAAGTTAAAGTTTTATAGGCCCGGGACGTGCCTGGAGGATGAGGGTGCAGTGTAACGGATTTGAGAATCCTGTAATTTTTGTAAATATCACCCTCTGTAAATAGTAATTCTTGTAAATACCCCCATTTGTGTAAAGGTCAAAGGTCGTCCCCTTAGTTAGTCCATCGCATGCACGTCGAAAATCGTATGCCCTTCTAAATAGTTATTTCCTTATTATGTGTTCCAGTTTAAGGCTCTGTTGCCCATTAGTTGACACTGCATTGCACCGAATCGAATAAGATAGGATCCCTCCGACACCCCCATGGCCTCCTAAAAAGTGCCAGTACGGCGGCGTTCGCCACTACTGCTTTGGCTTATTGTCAGCGCCTCAGACTCCATTGAACACGAGGGCATCTCGGAGCAGAAGGTGGGAGAAGTCAGCCAAGCGCCAGGAACAAGGCGTGGCTTTGCCAACGCCTCATCAAGGGGCGGGATCGGTGAGCCCTCGCGACCAATCAAGGCCGAGGCGAGCTTACTGATGGGCGTTTCCAAAAGGCTGGCGGCTTGATTGCCACGCGCCTCATAAAAAGGGGTTGGGAGGGACTGCTTAAGCAGATGCGTGACCCAGGAGATGCGGCAGATGTGACAGATGCGTGACCCAGGAAATGCGGCAGATGTGGCAGATGCGTGACCCAGGTAGATGAGTGAGGAGTCCACCGCAGCTGAGTCCACCACAGTTGAGTCCACCGCAGTTGAGTCCACCGCAGTTGAGTCCACCGCAGTTGAGTCCACCGCAGTTGAGTCCACCGCAGTTGAGTCCACCGCAGCTGAGTCCACCGCAGCTGAGTCCACCGCAGTTGAGTCCACTGCAGTTGATTCCACCGCAGTTGAGTCCACCGCAGCTGAGTCCACTGAAGCTGAGTCCACCGCAGTTGAGTTGAGCTTTGACGGCAGTTTCGACCCGCTGCTACGAAGCAACGCTGCCGTGCGAACCAGATTGAGGAGGGTCGACAGCCGTTCACCTCAAGCCTTGCCGTTTACACGAACCGGACCCGCATCCTTCCAGCTCTGTGGACCACCTGAACCTTCTCAACCTTCCAGCCATTCGTTCCTGCCTTCATTCCCCACTCGTGTAAGTCTGACTGTCGTCTGTTTTGTCTGTGTCGTCCTGGGGTTTAAGTTAAGCTTGTCTAAGTAGAATTGCACTGGCTTCTTCTTCTTCTGTAACTTACTTTCGTTTTCTTTCCTTCTCACTTGGTTTCTTTGATTGTGTAAATAGTAATTGGTAACAAATCCTGTTCTTCCTACCTTTGCCTTCTTTCCTTCACCTCCGTTCCTTTTAGAGGTTTCCACATTGAACACCTGTGGCACGATTTGGCCAACGCTCAGAATCGGGTTGAGTCTTTGTTAATGGTTCGAGCCGCGGGCTGCTAATCCGCTCGGCAAATAACATCTTGCCCGTGGTCTCGAACGGGGGTTGCCCACCTGCTTTGTGGAGGGCTCGGCGGGGGGCGTACGGGAATCCTTTGACCGATTGCCTCGGCCAATCCCACCCCATGGAGGAGCGGGGTAGCTTCAGGATTGGAGACGGCTAGTGAAAATAAAAGGGGGATTAACCCCCCCCCCCCCCCCCCCGCTAAGGGGAGTGCCGTGCTCCGTTTCCGTAACAATATATATATATATATATATATATATATATATATATATATATATATATATATATATATATATATATATATATATATATATATATATACAGTGTATATATATACAGACGGCATTTAATATGGAATAATTTTTTTTGTGGGGGTGAACTTGCTTTTCAAGATGACTTAGAACCAAAAGTTCATTGGAATTATGTTGAAATTATTCTACATTTTGTTAATGACCTGTAAAAGAAACAAAAACCACATTTGACATTTCGAAACAAATAAATTGATCCTTGAAAGTGATGTAAACTGATATCAAACTCAATTCACGGACAGTACTGTGTTAAACTTCTGTACGTTTTCCAGAAGTATCTCTTTATTTTGCACATTAGCCAAATTTTTTCTCAACAAAAACAAAAGCTAAATTATGACTGGGATTACGGACAGTTAAATTACAGTTCAGTACTTCGTGTAACCCCCACGAGCATTCAGGAGAGCATGTACACGTCGAGGCATGCTGTTCACGGGATTTGCCAAGGTTTGGACAGGAATCGCTTGCCATGCAGTGATAATAGTGTGCTGCAATTCACGCACAGAGGTAGGCTGCTGGTCCAAGTTGTTGATTTGATGCGTTAATTCTGCCCACAAGTTCTCTATCAGATTCATATCCGGGGACATGGCAGGCCACTCCATATGCTCTACACCATGGTCAGCAAGAAAGTGTTGGATCATGCGAGCACGATGAGGCCGTGCATTGTCATCTTGGAAGACAAAGTTTCCTCGAAAGGCTGCATGAGCAAATGGAAGCAATGTTTCTTCCAGAATGACCCTGTACTTGAACTGGTTCAGGTTTCCATTCAGAACAACCATGTCAGTTTTGCCCCCTGCATGAAAAGCAGCCCAAACGGTCACCCCACCACCTCCAGCTTGGACTCTTGGCACTATACAATCTTCATTGTGGGCTTCATGCACTTGTCTGCGCACTCGGACGCGGCCATCTTGACGATAGACCAGAAATCTAGACTCGTCACTGAAAGTCACGTGATTCCAGTGTCCTGGCTGCCATTGACGGTGCTCTCTGGCCCACTGCAATCAGCGCTGGCTGTGTTGTCTGGTCAGGCATGGCTTTCTCAGGGGACGCCTGGCACGATAGCCTGCTTGAACCAGTCGTTGGTTGACTAGCCTTCTGGATACAGGCACATTTGTCAGTTGCTGCCACTCAGCCCTAAGCCGATTAGCTGACTTGGTACGGCCATTGCAGACTAACCGGTGCAGCTGGCGATCATCTCTCCTTGTGGTTCTGCATGGACGTCCTGGCCTCGGTATTGGAGTAGGGACACCCCTCTGAGCATTTTGTTTCAGGATCTTTGACACCTGACCTTGAGTGATGTCATACTGCCGAGCAAGAGCACGCTGTTTCATGCCAGAATTTCGTAAAGCCACCACTCCATCACAAACAACATTGTCAAGTTGACGGACCATCTCCAGAGGAAGCGGCAATAACTTTTGTAGATGTGCAGCAGTTGTTTTCCACTAATACAGAACGCAACAACCCTTATATACCCGATTGTGAAGCCAATCGTCAAATGTACCTGTCCTTACATTTTGTCACGCCACCTGTGATATAATCCTGTTATTGACTTCTTGCTGCGAAAGACAATCAGTGACATGGTTCTTTCAACAAAGACATCACCGAAGGGTAAAGGAAACTCACCCCAGATTGATATACTGAGTTCAGAAAGTAAAGCCAAGTCAAGAAAAAAAATATATCCCATATTAAATGCCAAGTCTGTGTATATATATATATACACACCAAGCCTCACCAAGCGTCGATACAGAGGAACGGGCTTATTTTAGCTGTGGCTAATGACTGTACCTGAGTTGCTGTGTTGTCATGATTTACACCAATCATAATACAAACAATTACTTTGCACAAATGTATTTGTTGTGTTTGTGATATTACATTTTTATAAGCAATTTAGGTAGAAGATTTAGGTTGAATGTTTTTTTTTCAAGAAAGAACCCCTCAGCACACACATAGAGGAAGGGTAGGTGCAGACTCGAAGTTTGGGACGATTACACCTCACCACCATGTAATTCAAAACACCTCACCACCAAGTAATTCAAAACACGGCACCACCACGTAATTCAAAAGACCTCACCACCACGTAATTCAAAATACCTCACCACCACGAAATTAAAAACACCTCACCACCACGAAATTGAAAACACCTCACAGAAATCAAGCACATAATAAAAACACCTCACAACCATAAAACACGTAATAAAAACACCTCACCACAACGAAATTAAAAACACCTCACAGCCATAAAACACGTAATAAAAACACCTCACAGCCATAAAACACGTAATAAAAACACCTCACAGCCATAAAACACGTCATAAAAACACCTCACAGCCATAATTCACATAATAAAAACACCTCACAGCCATAATTCACGTCATAAAAACACCTCACAGCCATAAAACACATAATAAAAACACCTCACAGCCATAAAACACGTAATAAAAACACCTCACCACGAAAATAAAAATACCTCACAGCCATAAAACATGTAATAAAAACACCTCACCACCACGAAATTAAAAACACCTCACAGCCATAAAACACATAATAAAAACACCTCACAGCCATAAAACACATAATAAAAACATCTCACCACCACGAAATTAAAAACACCTCACAGCCATAAAACACATAATAAAAACACCTCACAGCCATAAAACACATAATAAAAACATCTCACCACCACGAAATTAAAAACACCTCACAGCCATAAAACATGTAATAAAAATACCTCACAGCCATAAAACATGTAATAAAAACACCTCACCACCACGAAATTAAAAACACCTCACAGCCATAAAACACATAATAAAAACACCTCACAGCCATAAAACACATAATAAAAACATCTCACCACCACGAAATTAAAAACACCTCACAGCCATAAAACACATAATAAAAACACCTCACAGCCATAAAACACGTAATAAAAACCCCTCACAGCCATAAAACACGTAATAAAAACACCTCACCACCACGAAATTAAAAACACCTCACAGACATTAAACACGTAATAAAAACACCTCACCACCACGAAATTAAAAACACCTCACAGCCATAAAACATGTCATAAAAACACCTCACCACCACGAAATTAAAAACACCTCACAGCCATAAAACACGTAATAAAAACACCTCACCACCACGAAATTAAAAACACCTCACAGCCATAACACACGTAATAAAAACACTTCACCACCACGAAATTAAAAACACCTCACAGCCATAAAACACGTAATAAAAACACCTCACCACCACGAAATTAAAAACACCTCACAGCCATAAAACACGTAATAAAAACACCTCACTGCCATAAAACACGTAATAAAAACACCTCACCACCACGAAATTAAAAACACCTCACAGCCATAAAACACGTAATAAAAACACCTCACCACCACGAAATTAAAAACACCTCACAGCCATAACACACGTAATAAAAACACCTCACAGCCATAAAACACGTAATAAAAACACCTCACCACCACGAAATTAAAAACACCTCAGCCATAAAACACGTAATAAAAACACCTCACCACCACAAAATTAAAAACACCTCACAGCCATAACACACGTAATAAAAACACCTCACTGCCATAAAACACGTAATAAAAACACCTCACCACCACGAAATTAAAAACACCTCACAGCCATAAAACACGTAATAAAAACACCTCACCACCACGAAATTAAAAACACCTCACAGCCATAAAACACATAATAAAAACACCTCACCACCACAAAATTAAAAACACCTCACAGCCATAAAACACGTAATAAAAACACCACACCACCACAAAATTAAAAACACCTCACAGCCATAAAACACATAATAAAAACACCTCACTGCCATAAAACACGAAATAAAAACACCTCACAGCCATAAAACACGTAATAAAAACACCTCACAGCCATAAAACAAGTAATAAAAACACCTCACAGCCATAAAACACATAATAAAAACACCTCAAAGCCACAAAATTAAAAACACCTCACCACCACGTCATTTAAAAACACCTCACCACCAAGTAATTTAAAACACCTCACCACCACATAATTCAAAACACCTCACCACCACATAATTCAAAACACCTCACCACCACATAATTGAAAACACCTCATCACCAACTAATTCAAAACACCTCACCACCACCTAATTAAAAACACCTCACCACCACATAATTATATATACCTCACCACCACGTAATTCAAAACACCTCACCACCACGTAATTATATATACCTCACCACCACGTAATTCAAAACACCTCACCACCACATAATTAAAAACACCTCACCACCACGTAATTATATATACCTCACCACCACGTAATTCAAAACACCTCATCACCAACTAATTCAAAACACCTCACCACCACCTAATTAAAAACACCTCACCACCACGTAATTATATATACCTCACCACCACGTAATTCAAAACACCTCACCACCACGTAATCATATATACCTCACCACCACGTAATTCAAAACACCTCACCACCATGTGATTTAAAAACACCTCACCACCATTAGTCCATGGGCCAGGGCAGATGTCGGTACCACGTGGGGGCACAAAGGCTCGCTATATTTTTTGGAAAGAACATTGGCTGGGGCATATATTTTGATATGACATCCATTCCAAATTGGTAGCTTCATAGTATTTTGGAGGGAAAATGTGTATTTTGGGGCAAAATCCAGTTTTTCGAGAAAAAAAACAAAAAAAAAAACTTGGGACAGGAAATTACTTTTGAAAGTTGAAATTAATAACTATCAACAGTGTTGATTTTTTCAGGTTGTTTACATTACGGTTTTTCTCTGGTTGCCATGGAAACGGCCGTTTTGTGGCAAAAAAGGTGTTTTTTACACTATTTTATAAAAAATTCATATCTCCGTAACAATTCAATATATTTGAATAGTTTCAGCTGAAATTAATTCCTTAGACCCCAAGGTAGTTTTTTAGTAACATATAAGCACAAGATCACATGTCAAAATAGGGAATTTTTGTGGTAGGAGAATATCATTTTTTTGGGAATTTTCAAAAATATCCCAAAAATAATGAAAAAATGAAAAATCAATACATTCATAGTTTTTACACACATTGATCAATACATGTATATCATCACAAAACAAAGAAAATATGCATTCTAGACATCCAAATCATGTCCTTGTTGCTATGGAAATATTTGTTTTGCATAATGCGACATTTCTTGCAATACATCAGTTAAGGATACGTTATCACCGTTATTGCAGTCTGCTTATTTCCCAGCTATTTTACATGCTTAAATACTATTGATCTGGAACCAATGGTCTAACTAGCCATTGTTGCATCATTTGAAAGTCCCCAGACTTACATATACCACTTTAAGAGACTGGTTGCCAGTAACAGAATGGGTGAAATCTTAATGTAATATATGTTGACAACATTCATCACTTCTCAATTGCAAATGTGCTAAAATGTCTCATTTTGCTAAGAAAAACATCAACTTGACTGATACATGTTAATAGTTAGTTCAAGTGTGTTAAATTGCCAAAATTCACATGGTCACAGTTTGACTGTGGTTTATATTTAAGAATCACTGTCATCATCACTATCCTCACTATATACATCTGTTTGCGTGTCGTCCACAGTTTCCTCGAACTGGTTGTCACATTTTTGGTTTTTGCACATTTGGGTACATTTCAAGCCATTCGTAATGCATGGGCAATTCGATGCATCACATAAACGAACACAATTACAGTTCATCAGTTCCAAGACTGCTGATGGTGCTGGCAGACCAGTCATCCATAGAATCTCTAGGCCCCCATTGTCACCTATGGTCCAGCCGCAATCGCTAGGTCGAGGAACTTCGGGTATACACTGGAGCGAGCAACGCCATATGCCAGCTTGGTAGTTTGCCCGTTGAGCATGCTGGAATAGGCAATCCTTGCATGGAGGTAACTGTTCGGATTCCGTGTTGCCCCTCTTTGCACAGAAGAGCTGATAACGACACTCATTCACGTCTGTCAATCCAGTTGATACATACAGATTGCATGTGAAGGCTTCAAGTTTCTGCATAAGTCCCTCGGATACCTGCCAAGACTGACCTAACTCGTTGAAGCACTCTCGGTAGGCTACCACTGACTTAGTTAGTTTTAATCCATGACGTTTTCCTCTGCCAGCAAAAGCACTGACTGAATCGCAGCCTGTAAAGGCATGCAAACCTATCAGAGCTGTGCACAACTCCTCACCAAGGCTGCTTGCAACTTTGCCTATGTCAATGTATGTTCGACGGGTTTTTGTGCTAATTCTCTGATACAATATTTGGCAACGAATACTGTAGAAGAAGGCAATGCTGATCACAAGAATGTCTGTGTCTTCAGCAGTTATGATGACGGCTTTATATCCATTCATTGCTGCATTTGCGGCATGCAGGAGGACTCGCGTGTCTGCTTCCTCTTGTGTACACAACATCGTATTGTCTTCTTCCCATTTGTTTATTGTCAGCTTATAGCAATGTTCCTCACATGTTACATAAAGAACCTTGGTGCCCAATCTGCCCCTGTGCTCTGGTCTCCTCCATTCTTCAATAATGAACTTGTTCAGGCAAGATTTGTTCTGAGGAGTCTGCAAGAATTTTCTCCACTGTTTAATCTTGTGTCCTCTGGTTATATTCTTGAACTGCAGACCCTCTTCCACCCCACGGCTAGATCTTTCAGCATTCTTTATCGACTCATCACGGTAGACATCAAACACGATATCAATCCTCTGGCTGTTGGTGCCCTCATGAAGTGCTAATGTGAGACAACTTTCTGCAAGCTCTGCAAATGTTTGATTGTCCCCTTTCAATCGCTGAACCAAACTCATTCCATCAATGATAGTAGCGGATGGCTGTGGGATGGTTTCAGCAGCATCGATATCCTTTACCAATGCTTTGGCAAGAGCTGATTTGTTGGTTTTTCTCAATGAACCATCCGGTGTCGCCAGGGACCATGGAACGGGGCCAAGTGGGTGCGCGAGTACTTGCTGAAGATTTAACTCTCGGCTCTGAGCTGCAAGAATCATGTGTGCAAACAATTGCTTGTCAGCTCGTAGGATTATTTCCTTCCCATTTGATTGTGTCACATGTTTCTTCTTGGCCATATCTGAGAATGTTTTCAGTTTCTGTTTGACAAGTTTGCTGTGGAAGGTCTGAGTGGGGGGATCAGCCTCCAGACGATTCTTCTTGAAGTTGTTGTATGCTTCAACACCAACAGCATATGCCTTTTTAAAAGTCATCAGCGATGTCTGTGGTGGCAAGCCGTCCAGTAGAAATGCTTACAAGTTCTGACTGATCACCACTCATAGGATTCATCCATTCATGCTCAAGGATATCTGCAACTACCTTGGTATCGATATGATCCTTCTTTATCCGTGGAGTCTGAAGATCAGAGTGAGAAAACTGAGGAGTTGGATGATGTACCATCTCACGCATATGCAACACTACGGTATTCTGATGTCATGTAGTATCGGTGAAGTGATTTTGATTTTAGACTGAACCCTTTGGTGCCCCCAGGTGTTTTGGTGTCCCTGTTAACTGTCTCCTCTATCGTTTGATCAGCTGGGATTCTACCGAAAGGATTCTGGCCTCCTCGTTGGACTGAGAACCCTCCACTTATGAAATGGTCATGTATCTCTGGGTGACTCGATGGAAGTTGTGACATCTGAGCAAAATATATCGGTAGATAACGAAAATAGTTTATTTTGTCATATGCAAATGCCCAAGGGATCAATTGCCTGATGTAGCTCAGATGCAGTAGCCAATCTCCCTCTCTTGATGCCCGTATCAGACCTAGCATGATGACGACCATATCAACATATGACATCCAGAAGCTGGCTAATTCACCTCTACTGCCATCTCGCAAATTTTGCAGGAATATGTCAAAGAGATGGAGAATACGTTTGACACGAGGTTTGTCAAGGACTGCATTCACAGAGTCTTGATTGATGTCATCACATGTCAGTTCAATGCATTGAATGGCATCATCTAAGATGACAACATCTGCCATGTGATTGGTTTGCAACCATGGGATGATTGCTTCCATGCCAATCTTAGAATGGTTTCATAGACTAGCTTGTGAAGTCTGACCGCTCTATTGTATTGATGTCCGTCCATCACTGCTTGCACAGAGCCCTGAGCGATTATCCCAGATTCTACAGCAAGTTCTCGCAGACCTGCATCTTGAAAACGCTTGCCCATGGTGGATTGGAAGTTCATTATTGTATGGAAATCGCCCATCCTGAGAACAAGACCGCTAAAATTTTCAGGGTGCTTCCAAACAATCTCAGCACTCTTTGCATACAATGCTTGATCGAACACTAATACCATGCTAGGCAGCTGCAATTCACGTCTGATCATCTCAGACTGAATCAGAATTTCAAAAACAGTTGACATCTCTGTTGCTGGTGCATTTATAGTTAGTAGATAACTTATGGTGTTAGGCATAACATTGACATTGTTACGAGCCAGAATGTTGAGAATCCTGTCCAGCTCGGCACAGTACCATCTTGTTGGCGAAATATCATCCATAACCGATTCTTTAACTGCGCTTCTGTAACTGCATCTGTAGCATTTGGTTCAATCGAAATAATTGGTGCTGGACCAACCCGTTCCCCAGAATTTTACTGAGGAAGAGGGGCCTCTTCAATGTCGATGGATCTCTTTTTGCTTTTTGTAACAGGTGTTTTCGGCTGTTCTTGTATGGGTCCAATAAACTTGTCCTGGATTGCAATGACGTTCACACGGTGTGAAGTTCCGCCACCACTCAGTGTTTCTTCAAGTTTATCAATGTTGTCCCACACAAGGGTAGTGGCCTGCAAAACCAGAACGCTGGCTGGCAGACTGACCTCAGATATGGAGCCAAACTTCTGCATACACAATGCTGTCTCTATTTGCTCCATCATTGAGTATGAGATACAATGTCCAAGTCTGTTAAGAATTTTAATGAGCTCAACATTTCCTGTGATACACTTGACCACAAGAGCCAACAAGATATGTTTTGGTGGACGACGCCTACCGTCAGTAACCGCATATATTAAATCTTGGCCTTTTGAGCAAACCTGCCTTTCGACACGAACACTAGAGTTTGTTCTGCCTTGCTGGCCTGTTATGATCATTTGCAGAAAATGTGTAACTGCATTAGGTATGTGTGCGGATTCAGCAGTGAGTTCTGATGGTTGTGGTGGCCAATCTTCCAATAATCTCTGGTTTCGAATGACAGTACGCATTTGTAAGGCAGCTTTGGTTACTACTGACATCGGGTCACTTTCTGATGCTTGTAATGCATTTATTGTCATCTTCAGTTCCATGTTATCTCTGGCAAGTTCATCCCTTGACAAGGTATCAGGATATACTAACAATTTGCCACTGTCATTTTGAACAAAATGAAGCAATCCACCAAACTCGCTCTCCAATCTGCGGCGGATATGCTTTTTGGTGGGGTCCTTTACCTCCACAATGCCGGACATTTTCATTGATAATTGTAGTCGCAGTGTCATATCAGTCAGATATATCACTTTGGGCTTTTGAATGATTTCATTTCGAATGAATTTGAATAACTCATTGTATGAGAGTTTCTCAGCAGCCTGGTAGACAGATTCGTCAGTTTCCATATGGGCAATGTCGCCATTGTCACTGCAGCTGGCAGGTACCTTCTCTTCTCTTGTATAATGACGATAGCATGACCTATGGTAATGGCCCTCTGCAGCTACAAGATCCCTGATAAGAACAGCAAGAATTCTTTGGTCCATCTTTCATATGGCAACCTGTCTGATTGTTGAGTCAGCCCGTAGCTGAGTACATTGTACAAGTCTTTCCTTAGAATGCTGCCCCTTCAGATATTTGTTACTGTTTTGACAAAATATGCACTTTGCTTCATAAACTCGAGAAGAGCTTGGCTCCTGCCTCAGTACCACTTGTCGGGAATGTTCAGCCATGTCTGCATTTTCCCCGGGTTCCGTGGTACATAATCGATCAAGGTTCCTTTTTAATGTGAAAACACTGGGGCATTTACGATGATATTGCACAGGTGGGATATGTCCCTCAGCCAGGTCCACTGCGATAGTCAGAATAGGCTGATGGTTTCTGATTTCTGCTGCCCTTAACAATGTCTGCCATGACTGCAAGTCCTTTGGTGACACCAGTTTAGAATCGTCATCTGTACAGTGGATCAAGCAGTCTGTACACAACCGCTTTGGTGGAATTAGACCATCTTCCTCCATTCTCAATGTGCCTCAGTCTGGAAAGATATAAATGGATAAATGCCCATTACCAACCATGCATACCTGACAAATGTGTGTAAAAACTATGAATGTATTGATTTTTCATTTTTTCATTTTTTTTGGAATTTTTTGGAAAATTCAAAAAAAAATGATATTCTTCTACCACAAAAATTCCCTATTTTGACATGTGATCTTGTGCTTATATGTTACAAAAAAACTACCTTGGGGTCTATGGAAATGATTTCAGCTGAAACTATTCAAATATATTGAATTGTTACTGAGATATGAATTTTTTATAAAATAGTGTAAAAAACACCTTTTTTGCCCCAAAACGGCCGTTTCCATGGCAACCAGACAAAAACCGTAATGTAAACAACCTGAAAAAATCAATACTGTTGATAGTTATTAATTTCAACTGTCAAAAGTAATTTACTGTCACAAGTATTTTTTTTTTTAATTTTTCCCAAAAAACTGGATTTTGCCCCCAAAATACACATTTTCCCTCCAAAATACTATAAAGCTACCAATTTGGAATGGATATCATATCAAAATATATGCCCCAGCCCATCTTCTTTACCAAAAATATAGTGAGCCTTTGTCCCCCCGACTGGTACCGAAAAGTCAATTTTGAGTGATTGGCCCATGGACTACATGTGATATTAAAACACCTCACCACCACGTCATTTAAAAACACCTCGCCACCACATAATTCAAAATACCTCACCACCACGTGATTCAAAACCACCACAACGTTATTAAAAATACTTCACAACCACGGAAACAAAAGTTTGAGGGAGTCGTTAAGTGACAACACAGACACTGCCCAGATGTGTCGATATATAGATAAATGACTGTACCCGAGTTGCCGTTTTGTCATGGTTTAAACCAATCATAATTGAAACAATTATTTTGCACAAATGTATTTGTAATATACGTGATATCACATTTTATAAACAATTGAAGTTGAAAAAAAAATGTTTCCCATAAAATTCCAAAAAAAACAAACAAAAAAAAAAATTGCAATAAAAAAAAAATATACCCTTAGGACGTACCGACGGGAGAGATATGTGCATACCAGAAGTTTGGTACGATTTCACAAAAGTTTGAGAAAGTAGTTCAGTGACAACACAGGACAAGACAACACAGGACAGGACAGACGCTGCACAAATATATATATATATATATATATATATATATATATATTGTTACGGACACGACTTAGATGTTATGATGGGCTGAGCGGAATGGCCGCCGTGTTCGCACAGTTTACCCGATTACTCTCGAACGTTGGCCGAATCGCGCTACGCTAGATCAATGAAGGAAAGGACACAACGGCTGGGTTAAATGACACGACACAAGGGGTACTGTTCTCAAGACCTCCGGAGGAGGATATAATATGGTTATGCAGAACGTTTAGATTACACGGCACAGAGGTACAGCACAGAAAGATGGGCACTTATACACGGTCTTATCTTAGCCCCGACAGACCACAGACAAACGGGACAAGACTGACTCACACAGGGATTGATGGCAAGGAAGGGCAGGCAGTCGATGGCTCAAGGTGCACCTTGGCTCAGGGGCAGAATCGACTCGGTCCGGTCCAGAGATGCGGGAGGTATCTCTCAGCGCTAGGAGGTGGCGTCCTTTCTTCTTCGTAGCTGAGGCGCATCTGACGTCACCTCCGTCTTCCTGCGCATGTCCAGCGGGGAGTGACACGCCCTCGGCTCGTTAGCTCCGCCCCAGATGGAATCGGTCCGCCGCTTCTTATTGGGTGCGGGGGGTTACCGGGCTCCGCCCTTGACGAGGAGCTGACAGTCAGCCCCTGCGTGGTAACCCCGTCGGAGCACATGGTCAATGGCGGCTAACCAAGCCGGAGTGAGGACGCGCACTCCCCGCGCCGCTGTTGTTGTTGTTGGTGTTGTTGTTCCATGAGGAAGACATGCGGGGAGGTATTGGGAGGTCCTAAACTTACTAACGGTGCCATACAATCACATTCTGGTGCAACGAAGAGTCAGAATTAATGGAAACGAGTCCTTAACTGACATAGACTAAGAATAACTAGCAAGATGTCCTATAGTTGTCTACGTGAGATGCGGTGAACCTGGGCACGACATTTAATGGGGGAAAAAGGGGAAGGTCGGGGCTACAGAGTGTTGTTTACAGACAATGGGACTAGGGAATGGGGGATTGGGGATAGTTGGGGAGTATTGGGGAAATAGGGGAATATTTACAAGCGGATATGGATGGAGGCCAAATCCCATATCCGCAACATTGCACCCTTCTCTACCTCGGGGCGGCCCGACCCGATAAATCTTTACCTACGTTAGTGTGGCACTCAGATGTAGTTCCCTCTACTATTAACTCACCCCTGAGTGCGACAGTTTTACAGATGTTCACAAATGAGTAAATATGTCCCCATGCGACGTTGCACCCTTCTCCTCACAGAAACACACCCACAGGATAACCGAATCGCGGAAAGAATCCTCAAACTAAACATACAGCCGGTAGGGAGCATTATTTACACAAGACTACACTGATATTTACACTACGATCCAGGACCTGTTTTTGGAGGAACACATGCAGATGTTATGCATAGAGAGAGCACGCATGCCAGCATCGATACACCAACCCACGAGTGCTCTGTGGCCCTACGGCCTTTAATAATGTGCAGAGCACCCCATCCAAGCACCAAAAGCACCACCCCATCATGTACAGTCAGCACCATCCGGTGCACCAATAAAGTGTTCGATAATCACCGGTGGTGTCGCAGCCGGCCGATGTTCTGCCGCTGGTCTTGCCTTGGAGCCCACTTGGTGTTCTGGCTTCCTTCAAAAATAAAGAAAGGCGCCAACCGCGTCCATTTCTAAATTGTGGCCGTCAGGGGGCCAACTATTAGTGGTTCACCTGTATGGCATAGGTGCCACGTTGACCCATAGGTCCATCAACGGGTGGTGCTTGCCCGCAAAAGAACTGCGGTCCATTGTGGGCGGCCACAAAAATTGCGGTCCATATGGTGTATCGATCCAGGCAGCAAGCAGCGAAAGTGCAGGCCCACAACTGCGGAGCCAGCACCTCTCTCTCCTCTCTCTCTGCCCCAAAGCCAGATCCTCGGAGGTGGGAGACAAAAGAAGGGAGACAAGTGAGTAAGGTGGTAAGGGCGCAAAAGTGCATGCAATATAAGGTAATGCACACTGGGGGCACATGGGAACCAGGTGTTACGTGGTCCTCCCGGTAACTACCTGGTCTTGGTGACCCCCGGACCGTGGGAGGGACCCCGCCAGAAAGATATATGGTTTATACGCTTTCGTAACGCAATCAATATGAATTCCGGTCAAGAAGAAACCCCACACCAAGGATCCGGAATAATCAATAATATATTCACTGAGCAATCAACAACCATCAACAATGCACAATCAATATTACAACCATGTGAACTCATCTACACAAACTCTAAGATGGCCATCTTAATCTTATACATTCCTCACGTGAGCCCCACTCCTGACTCCCTCCGTGGTCAATGTCTCTCCTCTCCGCACACGGGCGGTTGAACGAGCCCCGGGCGGACGGGCTCTAAACGTGCCGTCTCGGACTGGGGCCGCGGCTGCAGCGCACCTCCTTGCCAAGCCACGGGGCAAACCCAGCGCGGCGTCCAACGTGTGCGAGGCCCCAAGTGCGACCCTTACGCGTCCTTGTAGATGGGCAAAAACCCAGCGCGGCTTCCGACGCGAGCGAGGCCCAACGTGCGGACCCGTACGCGTCTTTGTAGACGGGGCAAAACCCAGCGCGGCTTCCGACGCGAGCGAGGCCCAACGTGCGGACCCGTACGCGTCTTTGTAGACGGGGCAAACTGTCCCGGACGCTTGGTTTCGTGCACGAACTCACGGTGACTGGACGTGTCAAAAGGTATTTTACCGCCCAGGTAACTCCTCTCGCCAGACGTTTCGCAACGGCGCGTTTTCCGCGCAGCGTAAGGTCGATTCCACCTTCTCGTCGTCGCGGGGCGAGGAAGAAGAAGCACCGTCCTTTTCTCTCCTCGTCTTTTCTTCTTCCGTTTCCCGGCCACTTCCGTTTTCGGCCACTGGTTCCGAAGGGCTCCTGACCCTCCCATCACAACAACCCTTAATATAATACACACGGATAAGCAACCTGAATGGTAATTTACATACATTCACCTAAATATGTAACACTCCCCCCCTTCAAGAAAGAAAGTTTGAACCCAGCGAAAACTTTCTTTGCCGGCCAATTTGGAGAAACAAACCAGATCACTCAACCCCCCCCACATTATCCGTTCCCCCCGGGCACAGTTATCACTTAAAAATAAAGCAACCAAAATTTCACCCCAACCCCTCCAGATTACTCCCTCTGGACTAAGTACCAACAACGACCTTGTCCCTGCCAAATCAAACTCCATCTCAGGACCCTCTGACTTGGCCCGTCCGTATCTTGGTAATGAAGGTTAAGGGTTGATCAAAGATCCAAAGTTAAGCAACTCGATAGCACCTTTTCCGGGAGGCCAAGCCGAGTATTCACTACATGGATGCCTTTAGGAACGCGGAGTTCACGGTTAGTCCGTGCAGGAAAGTTCTCTACATGGGCGCCTTGAGGAACGTGGAGTTCACGGTTAGCCCGTGCATGAAAGTTCACTACCTGGACGCCTTTAGGAACGGCGTTCACGGTTAATTCGTGTAGGAATCTTGGCTCGGCGGCTCCGCCGCCTTCAGTGCTTCAACTTCTCAGAACTTCCCTAATAATTAGGGTGGGACCACTGGTCCCTGTAGTCCCATGAATAGCGGTCTCCTTCTCGGCCACCACCAAAACTACCGCCCAGTTGTCCTCTCCTGTAGACCTCTCGACGCCTACGAAATGCCTTCCCTACTGTTATGGTCCGACCCTCCAAATCCTTGCCATTCCAATTCTTCTCTGCCTCTCTGGCGTCTTTTGTGCTGGCAAACGTGACAAAGCCGAACCCTCTTGACTGTTGCGTTGCCCAGTCTCTTACCAACCGCACTTCCACCAGCGGCCCATATCTGTTGAAGACAGAGGTCAGAACTTCTTCCTCTGTGTTGAAGTTCAGTCCCCCTACAAATAACTTGGCACTTTTGTCGCCATCCCGAGCTGGTGTGGCGTTATTTTCCCTGCTGGGCTCTTTACCAACCCTCAGGTTACCATAAACTTGACCCCCGGCCAAATCATTCCCAATAACCACAGATACACCCTCTACAGGAAGCGTGGCTTGTAAACCGACGGTGACCGGTCCTGACACCAAATCGGACTCCAAATGGATGACATGAAGGGGAGCACTAACACCGCCCCCGATCCCCTGTAAACGAACACTATCCCCCGTTGCCGTCTCCTCGGACCATGGCAAAATGCCTTCAAGCATTAAAGATTGATGTGCCCCTGTGTCCCTCAATATCCTAACCGGTTTCCGGTTAGTCGAGGCTCCATCCCGTGACACAAACCCCTCTGAAATAAAGGGTTGGTAACCCTTTTGATGGCGATTTCTCACAATGGCCATTGCGTTTGGAGTCGTAGTCGTCGGACTCCGCTCTGGGTCTTCGCTTTTCATGCGGTAACAACTGGACATCAAGTGTCCAGGTTTCTTGCAAAAAGCGCAAGTAGGCCCGGAGGAAAAACTCGTGGTCTGCCTCGGGCCCCCCGAACTATAAGTTTGTCTTGGGCCCTCATCCCTCCGATTTCGAACCGGTGGGGTATCATAGTTGTCCCCATAATCCTCTCGAGGCCGCCGCCATGTATGGTCGTTCTCCGCACCTGCTGTTCCCCACCTCCCCTGCGGAGATCTAGGCGAGGAGTTAGGTTCGTGGACCCCTATTCGGTGGGTTAAGGCATAATCATCTGCCATGGTGGCTGCGTCCCACAACTTTGGTACCTTCTTTTCCTGCAGGTACACTTTGATGTCCTCGTGGACACACTGCTGGAATTCCTCCACCAGGATCAAGTCCCGCAATTTCTCGAAGTCTTTCCCGACTCCTTTTGACTCACACCACCGATCAAACATGTTTTCTTTCACTCTGGCAAACTCCACATGGGTCTCACTCTCCCTCTTCCTGGCATTCCTGAATTTTTGCCTGTAAGCTTCCGGAACCAACTCATAGGCCTTGAGGATGTGCTTCTTCAGTACCTCATAATCTGCACATTGGTCCATTGGTAGCGCCGAATAAATTTCCTGAGCTTTCCCCACCAGCACACTTTGTACGAGTATGGTCCAGGCCTCCTCCGGCCAGTTTAATTGTCGAGCCACTTTCTCAAAGTGTGGGAAGAATTTCGCGACTTCCTTTTCACTGAACGGTGGAACCAGCCTCACATGTCTGCCCACATCCCAGGTTTTCTGGTTAGGTGTCGACCCCGTCAGCAAGGGTGGTGCCTCTCCCCGTTCTCTCATTAACTCCAGCTCCTTGCATTTGATTTCTTGCTGAAGCTCCATGTCACGTTCCTTTAATTCCCTTTCCGCTTTTCTCTCCTCTGCTTCGAGGTCCCTTGCAGCTCTCCTTTCCTCTGCTTGTTCCTTTTCTCTTCTTTCCTGGAGTTCTCGTTCCACTCTCCTTTCCTCTGCTTGCTTCTCTTCTCTCCTCTCTTCTGCTTTCCTTTCCTCTTCTGCTCTTTCCTTTTCTGCTTTCCTTTCTTCTTCTGCTCTTTCCTTTTCTGCTTTCCTTTCTTCTTCTGCTCTTTCTTTTTCTGCTTTCCTTTCTTCTTCTGCTCTTTCCTTTTCTGCTTTCCTTTCTTCTTCTGCTAACCTTTCCTGGAGTTCTCGTTCCACTCTCCTTTCTTGTGCTTGTTTCTCTTCTCTTCTCTCTTCTGCTTTCCTTTCTTCTTCTGCTCTTTCCTTTTCTGCTTTCCTTTCCTCTTCTTTTATCCGTTCCTGGCTCCGTAATTGCAACTCCAGTTTCCGGAGCTCAACGTCTTCTGGTTCTTCGGGTAGCCACTCCCAGGCTAACTCGTCCCATGTTCCTAATCCCACCATAGATTGTATCACCGTGGCCTGCAACTCTGCCTTCCTCAAATTAGTTCGGACCTCCAAGTTAAAATGTTTGGCCAATTTCAAGAGATCCGACTTTAGCAACGCTCGGAACTGTGCCTCACTCGGGGTTACCCCAAAGTTCTGTGCCACAAACGCCATGGTGCCTATCGTTAACACCTGTTAACCTTCACCCCAAGACTTTCCCCAATTTCTCAAAAAAAAATATTACCAATTAATAATTAATTAATAAATTTTAATTACCAAAAATATTATTATTTTATTATTTTATACACTTTTAGATCCCGGACGTAGACCCAATTGCGAAACCGCAAATCGTAATCCCGGACGAGCCCCCAATTCTGTTACGTGGTCCTCCCGGTAACTACCTGGTCTTGGTGACCCCCGGACCGTGGGAGGGACCCCGCCAGAAAGATATATGGTTTATACGCTTTCGTAACGCAATCAATATGAATTCCGGTCAAGAAGAAACCCCACACCAAGGATCCGGAATAATCAATAATATATTCACTGAGCAATCAACAACCATCAACAATGCACAATCAATATTACAACCATGTGAACTCATCTACACAAACTCTAAGATGGCCATCTTAATCTTATACATTCCTCACGTGAGCCCCACTCCTGACTCCCTCCGTGGTCAATGTCTCTCCTCTCCGCACACGGGCGGTTGAACGAGCCCCGGGCGGACGGGCTCTAAACGTGCCGTCTCGGACTGGGGCCGCGGCTGCAGCGCACCTCCTTGCCAAGCCACGGGGCAAACCCAGCGCGGCGTCCAACGTGTGCGAGGCCCCAAGTGCGACCCTTACGCGTCCTTGTAGATGGGCAAAAACCCAGCGCGGCTTCCGACGCGAGCGAGGCCCAACGTGCGGACCCGTACGCGTCTTTGTAGACGGGGCAAAACCCAGCGCGGCTTCCGACGCGAGCGAGGCCCAACGTGCGGACCCGTACGCGTCTTTGTAGACGGGGCAAACTGTCCCGGACGCTTGGTTTCGTGCACGAACTCACGGTGACTGGACGTGTCAAAAGGTATTTTACCGCCCAGGTAACTCCTCTCGCCAGACGTTTCGCAACGGCGCGTTTTCCGCGCAGCGTAAGGTCGATTCCACCTTCTCGTCGTCGCGGGGCGAGGAAGAAGAAGCACCGTCCTTTTCTCTCCTCGTCTTTTCTTCTTCCGTTTCCCGGCCACTTCCGTTTTCGGCCACTGGTTCCGAAGGGCTCCTGACCCTCCCATCACAACAACCCTTAATATAATACACACGGATAAGCAACCTGAATGGTAATTTACATACATTCACCTAAATATGTAACACAGGTGAGACAGGTACGTTCCTACCGTACGCCCCCCCCCCCCACCAGGTAACCTACATTGCCCCTCCCTTACCCCTTACTGTATCCACAAAACACAACACTACCCATAAACATCTACTTTACACATCAACAAACGTCCCTACTGTCTTCCCCGTTCCTCCCATAAACCAAATTCGTCTTCTCTCCCTCCTAACCAATCAAATTTGCCATTTCCAACTCTCATCAAAATTTGCCATCTCCAATTCATCATCAGTCCCTCCGAAGGAGGGAGAGATGGAATCACCCCAATGTCTCATCCACGTCGTGATGCGTCTCACCAATCCAACCAGCAATTCTTATTTCCTGCAACACAGAATAAAGGAACACAGGTGTGGAGTCATCATCATCACCACAGGTAAGTGGCTGCGTATGGTGCGACAGGTTCATCAATCCTAACTATTTCCTAAATGACTTTAACAACTTTACATTACCCGGGGTCTTTCTCCTGCCAAACCATTGGCCAACTTACACTATGGGTTCTAAAAACCAATTCCCATTGACCAATCTGTGGTGCCTCTCAATTTGGGGTCTCACTCCCCCGATTCATCTCCCGGTGCCCTCGCACAATTTCTGGGCTGTGACGTGTAGCTCTCCCAGCAGGTCTACCCACCTGCACACCTCCACCACTGCAGTTGCCTCCGAGCTTATCTGCTCCTTACCCTAACCTATCTACCTGGGGAAGGCCCTCTGGCGCTCTCCCCACTCGGTGCCCTCTGGCACTGGGCTACCCGGGTCCGTCCTCCGGATCCTCGGGCCCCATCCACAACAACTACTACCGGCTCCCAGAGCCCACCTGCGGCCTCACCTGGCCGACATCCTCACAGTGGTGGAGTGCCCAAACCAACTACACACACTAACAGGCTACACGCCCAGCCATTTCCACAACACTAATGCACCCATCCACAATCCATTCTGCAACCGCACCACAAATGCCAATATCCCACCACAATTTACCTATACCCTCTACCTAACACTTACACTACCCGCCCCGGGTATCCGTGATGGGGGTCCACTCTTCCCCCATTCACACCTTCGCACCATGCACACCACTCCGTACCACTTACTCCATGTATTCCACACACCTGTACTTGCACACCTGTGCTCTCACACCTGGTGCCGCCTGCACCCTTCTCTCCCCAAGCGCATTCGCGCTGATCCACAACACTCACTACTCACACACTGCTCCACACACCTGTCCAGTTCTCACACAGCATCATCTCATCTAACTACTCCCCTCTGAAACTTGCACTTCCCAGTCGTCCCTTTAAACTATTGCGCTCCCTCGTCATTATAATCCACACTAATCTACCTGCGTCCCCACTACAGGTATCATTGTCACTAACTAACCTTAACGTTACCTAATGTCATCTTCGCTAGATCCCTACACACCATATCCTAACCCACCCGGGCTCGTTTTCACTGCCATACACCCCATAAACTATTGCGCATTTGCCCCCATTTTGTGAGGGATGACAGAGTTGCCATCCCACCACATCGGGCATCTCCCACTACCAATTTTGCACATCAAATTTCAACAAATCAAAAATTTGCCAATCACTACTCATCATCTGCCAATCATTACTGCCAATCCTTTGCCAATCATCAAATTTTGTTTTTCTCTAATTTTGGGTCCAAAACACTAACCTCATCACACAGTCTACTCACTAATGCCTCTCGGTGCGCCAATTCCTGTCCAAAGCTCGGCTTCGTACAGCCAAGCCATGAATGCGGGTTGTTTGGTGCCAGCGGCTGGATATGTCCCGCATTCGGTGCAGGGAAGGAGGTTTACCCGGGCCGAGATCCCACGCACCATCTCGGCACGGAGCCATCCCATGGCCCGATCTCGACCTGCCGGAATGCCTCAACAAAAAGTGGTCGCCGTGACGACCCTTCCTATCGGGCTGCCAACTCCGCCTAGTGGAGCACGGACGCGGCCGTTCAAAGCGAGGCCCGGCACGCACCGAGGGCCCGATTCGGCTATAAGTCGTTCTAACCTCTAAGCCGGTTACCGTCGATGCTTCACCTGCACGCTTGCATGCATACGCTACCCCTTTCTTGCTCATACATGCAGCCGTTTCCATGCTCCTCGTCGTACCTCTTCTTACACACCTCGGTACACTCATTCCGCTCACCGACTTGGTCACACACCTGACCACCGAACACCTTGGCACACATTCGTCGCTCGCACACCTCACCAACACACCTCTTCGCGCCCCCTCCTCGGTCACCTCCTCTGTGACAATCACAGGTGTGCTCTCACTCGCACACCCACCCACGTGCCTCACTACCAATTCCAGCGTGCATTCCCACTCACGCTCTACCATTCCAGGTGTGCATCCTTCCATTCCAGGTGTACATCCTCGCTCACCTGTCACAACCAACTCACGCTCCTTGTCACTCTCACTACTCTCACCTCCACTCTTGACAACGCACTCACCCTTACTCCCGACAGCGCACTCTTTCCCCATGCACCTGTCCGTTACACACCTTTCTCGTGCACACTCTTGCGCACACTCTCCCGTCACACCCTCTGTAACACTTACCACACCGCGCTTCCATGTGCTCCCTCGCACACGCGCTACGACCGACTCACTCTCGCCAGCACCCTCACTCCTTGGCACGCACTTTTTCCTCACACACCCCAGAGTCGGACTTTCTCGCACACCTCCTTTTTCGCACACCAGACCTGTCGCACACTTCACCAACGGCCTCTCACGAACACCCGGGTCCATCTCGACCCCCAAGCTTCTTAAATCACCTGGCGCATCATACGCACGACCATATTGGTCACCACTTACACCGGGTCCTCTTCCTCTTCGCTTCTCCTCCATCACCTGCGAATCCCTCATCCGGTTAATGAGCACATCATCACGATCCAAATACAGACTTTGGACCAATTCTTTTACCTCCTCTTTTATCTCTTTCTTATCCTCTCTCCGTCGCTTCTTAATTTCGCTCACCCCTTCTTCCACTTCTTCTAATTTCTGCTTCACCTCTTTTATGTCCCGGTACATCTCCTCAAGCTCATCCTCTAAGGCTACCTTGACCGTTTCCATGTGCGTCCTCACCTGCCGGTCCTTCGTCTCCATTACCTCTATCACCTCGTCCAACCTCGTTGTCAGTCCCTCACGTACCATCTGACATTCCCTCTTCGTCGCTACCAAGTCATTTTTTAGGTCATTTTGTGTCGCTTTTAACCCTCCTAATACCGCAGTGTTCCTTTGAACCTGCTCCGTTAGTCCTTTTTGTCCCTCCGTCAGCTGTTCCACCTCCTGCGTCAGGTCCTCTATGCCCCCTTGTAACTTTACAGTCCCCTTTCTCACCTCCTTCTCCATGTGCTCCTTACAGTGCCTCACCTCCACGCGCACTCCTCCGACCTCCTCACTCACACCTCTTCTGATCTCTTCTCCCATCACTTGCATCTCCTGCCCAGATGCCACCCTCATCTGCTCCATTTCCTCCCTGTGAGCATCCAGTTTGGTTTCTACCCCCATTCTAACCCCCTCTATCTGCTGCCCCATTTGTTTAACTTCCCTTTCCGCTTGGTCCCTCATGTCCCTCAATTTGCCTTCCATACTGTTTTCTAACCCCTCTAACCCCTTTTTCATTCCCTCTATCTGATTCTCCTGGGCAGCCATTCTATTTTCAACCCCCATTAACCCATGTTTCACCCCTTCTATCCCATTGTCTAACCCCTCTAATTTCTTGTCTAATCCCTCACCGGTACCCCTTGCTTCGTCCCTCATTACCCCCATTTGGTTTCCCATTACCCCCAATTGCTCACTCTGAGCCCTCGCTTCGTCCCTCATTACCCCCATTTGGTCCTCCAATCGCTCACCCAATCGCTTACTATCAGCCCTCATTTGCTCACTATTCTGGGCCATAAGGGCCTTCATTTGTATTAAAAACAGGTTCAAATCCACCGGTGGCGCTACCACGGTCGCGGGCGCGGTCGCCGTGGCCATGTGCGAGGCGCCATTTTGCGCGCCCGTAACCTCGTGCGCGACGACGCCATTTTGCGACCCTGCTACCCTCACTGCTTCGCTCTCCTCATGTCCCTCATTTTGGTCCTGGATCGACCCTGCCTCACTCTCCTCTACCGGAACCCAGCCGTCTTGATTTGCCATAGCGCGACTTTCAAAATTCGGGTTTTTTTTTTTTTTTTTGTAAAACACAATCAAATTTCGCCGTTATAATTTCGAGCGCGTGAAACGCTCTCCGGGACCGATCCCACTCCTGACACCAATTGTTACGGACACGACTTAGATGTTATGATGGGCCGAGCGGAATGGCCGCCGTGTTCGCACAGTTTACCCGATTACTCTCGAACGTTGGCCGAATCGCGCTACGCTAGATCAATGAAGGAAAGGACACAACGGCTGGGTTAAATGACACGACACAAGGGGTACTGTTCTCAAGACCTCCGGAGGAGGATATAATATGGTTATGCAGAACGTTTAGATTACATGGCACAGAGGTACAGCACAGAAAGATGGGCACTTATACACGGTCTTATCTTAGCCCCGACAGACCACAGACAAACGGGACAAGACTGACTCACACAGGGATTGATGGCAAGGAAGGGCAGGCAGTCGATGGCTCAAGGTGCACCTTGGCTCAGGGGCAGAATCGACTCGGTCCGGTCCAGAGATGCGGGAGGTATCTCTCAGCGCTAGGAGGTGGCGTCCTTTCTTCTTCGTAGCTGAGGCGCATCTGACGTCACCTCCGTCTTCCTGCGCATGTCCAGCGGGGAGTGACACGCCCTCGGCTCGTTAGCTCCGCCCCAGATGGAATCGGTCCGCCGCTTCTTATTGGGTGCGGGGGGTTACCGGGCTCCGCCCTTGACGAGGAGCTGACAGTCAGCCCCTGCGTGGTAACCCCGTCGGAGCACATGGTCAATGGCGGCTAACCAAGCCGGAGTGAGGACGCGCACTCCCCGCGCCACTGTTGTTGTTGTTGGTGTTGTTGTTCCATGAGGAAGACATGCGGTGAGGTATTGGGAGGTCCTAAACTTACTAACGGTGCCATACAATCACATTCTGGTGCAACGAAGAGTCAGAATTAATGGAAACGAGTCCTTAACTGACATAGACTAAGAATAACTAGCAAGATGTCCTATACTTGTCTACGTGAGATGCGGTGAACCTGGGCACGACATTTAATGGGGGAAAAAGGGGAAGGTCGGGGCTACAGAGTGTTGTTTACAGACAATGGGACTAGGGAATGGGGGATTGGGGATAGTTGGGGAGTATTGGGGAAATAGGGGAATATTTACAAGCGGATATGGATCGAGGCCAAATCCCATATCCGCAACAATATATATATATATATATATACAGGGTGAGTCAAAAGTAGCGCCCGGTTTCTGTTTATATATTGTTACGGACACGTGGATTAAGATGTTATGATGGGCCGAGCGGAATGGCCGCCGTGTTCGCACAGTTTACCCGATTACCCCCACTCACCCGATTCCACCCGACGTTGACCAAGTCGCGCTATGCTAAATCAATGATTTGGAAAGGACACAACGACTGGGATAAATGAAACGACACAAGGAGTACAGTTCTCAAGACCTCCGGAGGAGGATATAATTGGTGGTGGAGAAAAGGGGTAGATTACAAGGTATGAGGTAAAGCACAGAAGAGATAGGCACTTAGACACAATCTTATCTATCCCAGACAGACCACAGACAAACGGAACAAGACTGACTTACACAGGGATTGATGGCAGGGAAGGACAGGCAGTCGATAGCACAAGGTGCACCTTGGCTCAGGGGCAGAATCAAGCACGGTCCAGTCCAGAGATGCGGGGAGGTATTGCAGCGCTCGGAGGTGGCGTCCTTTTCTTTCCAAGCTGAGGGCGCATCTGACGTCACCTCCCTCTTCCTGCGCATGCTCAGCGGGGAGTGACACGCCCTCGGCTCGTTGGCTCCGCCCCAGATGGGATCGGTCCGCCGCTTCTATTGGGTGCGGGGGGTTACCGGGCTCCGCCATTGACAAGGAGTTGACAGCGAGCCCCTACGTGGTAACCCCGTCGAGCACATGCTCGATGGCGGCTCGTTGGAAAGGCTTGGTGCCCTTTCAACACCCCCTACCAACCAAGCCGGAGTGAGGACGCACACTCCCCGCGCCGCCGCCGCTGTTGTTGTTGTTGTTGTTGTACCATGAGGAAGAGCTGCGGGGAGGTATTGGGAGGTCCTAAACTTCCTAACAGTGCCATACAATCACATTCTGGTGCAACGAAGAGTCAGAATTAATGGAAACGAGTCCTTAACTGACATAGACTAAGAATAACTAGCAAGATGTCCTATAGTTGTCTACGTGAGATGCGGTGGACCTGGATGCGACATTTAATGGGGGAAATAGGGGAAGGTCGGGTCTACAGAGTGTTGTTTACAGAAAATGGGACTAGGGAATGGGGGATTGGGGATAGTTGGGAAGTAGGGAGGAAATAGGGGAATATTTACAAGCGGATATGGATGGATCCAAATCCCATATCCGCAACATTGCACCCTTCTCTACCTCGGGGCGTCCCGACCCGATAAATTTTTACCTACTTTAGTGTGGCACTCAGATGTAGTTCCCTCTACTATTAACTCAACCCTGAGTGCGACAGTTTTACAGATGTTCACAAATGAGTAAATATGTCCCCCTGCGACGTTGCACCCTTCTCCTCACAGAAACACACCCACAGGATAACCGAATCGCGGAAAGCATCCTCAAACTAAACATACAGCCAGTAGGGAGCATCATTTATACAAGACTACACTGATATTTACACTACGATCCAGGACCTGTTCTTTGAGGAACACATGCAGATGTTATGCATAGAGAGAGCACGCATGCCAGCATCGATACACCAACCCACGAGTGCTCTGTGGCCCTACGGCCTTTAATAATGTGCAGAGCACCCCATCCAAGCACCAAAAGCACCACCCCATACACACAGTCAGCACCATCCGGTGCACCAATAAAGTGTTCATAGTCACCGGTGGTGTCGCAGCCGGCCGATGTTCTGCCACTGGTCTTGCCTTCTTGAAGTGCACTTGGCCTTCTGGCTTCTTTAAAAATAAAGAAAGGCGCCAACCGCATCCATTTCTGAATTGTGGCCGTCAGGGGGGCCAACTAAAAGTGGTTCACCTGTATGGCATAGGTGCCACGTTGACCCAGAGGCCCATCCACGGGTGGTGCTTGACCGCAAAAGAACTGCGGTCCATTGTGGGCGGCCACAAAAATTGCGGTCCATATGGTGTATCGATCCAGGCAGCAAGCAGCGAAAGTACAGGCCCACAACTGCGGAGCCAGCACCTCTCTCTCCTCTCTCTCTGCCCCAAAGCCAGATCCTCGGAGGTGGGAGACAAAATAAGACAAGTGAGCAAGGTGGTAAGGGCGCAAAAGTGCATGCAATGTAAGGTAATGCACACTGGGGGCACATGGGAACCAGGTGAGACAGGTACGTTCCTACCGTACGCCCCCCCCCCCACCAGGTAACCTACATTGCCCCTCCCTTACCCCTTACTGTATCCACAAAACACAACACTACCCATAAACATCTACTTTACACATCAACAAACGTCCCTACTGTCTTCCCCGTTCCTCCCATAAACCAAATTCGTCTTCTCTCCCTCCTAACCAATCAAATTTGCCATTTCCAACTCAACATCAAAATTTGCCATCTCCAACTCAACATCAAAATTTGCCATCACTAATTCAACATCAAAATTTGCCATCACCAATTCATCATCAGTCCCTCCTAAGGAGGGAGAGATGGAATCACCCCAATGTCTCATCCACGTCGTGATGCGTCTCACAAATCCACACAGCAATTCTCCCTTCCTGCAACACAGAACAAAGGAACACAGGTGTGGAGTCATCATCATCACCTCAGGTAAGTGGCTGCGTATGGTGCGACAGGTTCATCAATCCTAACTATTTCCTAAATGACTTTAACAACTTTACATTACCTGGCGTCTTTCCCTGCCAATCCATTGGCCAACTTACACTATGGGTTCTAAAAACCAATTCCCATTGACCAAACTGTGGTGCTTCTCAATTTGGGGTCTCACTCCCCCGATTCATCTCCCGGTGCCCTCGCACAATTTCTGGGCTGCGACGTGTAGCTCTCCCAGCAGGTCTACCCACCTGCACACCTCCACCACTGCAGTTGCCACCCAAGCTTACCTAGCTCCTCACCCTAACCTAACTAACTGGGGAAAGCCCCTCCTGGCTCTGTCACCCCACTCGGTGCCCTCTGGCACTGGGCTACCCGGGTCCGTCCTCCGGATCCTCGGGCCCCATCCACAACAACTACCGGCTCCCAGAGCCCACCTGCGGCCTCACCTGGCCGACATCCTCACAGTGGTGGAGTGCCCAACCAACTACACACACTAACAGGCTACACGCCCAGCCATTTCCACAACACTAATGCACCCATCCAAACATCATTCTTCCACTCGCACCACAGATGCCAATATCCAACCACAATTTACCTGTACCCTCTACGTAACACTTACACTACCCGCCCCGGGTATCCGTGATGGGGGTCCACTCTTCCCCCATTCACACCTTCGCACCATCCACTCCACTCCACAATTTCCACCATACTCACTCCACGACCATCCATTCCAATACTCCATTTATTCCACACTACCATTTATTCCACACAGCCACATACACCTGTTGTTGCACACCTGTGCCCTCACACCTGGTGCCACCTGCACCCTCCTTTCTTCCTGGACCATTTGGTCAGCACAACACGCAATCACCACTACTCCCTCATACACTGCTCCATTCACCTGTTCAGTTGCACACCTGTGCAATCACACCTGTTCAATCCTCAAACACACGGCATCATCTCATCTAACTACTCCCCTCTGAAACTTGCGCTTCCCAGTCGTCCCTTTAAACTATTGCGCTCCCACGTCATTATCATCCACACTAATCTACCTGCGTCCCCACTACAGGTATCAGTCACTAACTAATCTTAACGTTACCTAATGTCAATCTCTTCTAGATCCCTACACACAATATAACCTAACCCACCCGGGCTAGTTTTCACTGCCATACACCCCATAAGCTATTGCGCATTTGCCCCACTTGTTTGTGAGGGATGACAGAGTTGCCATCCCACCACATCGGGCATCTCCCACTACCAATTTTGCACATCAAATTTCAACGAATCAAAAATTTGCCAATCACTACCCATCATCTGCCAATCATTACTGCCAATCCTTTGCCAATCATCAAATTTTGTTTTTTTCTAATTTTGGGTCCAAAACACTAACCTCATCACCCGTCTACTTACTAATGCCTCTCGGTGCGCCAATTCACGTCTAAAGCTCGGCTTCGTACAGCCGAGCAATGAATGCGGGTTGTTTTGTGCCAGCGGCTGGATACGTCCCGCATTCGGGGCAGGGACGGGGGCTTACCTGGGCCGAGATCCCATGCACAACCTCGGCGTGGAGCCATCCCATGGCCCGATCTCGACCTGCCGGAATGCCTCAACAACAAGTGGTCGCCATGACGACCCTTCCTATCGGGCTGCCCGCTCCGCCTAGTGGAGCACGGACGCGGCCGTTCAAAGCGAGGCCCAGCGTGGATCGCGTACGGCGGTCCTTTCGAACCCGCCGTGGCTCGGATCCCCGCTGGTTCTCGCGGCACGCGAAGCCCGGCACGCATCGAGGGCCCGATTCGGCTAAAAGTCGCTCTAACCGCTAACCCGGTTACCGTCGATGCCTCACCTGGATGCTTACACGCATACGCTACCCCTTTCTTGCTCATACCTCTAGCTGTTCCCATGCTCCTCGTCGTACCTTCTCTAACACACCCAGGTACACTCATTCTACTCACAGCCTTGGTCACACACCTGACCACCGAACACTTTGGCACACATTCGTTGTTCGCACACCTCACCAACACACCTCTTCGCGCCCCTTCCTCGGTCACCTCCTCCATGACAATCACAGGTGTGCCCTCACTCGCACACCCAACCACGTGCCTCACTACCAATTCCAGCGTGCATTCCCACACACGCTCTACCATTCCAGGTGTGCTTCCTTTCTCACCTGTCACAACCAACTCACGCTCCGTGTCACTCTTACTACTCTCACCTCCACTCTTGACAGCGCACTCTCCCTTACTCTTGACAGCGCACTCTTTCCTCATGCACCCGTCCGTTACACACCTTTCTCGCACACACTCTCCCGTTACACCCTCTGTAACACTCACCACAGGTGTACACTCTTCCTTACTTTTGACAGCGCACTCTTTCCCCATGCACCTGTCCATCACACATCTTTCTCGCACACCCTCTCCCGTTACATCCTCTGTAACACTCACCACAGGCGTGCATTCTCCCTTTACACCCTCCGTAACACTCCTCACTACGCGCTTCCATGTGCTCCCTCGCACACGTGCTACGACCGACTCACTCTCGACAGCACCCTCACTCCTTGGCACGCACTTTTTCCTCACACACCCCAGAGTCGGACTTTCTCACACACCTCCTTTTTCGCACACCAGACCTGTCGCACACTTCACCAACGGCCTCTCACGAACACCCGGGTCCATCTCGACCCCCAAGCTTATTAAATCACCTGGCGCATCATACGCACGACCATATTGGTCACCAATTACACCGGGTCCTCTTTCTCTTCGCTTCTCCTCCATCACCTGCGAATCCCTCATCCGGTTAATGAGCACATCATCACGATCCGAACACAGACTTTGGACCAATTCTTTTACTTCCTCCTTTATCTCTTTCTTATCCTCTCTCCGTCGCTTCTTAATTTCGCTCACCCCTTCTTCCACTTCTTCTAATTTCTGCTTCACCTCTTTTATTTCCCGGTGCGTCTCCTCAAGCTCGTCCTCTAAGGCCACCTTGACCGTTTCTATGTGCGTCCTCACCTGCCGGTCCTTCGTCTCCATTACCTCTGCCACCTCGTCCAACCTCGTTGTCAGTACCTGACGTACCATCTGACATTGCCTCTGTGTCGCTATCAAGTCATTTTTTAGGTCATTTTGTGTCGCTTTTAACCCTACTAATACCGCAGTGTTCCTTTGAACCTGCTCCGTTAGTCCTTTTTGTCCCTCTGTCAGTTGTTCTACTCCCAGCGTCAACTCCTCTATACCACCTTGCAATTTTACAGTCCCCTTTCTCACCTCCTTCTCCATGCGCTCCTTACAGTGCCTCACCTCCTCGCGCACTCCTCCGACCTCCTCACTCACACCTCTTCTGATCTCCTCTCCCATCAGTTGCATCTCCTGCCCAGATGCCACCCTCATCTGCTCCATTTCCTCCCTGTGAGCATCCAATTTAGTTTCTACCCCCATTCTGACCCCCTCTATCTGCTGCCCCATTTTTTAACTTCCCTTTCCGCTTGGTCCCTCATGTCCCTCAATTTGCCTTCCATACTGTTTTCTAACCCCTCTAACCCATTTTTCACTCCCTCTATCTGATTCTCCTGGGCAGCCATTCTATTTTCCACCCCCATTAACCCATGTTTCACCCCTTCTATCCCATTGTCTAACCCCTCTAATTTCTTGTCTAATCCCTCACCGGTACTCCTCGCTTCGTCCCTCATTACCCCCATTTGGCCCTCCAATCGCTCACCCTGAGCATCCATCCGGTTCCCCATTACCCCCAATTGCTCACTCTGCAGTTTGAGGGACGCCTGCATTTGCACCATAAATTGCTCCATGAGGGCCTGCATTTGGGCCATCCCTCCCACTTGTGCAGCGGGTGCGGCCGCCGTAGCCATGTGCGAGGCGCCATTTTGCGCGCCCGCAACCTCGTGCGCGAGGACGCCATTTTGCGAACCTGCCGCCCTCACTGCTTCGCTCTCCTCATGTCCCTCAATTTGGTCCTGGATCGACCCTGCCTCACTCTCCTCTACCGGAACCCAGCCGTCTTGATCTGCCATAGCGCGACTTCCAAAATTCGGGTTTTTATTTTAAAACAAAACAAATTTCACAGTTAATAATTTCGAGCGCGTGAAGCGCGCTTCGGGTCCGATGTCACTCCTCGACACTTGTTGTTACGGACACGCGGATTAAGATGTTATGATGGGCCGAGCGGAATGGCCGCCGTGTTCGCACAGTTTACCCGATTACCCCCACTCACCCGATTCCACCCGACGTTGACCAAGTCGCGCTATGCTAAATCAATGATTTGGAAAGGACACAATGACTGGGATAAATGAAACGACACAAGGGGTACAGTTCTCAAGACCTCCGGAGGAGGATATAATTGGTGGTGGAGAAAAGGGGTAGATTACAAGGTATGAGGTAAAGCACAGAAGAGATAGGCACTTAGACACAATCTTATCTATCCTAGACAGACCACAGACAAACGGAACAAGACTGACTTACACAGGGATTGATGGCAGGGAAGGACAGGCAGTCGATAGCACAAGGTGCACCTTGGCTCAGGGGCAGAATCAAGCACGGTCCAGTCCAGAGATGCGGGGAGGTATTGCAGCGCTCGGAGGTGGCGTCCTTTTCTTTCCAAGCTGAGGGCGCATCTGACGTCACCTCCCTCTTCCTGCGCATGCTCAGCGGGGAGTGACACGCCCTCGGCTCGTTGGCTCCGCCCCAGATGGGATCGGTCCGCCGCTTCTATTGGGTGAGGGGGGTTACCGGGCTCCGCCCTTGACGAGGAGCTGACAGCGAGCCCCTACGTGGTAACCCCGTCGAGCACATGCTCGATGGCGGCTCGTTGGAAAGGCTTGGTGCCCTTTCAACACCCCCTACCAACCAAGCCGGTGTGAGGACGCACACTCCCCGCGCCGCCGCCGCTGTTGTTGTTGTTGTTGTTGTTGTACCATGAGGAAGAGCTGCGGGGAGGTATTGGGAGGTCCTAAACTTCCTAACGGTGCCATACAATCACATTCTGGTTCAACGAAGAGTCAGAATTAATGGAAACGAGTCCTTAACTGACATAGACTAAGAATAACTAGCAAGATGTCCTATAGTTGTCTACGTGAGATGCGGTGGACCTGGAGGCGACATTTAATGGGGGAAATAGGGGAAGGTCGGGTCTACAGAGTGTTGTTTACAGAAAATGGGACTAGGGAATGGGGGATTGGGGATAGTTGGGAAGTAGGGAGGAAATAGGGGAATATTTACAAGCGGATATGGATGGATCCAAATCCCATATCCGCAACAATATATATATATATTTCTGTCAGTTGATTGTTTGTTTGCCATTTGTATTGCAGTGTACAAGAAGGTAGAAATAAATGAATGACATGTTTATCTAACCATTTATTTGGGGGAAAATAATTACGGAAGTGTACCAAGCTGTTTTACTTTCAATTTTCAAAGTGCCCTCCCTCGTGATCGATGCACAATTGCAGCCGAGCAGGCACAGAGTCTCACACACGCTTGCAGAGTTCGATATCAATTTCGTCAAACTTTGCAGTGATTTGAGCCTTCAATTCCTGAATGGTATGAGGCTTTTCACGATAAACAAGGTCTTTCATGAGCCCCAAAGAAATAAATCTGGAGGTGTAAGGTCTGGGGAGCGTGCCGGCCACTCGATCGGACCGCGGCGGCCGATCCACTTTCCGGGAAAGTTTTCATCAAGCCACTGACGAACATGACGTCCATAATGAGGTGGAGCTCCATCTTGCTGGAAATAACAGTCCTGATCTTGTACCCTGGGCCAAAAGAAGGTTTGCAGCATATCCAGGTAAATTTCTGCAGTGACAGATCCCTCAAAGAAAAAGTGTCCAATTATCCCGAATGGAGATATGGCTGCCCAAACTGTCACGCCAGGTCAATTTACCTCCTTATCAACGGTCACTCTTGGGTTCTCTGCAGCCCAGTAGACACAATTGTGTCTGTTAATTGTGCCGTTAAGCTTAAAACATGCCTCATCTGACCACAAGATATTGTCTAGCATTGTGTCCTCTCGTCAAGTTTAACTAAGAACTCTTGGCAAAATTGAAGATTGCGGTCGTCATCTCCATCATGAAGGGCATGCAGTAAGCGTGGAATGTAAGGTTTCCAGTTTTTCTGGTGAAGAATACGGATAACACTTGATTGGCTCACTTCCAACTCTGCAGATAAACGGCGAGTTGACTTTTGCGGACTTTGTTCCAGTCTCCTGATGGCTTCTTCACCCTTAGCTACATTCGTTGCCGTTTTTGGACGACGAGACTTCTTTGCAGTGGCTACCGACCCTGTTGCTTCAAATTTCTCGACAATCTATCGTATGTTTCTTCCCTGGGGTGGGTTAATATCGAAATCCTGTGCCAAACGTCGTGCCGCCATCGTTGGTTGTTCATTACATTTGTAGTAATGTTTCACGGCCGCAATGCGTTGATTCATTGAAAGGTAATTCATGGTTCAATTTGGTACAAATTCAGTAACTTTCCAAACTCTCAGCAATAACCTGCAAAACAAAATAAATAAATTAAGAAAATGAATAATCTGCAAGACAATTATTAACAACATGACATCCCAGAAAGAATCTGACAGCCGAAAAAATAGAAATCGGGCGCGGGCACTACTTTTGATTCACCCTGTATGTATACACACACACACACACACATATATATATATATATATATATATATATATATATATATATATATATATATATATATATATATATATACATATATATATATATATATATATATATATATATATATATATATATATATAATTTAGGGTGGTCCTCAAATGTAAACATTAACTTTTCTAAAGTGCTTTTCCATTTTTTTATTACACCTGTAGAGTGAACAAATTGGGTAAAATTTCTTTTCATTTTGAAAACTTTTACCACTGTCACATGGCCCCTCCTAATCTGCTAATCAGCAGTATACAGAAATTATTTCGGTTTGTTTCAGTTATGATGGCAAGTGCAAGTACTTCAAGAAGAGCAACCAGAAAAAAGAACCATGTGTGGCTGTTAGGCTGCCATATTGAAAAACTACCAGAAACTCGGCTCCCATCTTGGCAAGAGATTCTGCAGCGATACTTTAAGCTACATCAGGCTGAGAAATTGGACATAAGCAGTGCCGCAACAACTGTTGTTCGTGAGACATTATGCATCTGGGAGAAATCACGGATCCCCACTGCAGATGAGCGGAATATCATTGCAAAACTAGAGAGAAAAGTAGAACAATACAGATCCATCCTGAAAGGAAAGAGCCGGCGATCTGTCCATCAGATGAAGAAAGAAGAGCAGTTTCAAACCGGTCTACGTGACTTATTTGACATTGCTCATGTTGATGTCCTTGATCTGATCAAAATACCAGAGGACCGTGAATTCCTTAAGGCACAACGGAAGCCAGGTCGACGGGGCTTTATGGTTGGTGTTGACAAGGTGCTAGCAGGAAAAGAGGAGCGGACACATCAACGCGACAAGGTGTTGACTGAAAGAGAGCAGCATGAAAAAGAGAAGCAAGCAGCCCGAGAGGAGACTCTTGAGCTAGCATCATCAACAGACAGCAGTGCGGAAGCCAGTGATCATGACGACTCTGCTGTTCTATCTGCTTCAAAGAGGCAGAGCCGAAAGCGTGCAAGTAGCATTGATACACCGGACCTAACAGCAGCTCTCGACCGCACCAAGGTTATCGATCGATCAGCTGTTCACATCTTGTCAGCAGCAGCCTCTGCTCTGGGACACGACCCTTCAGAGTTGGCCATCAGCCGCACATCGATCAGGAAATCCAGGCGGATCCAACGGAAGACAATTGCAGGTGACATCCAGGCATCCTATGCTCCAAACACAAGTCTGGTGGTTCATTGGGATGGCAAGCTCCTTCCAGCCGATGGGACAAAAAAAGTTGATCGCCTTCCTGTCATTGTCAGTGACCCACAAGGAACTGGAAAGCTTCTGGGTGTGCCAAAGCTGCCAGCAGGAACTGGACTAGCAACAGCTGCTGCTGTTATGCAATGCCTCGAAGAATGGCATTTGCAAGACATGGTGGCAGGTATGAACTTTGACACGACAGCCAGCAACACTGGTTCAGCACTTGGTGCATGCACTATTTTGCAGCAAAAGCTTGGACGACAGCTATTACATTTTGCATGCCGGCATCACATTCTGGAACTAGTGGTAGAGCCAGCAATGGCAGCATTCAAACCATTTCTTGGTCCATCAAAAGGACCTGAGATAGCCGTCTTCAAGCGTTTCCAGTCAAACTGGAATTCCATTGACCAAAGCAAGTTTAAGCCAACGATGCCTGATGACCTGGACTCTGTAGTTTCAGGTGTATTTTTAAGTTGCAAAGAAGATGTCGTTTCATTCTGCATCCAGAAACTGGAATCGGGCCAACTACGAGATGACTACCGTGAACTTCTTGAGTTGACTATTATTCTGTTTGGTGAGCGTCCTCCGAGAGGATTCAGGTTCATGCAGCCAGGAGCCATGCATCGGCCAAGATGGATGGCCCATGTGATTTATGGAATCAAGATCTACTTGTTCCGTGATCAGTTTCGACTGACCCCAAAGGAACTCACTGGCATAAAGCGTTTTACAGCATTTGTTGGAGCAGTGTATACCAAAGCCTGGTTCAGCGCTCCATCTGCCATTGGTGCGCCCGCTGGAGACCTAGCTCTCTTAAAAGCACTCATTTTGTATCCTGATTCAGTGATTGCCGAAGCCACCAGCAAAAAGCTTTCCAATCACTTGTGGTACCTCAGCGAAGAACTGGCAGGACTTGCTCTATTTGACGATAGTGTTGAGCTTGATGTCAAGTTAATGATAGTAGCTGCTCTTAAAGAAGAATGCCAAGAGAATCCTCAACCACGGGTACATGTGGACCTTACAGCAAAAGAAGCCATCGCTGCCAAGACTGTTGCAGATTTTGTTACTTCTGCCTCACTGCGAATTTTTACTGCATTCAAAGTCAATACTGACTTCCTAGAAAAGGACCCTGGTGAGTGGGCCGATGACCCATCATTTCAGTCATCACAGCAAGTCTTGCGCGGTATTGCCACTGTCAACGACTTTGCAGAACGTGGTGTAGCATTAATACAGGACTACAATCAAGTCTTGACAAAGGATGAACAGCAGCGCCAGTACCTGTTGCAAGTTGTTGAGTGGCATCGCCATCAGTTCCCTGACGCAAAGAAGATAAGGAGGAAATAATTTACCACAGAACTTATTAATGAGGAATCAATGGTCTGGATGACTCTTACTCTGTGTGTTTATGATGATTGTCATACATTCTTACTGATTTGGGATTACATCTGAGTGTTAGTTTATTAAAAACAATTTTGTGTGTCGATACTGAAACATTGTAATTTTCAACCCATGTGTGACAGTAGTAAATAAAGTCGTATAGAAACCATCTTTGGCACATTTCATTTTTTCACAATAAGGAACAATTTTAGCAACAAGCACCTGAAATAAGTCCAATTTTATTTTTTGGTGTACATTTGAGGACCACCCTAATTATATATATATATATATATATTATTTATTTGTTTTTATTAATATTTATTTTTATTAATTTAACAGCGCAGGTTGGAAGTGCCATGCGAGCCGAACCGAAAAAGTATAAAAACACACACAGTACATGCGCAAAAGGCCTAATTTTGCATTGATACTCAGTCATTTCGAAAGTCGCTTATTATGAGTAACTGGTATTAGTAAATCAGATCAGATCACTTGCAGGTATATATGTATATCCCTCTCCCGGTCCCCCACAACCCCGATTGACGCCGCGGCCACATAGTCTATGTTACCCCCCTGACAAAGTTTTATTTGTATTTGTACCCCGAGTAAAGTATATAATTGTTTATAGCTGGAGTAACCGGTGTTGCTCAAGCGAAAAAGAAACATTAACATATTTGAAATGAGGGCAAATATAATGGAAAAGCAATTACATCCAAATCACAATCCATCACAAATGTCAAATCACCATTTTACCTTTTTACCAAATTTTACAAAAATTTACCATTTTACCAAATAATTTCACAGTGTTAAGTTTAATATATGCTGCTGAATGTACCGTTCATCACGTTTCTGAGTGAAGTAAGATGACTTTCAGGAAGAAGAAGAAGAAGAAGAAGCCTTACCACCAGCTTCGACCGCTTCCGAAATTGTTTTATTATTTGTGTTCAAATGTCTGGTGATTGTTTTCTATTTATTTATGGGAATGTGTACTTAATGTCATTAATCTGTCATTGTCATTAATATAACTGTCATTAATCAAAAAGGCTTAGGCAGTGTTGAGCGATTTTTAAAAAATCCAAAAAAGACGAACTTGTATTTTTCAAAAAAAAATTCTCTTTTTTTTGCCTAAAACACCCCCAGGCACTCATTGATGAACCTGTGAAAGTTTGACGAAGATCCGATCAGCCATATCTAAGAAGAATGGCGACACACGCAGACAGACACAGACACACAGACCAACGGCTCTCTTATATAGTAGACTAGCCGAAAGCACCCGGCGTTGCCCGGGTTCTTTTTGAATGAATTTACTACTACAATTCAGCTATTACTCGCGGCCGTAGAAGATTGACTACTATAATTCAGCTCAGCTTTTAATTGTGAAATGGGCCCAGCCCGGCCGAGGTGGGCCTCGACCGGCCTCGTCAGCTAGCCTATAACCTTCCTGGGGCCCGTCCCGACATTTTTTGTATTGGAGGTTTCCTCCTATCTTTCACCGTTCAGGAGATTTGCTTGCGCAGACAAACAAACAAAAACTTTCTTTTATAATATAGAGAGATATATAATGTGTGTGTGTGTGTGTGTGTGTGTGTGTGTGTGTTTGTGTGTGTGTGTGTGTGTGTGTGTGTGTGTGTGTGTGTGTGTGTGTGTGTGTGTGTGTGTGTGTGTGTGTTGCCGTGTCGCCGTGTCATGCCGAAGACTATGTTATGAACGATGGAATGGAATAAAGGAGTTATTTATAAAGTTGGGTTTTGTGTTGGATTTGCAAACAGTGATGTGCTGGTTCGAGTCATGCAATGACAATAATGATCTATTTGTTATTGATCTGAAACACAGTGACCATTTCTCAATCACTTTCCTTTGAAGCCTTTTTGACTTGCGGCCAGACTTCATATGTTTTAATTCTTCACACTTCCTTCCTTTTTGAACTGTCCATCTCCATCAAAGATGGCTCAACCTTTGAAGGGAGAGCGAGGGGTAGGGGTTGAGGGAAGGGGCCGGCGGAGCACAGTAGACGTGCGGTGTGAGGACTTGTAGAGTCGGCCGAGTGGGGGTCGAGGTATATGGGTAGGGTGGAGTGGTGGCAAGCTCTGTGATTTGCTTATGGTGACGAGCCTTTGAAGATCAGGCGCGCCGAGACCGAGATGCCTCGGGGAGCTCCGGGCCCCACTCTGACTGGCCTGATAACTAGTGCGGGCGCCACAGAGGGCCAAGCATCGCGGCTACTGAGCGGCACCAAACGCAGGGTCACCATTACAGTGGGCGAGATTGCTTCGCCCGGCGTGACTCCACGGAGCGCCCAGGCAATCTGAGGGGGTGTTTAGCCCGCCGATGCGCACGGCCAATCCGAAACAACTTTGTTTTCGATGTAAGTGGGATGAATGGAACGGGCCGGCACTTCCATCAGCGGCGAGTTGCTCCTAATGCGCGTTCGCCGCCTCGCATGCATAAGGAAAGTTTTCCTCCCCAAACGAACTCTGGGCCCTCGGACTCGCCACATCTAATATCCCGACTCGTGTCGCCCGGACTCATTACGGATGGACCGCTTCGTCATGAAAATAATAAGCCGTTTGAAATTCCGTTCAGACTGTGGCAGCACGCACAATAAATATAAGCATACATTTCACCTGAGTGTGAATTCTCTTACAGGTAAAGGTAACGCAGGTGCTGGTAACTTGATCTGCAATTGCGCCAGGGTGCAAAATGGCTCTTCTTTGTCAGGGGCGAGACTGAGATGATAGAAAAGCTTTAGATCAACAACCTTTTACAGCTGTTAATAACATGTAGAGCGATATTTATTTCTTTCTTTTGTTCATGAAGTTACCAGGTATAGAGCTTATTCGCACTAAGCACGTGAACACAAAGGCGAAATGAAATGCCTGTGCTACCTGTATTCCTGTTAGTACAAAGGATTAACTGCAACGATACAGTTGTGCCGAGAGCTTCCATGCCAGAGTTGTGATTCTCGCTGCGTGAAGACCAGATGACCTTCACAGATAAAGGAACCTTTAAGAATGCAGCGTCTTTCCTTATCATATGCGGGCACCAAAACCAAATTCATTTGGTGGTCGGCCGATATAAATATATATATATATATATATATATATATATATATATATATATATATATATATATATATATATATATATATATATATATATACGTATATATATATATATATATATATATATGTATCTATCTATAATTCCAGTAATCTCTGTATGTCTGTGTGTATGTCTGTGTGTCGTTTGTCTGTGACCGCTGTTTCTCGACAACCACGGGTCCGATATACTTGAAACTTGCCAGGTATATTGCTGGGGACCCGAGGATGTGCCTTTTCAAGGTTTTTTTTTTTTTTTTTTTGTATACAAGATCGAGGCTCGTGAGAGAGCGAAAGGTTTCATATTAATCGGAGAAGTAGTTACCGAGCTATGGCGATTTCTTTACCAAACTCCGCAAGCCGTTCGCTTTGGACCAAACCATTTCATGTAAATAGAGGGGGGGGATTGTCACCGTACTCGCAAGCCGTTCGCTTTGGCTTTGCGAATGGACCAAACCATTTCATGTAAATAGAGGGGGGGGGGATATAATTTTAGATATATATATAGTACGGGCATGCCCTAGTATATATATAAAGGAGGAGTGTCTGTCTGTGTGTGTATGTGTGTGTCTGTCTGGATGTCCGCTTAAAACTCAAGAACTACACATCGGAGAAAAGTTTTGGACACAGATTCGGAATCAGCATAAAATCCCGGTGGTTTTAGGCTACGTTTTATTTTAATATCAATGGTTTAAAAAAACCGCGCCAGCTGCAATTCCATGGTGTAGTTTGTGGCGGCGCTAGACTTTTGGGGTGTATTGCAAAGGTTTGTCGGGTTTGGCTGTGGGTCCAGAATAGCTCCAATTTCCTTTTGTTCTTCTACGTTTATTTTGATGCTTCTGTTACAACGCCTTCCTTATCTACCTTATATCCGCCGACGAGGCCTCTACATAATTTCATGCGGCAGAATTTCGTGCATTTTGAGTGAAAGAAGTGAGACGAAGTTAAAGGAGGAAGAAGAGGCGCGAGCACTCTGGAGGCCTTGATCGTGAGTGCAAATGGCGGGAATTGCGTTTGTAT
>NC_136269.1:48829660-48899660 GCF_964187855.1 Myxine glutinosa | reverse complement strand
CACAGGAACATCACGGTCTCTGGAAATGGACTTGTAGTCTTGTGATTGTCCATGCTTGGCTACAATCTTGTGTCTGACCTCCTCAGATAATTCTCTGGTTTCTTTCTTTTCTCCATGCTCATTGCGGTGCACACAGTGACACAGAACAGCAGAATGACTCCTTTTCCCCCATTCAAACTGGTTGAATGAGTGATTTTTATATTGCAGGCACCTGCAACTCACTGCAAGCGAGTTCAATTCCAAAGTAAAGGAGAATCACCTGCTTGAAATCTAATTGTTTCTAACAACTTCTAAAAGGTGTCAATAATATTGTCTGGCCATTTAAGGTTTACTGTGTGGAAATAAGCTAATATTTCATAATTTTTCAGCTTTTTTTGTTTTGTTCCACTGCAAACTAAAGAAATACAAATGTGGATACCAAAATATTTTTTAATTTCAACAATTTTTGGGAAGAAATGGTGCATTATTTGAAAAAAGTGCAAGGGTGCCAATATTGTTGGCCACGACTGTGTGTGTGTGTATATATATATATATATATTATCCGGGTTGACCATAATAAATTTAAAGTCGTGAAGAGCGAATGAGGAATTGCCCCCATCGAGTCGTGGCAAATTGGATTTTTAATATAATGCTTTAGTAATGCCTGCCTGAAGCTAGATTCTATTTGCAGAGAGGCATTGTGGGATGGCTTTGCAAGTGCAGCCACAATGAAGGGGCTGTGGGTACTTCATGGCTTGGGGCCTGGGCGTATGTAAAGCAATATTTCGGTGAGGGAGGTGCAGCAAAGAAGGAATAGGTACGTTTTACCGTGGTGTTGAGCACATCCATTGGATGTGATGACCCGTACAGCATAAGTCTGTGATTGTCAAGGGCAGCTTGTGCAGAACCTCCGTGCAAGCAATACATATAAATGCTCCCCAACAACAGGGGTCGGATTTCAAGGCCTTCAAGTAATAAACATCAATGATTAATCACATTCTGGAGAAGAGGTTAGGTCCTGACTAATGAGTGCAAATTTTAATGCAAAATCCTGGTGCTTCATTATTATATTTCCCGTGTATGGGAAGATGCACTGGCGTCTCAGTTTTGTACATCGGACATATTATGCGTTTGTTTGCTACAACGAGGTGTTGGTGACATTGGAGTTAAAGTTTAATCAAAACAGACAGAAATTATCATATATAGTAAACAGTTTCATTATTGTTTGGAATTGACTATAAATTGCCATTTGCTTTATGGTCAGGTTAACGCAACGTTCGTCTGTCTACAACCATCATTTAATCTTCACCATTGCTGATAATAAAATTGCGCATTTTCACAATATTAATGTGCAGCATGTACACTTAACATGCCAATAAATACAGTTCATTATCATATCGAGCTGATATTTTATTCATATCCCTTTCACTTTTGATGGCCTCGCCATTTGTGTGAAGCAAGTTTTTGGATTGATAACCATTTTATCGATAATTGAGTTGAAGTAATTTGCATCATTTTGAAATCTGCCCTGTCAAATAAATATTTTCTTCCTTTTTTTATCCTACTCCATTCCTCCATTGACATTATTTGATTCTAAAAAGAGGTAAACAAAGATGAAGCACATTTCTTTGTGTTTGCACAGCTCATCCAGCAACAAGCTGATCATTGTTTCTTGTTGCCACAGATTTAACAATTCCCATCTACAGGGATCTAGTCAATGCCCGAGGAATTGTGATGCATGTTTGTACCTGTCTGCCAGACACGGTAAGTGGCTTGCCTGCCGTCCTACACGCTCTGGGAGTACATTGGCTTAACATGAGTCGTTTCGGTCCAAATTCTGGCCAAATTTGCTTGTATTGACAACCCATTTCATGATACACTTGTCATCAAGGAAAATGTATCCCTATGTATGTGTATTAAATTGAAATCATGTTTTTTCACATGAGTAGCATGATTCAGATCGGCCATTTGTGATTCAGTGTGAGCAAATGAAAGCAACGTGTGTTTGACTGTTGAACAAGCGTCCACGCCGAGGTCCCCCGTCGGTGAAGTGATGTGAGTTGACAAAGTGGAAGACGCAAGGCGGCCATCTTGGATTTTGACGTGGCGACCCAATTTTCATAGCGTTCTTCCTTATGCATAGATACACCCACACACCAGATTAGAAGTTAGTAGTTCGTTTATTAGTCCCCTACCAGTGTACACCGGAGGGGACTATAGGTTTGCACGCCGTCCCTCCGTCCGTCAGTCTGTCAGTCAGTCAGTCAGTCTGTCAGTCCGTCAGTCCGTCACGCAAAGAACAGTCTTCCGGACTTTTTTTCTAACCTCTTAACGCTAATGATTTCAAACTTGGTACATGGTTTCCTCATGATAAGCTACAGATCAAGTTCGAACTTCACGACGTTTCGATCATTTTTGACAAAGTTATGGCACTTTGAACTTTGGGAATTCTGATAATTCTGATTATCCTTAACTCAGTGCCACTTTAAGTTTTAATTTCCTTTAAAAAAGATTTTCTCTGCAATAATAGGACCGATTGAGATCAAATTTTCACCGTAGGGGGGACTCGGTCTGTAGAATATTTTAATGGTAATCATGACGCCAGAGGTCACGTGGTTTGGCCGCCATATTGTTTTTCGAGAAAACACGAAAACCCCTTTTTCTCTGCAACGGCTGAACAGATAGTGCCAAACTTTGCAGGCAGAATCGCATACCCATGAGGAACAAAAAAGTCAGTGAGCATGACGTCATGCGTCACATGGTTTCAGAGTTATGGCATTTTTAAACATGAACATTTAAAACCGAGCTCCTCACTCATTTTTGATCCAATCGAGGGGAAACTTCACACATCTGTTCAGCATATCGGTCTACTAAAATGACCTCTTGGAATTTGCGATAGGGCACGTGGTTTGGCAGATATCGTTAATTAAACGAAAATATATAAATAAATAAAAAAGGATATCTCTTGAATCGCCAGTACCTCACACCGTGAGTTGGTAATAAATTATATAATTCACACAGTGCAATACGTGCAGGCCGCTCCACGGAGCGACCTTGCGGGCTTATCAATGAGGCGAGGCGTGACACACATGTGTTTCAGCATACTTCAGATCAAGTTTGAAAACCAGCATCAACCGTGCATAAATTTGCATATTCGATCATTTTTGACAAAGTTATGGCACTTTGAACTTTGGGAGGGGACATGTATTGCAGCGCAATACTCAGAATGCTTGTTTATTCCAGAGTTCTCCTCAAGCCGCACCGCGCACCCTCAGCCTCGTCCCGCGAACATCAACAGCGCGACACAGCACACGCTTTTGGGAGGGGCGGAGCCAAGCCGAGCAACATACAAATACACATCGATCATTGATCGTGAACCGGAAAATATAATAAATTACTGATATTTAGCGACTCGAAAAGTTCTTTATCAACAAATTATTTTCTCGTGCTTCTGCTGACCTGTCTGCAAGGTGTATAAATCGAAGTCCCGAGTGCGAATCACAGGTGAGCCCCTTCCTGAGGTAACTTGCGATTGGGATCGATTCAGAACCTGTGGATAAATAACCCTTGGTAATTTCCCCAACAGTTTTCCGGACGACAGACTGCCGGTAGGGGACATGTATTGCAGCGCAATACTCAGAATGCTTGTTTTTCAAGATATTTCTCTCTTGAGGTTCAGACATATATATCGTGGTGACCATCTTGGATTTTGACGTGGCGACCCAATTTTCAATAGCCTTCTTCCTTATGCCTAGATACACCCACACACTAGATTAGAAGTTGGTACTTCGCCTATTTTTCAAGATATTCCACTCACAAGTTTCAGACATACATGGCGGTGGCCATCTTGGATTTTGACGTGTGTTGCACCCACACATCAAATTAGAATTCGGTCCTTCGCTTATGCACGCACGCACGCACGCACGGACAGATGCACACATGGACGGAGGGGAAAACCATAGTTCCCCTTTCGTTCGCGGTGTGACGGGGGACAACAAAGCAAACGTTTAGTCATGAACTTGGTGCTATGGAGTCTGGTTTGCTCAATGCCCTGATGGCATTTTGACTAGATCCCTTGAAAACAATGTATATATATATATATATATATATATATATAGAATATATATATATATATATATATATATATATATATATATATATATTGTTGTGGTTTTTTATAACCCTCCACTTTGTAAATATTGTGATAATCCCTTATAAATAATCCCCTGTAAAAATTCCATTTTTGTGTAAAAGGTCAAAGGTCGCACCCTAGTTACGTCATATTGCAACACGTAGGACACCATAGATTCTTCTTTAGTTATTTCATTAGTATCTGTTTCAGGTAAGGATATGTTTGCAATAGTTGAATCTGCGTTGTATTCATCAAATAACCTAGGCCCCTTCAATTACCCCCAACCTCTCTCTCCAAAGTGCCAGTAGCACCTACAGTCGGGGTTTGTCCCTCCCAATGCTCTCACGTGATTTTGTTAGCAGCGTTTGCTGCACAAAACGCCATTAGACATGTGCTCATCTTGGAGAAGGCCAGAGCGCCGGGAGGAGGCGTGGCCCCCTGTCAACTGGCTGTCAAAGGTAGAGCCAAGGAGCCCTCATCAACCAGTCAGGGCCGAGGCCAGCTCACCGGTAGGCGGATCCAAAAGGCAAGCGGGTTGATACGCGAGTGGGCAATATAAGCGGGTGCATGGGACTACTTCAATAGATGAGCCAGGGAGAGAGAAGGAGTCAAACCTAAAGAGATGAGAGGAGAGGTGCCCGGGAGAATGACTCGAACAGATGAGAAAGGAGTCCTTCCTTTCCGTTGTCACGGACCATTGGAGGCGCACAGCTGGCCGAAAGCTAAGGGACAATTTATTACGTACGCCGCAGCCCAGTCTCCCCCCCCCCCCACTCACCCCCCCCCCCCCCCCCCGCGATATAATTTTCCACTCACATTAAACGCCACGCGAAGCTGCCGGCCGCTCATGCCGGGGTACAAGTGAACACCCGGAGCGTGGACCGGAGCGCGAGGTCGGACCTGGACCTCACCGCCTACCATCGATGCCTACCTACCACCTGCCTGGACCCTTCTCTCTCTTCCCACCACCACCACCACCACCTTTTCGTGTAAGTGTGTTTGTTCCGTCCTGGGAGTGATAATATAAGACTGTATAAGGCTTCCCTGTGTTACTGCTTCTTCCTCTTCAACTGTACATTACCTCTTTCGTTTCCTCTTCATTCTTGTACAATAAATTCTGTGTTCCTCCTTTATCTGATTTCTTCTCATCCGATCGCTTTAGTCTTTTCCCAATTGAATACCGGTGGCACGATATGGGAACCGCTTATAATCGGGGTCTAGTCTTTGTTAACGGCCTGAGTCATGGCTCGCTTCGCTTGGCGTGTCCATTACAGCCGCGGCTCAGGCGGGGCTCATTTCCTCGCTTACCGGAAGGTGCTGGTAATTAGGTAATAGGAGCAATTGGCCTACCACCCTATGCAGCGCTGACTGGAAGTGACGTCATAGCTCCAGGATTCGGATGGCCAGCTTAATAGATGAGGGGATTAACCTGCCCCCCCCCCTCGGTAAGGGGAGTGCCGTACTCCGAGACCCGCAACAATTGGTGTCAGGAATGGGATTGAACCCGAACCAAATTTCTAATCCATCTTAAAGAATTTGGTCGAAATTACGAGCGGCCGAAATTTTGTATAACATCCAAATTGAGTCGTGCCATGGATACTCAAGGTGACCGGATGCCGGTGGGGAGATAGAGGAAGAGTTGGAGGCAACCCAGGACCACAAAGAAGAAGTGGGAGCAATAGAGGAGGGGGTTAAAGAAGGTGTGGTAGTGGGGGTTGCAGGCGCGCAAAATGGCGGCACCTCGCACGTGGCCACGGCACCGCAAAATGGCAGCGCCTCGCACATGGCGGCAGGGGCTGCGCTCGCTGCGCAAATGGGGGGGATGAATATGCAGGACCTCATTGCGCAGCTGCAGGCAGCCGTACAAATGGGGTTGGGAAACCAAATTGAGCAAATGGGAAGCCAAATTGGGAAGTTGGGCAGCAAATTTGGGGGATTAGAAAACCAAATCGGGGGATTGAGAAACAGGCTAAGTAATATGGAAAATCAAATTGGGGAATTGAGGAATGATATGGGAGACCAAATTGGCGGACTGAGGAATGATATGGGAAGCCAAATTGGGGGGCTAGAAGGCAAATTGGGAGGATTAGGGGGCGAATTGGAGGATGTGAATGGCCAAGCCAAAGCAATTAATGAGGGGTTGGCGAGGGACAAAGCCACGTATGAGGCAAAAGAATTGGAGAGGGAGGTTAACCGCAGGTCGAGCGGGAGGGGCACACGGGTATGCGACGAGGTAGCGCGGTGTGAGAAGCGTGGAGAAAGTGAGGTGGAGCAAAGCACAGCCGGGAGGACCGGGATAGAAATCGCAACACGGGGTTTGAAAAACCTGACGGCCACCGAATTGGACAAGGCAAATTCATGTGAGCCCGCGGTCATCGAGCTGAATAAAGAAAAGGAAATTATAGTCAAAATTGGAATGGAAGAGACGCCAGACTTAGAAGAGCACTCGCGGGGTGAAGAAATGCATAATGTGCAAAGTCTGTATTTGCATCATGATGTCGTGCTGCATAACCCGAATAAAGATTTGCAGGTGGTGTTGGAGCGAGGAGGAGGAAGCGCCCAGGTGAGTCGGGCTGTATATGGGGCGAAGAGATTTTTCGGGAGAGTGTTTGCCGCAAAAAGAATTTTCGCGCGCTTGGGATGCAGGCGTAACCCGGGCGGTTGTGGGAGGTCCGTGGTGTGCTGTGTGAATGGCAATGGCGCGTGTGTGTGAACGGCGCCGAAGCACGAGGGTGATACCGAGTGCGAGAGCGAATGCACGTCGGAGTGTATGAGTGATGAATGTGATACAGAGTGTGGAAGTAGGAGTGAGTGTGACCAGGAGTGAGTCGGATGAGGAGCGTGTGCGAGGAGGCACACCCGAGTTGGTGGTTGAGCGCGTGATTGGGTGTGCGATAGGGGATTGCACACCTGTGGGTAGGTGTGTGCTGAGTGGGTATGTGCAAGAGTGCACACCCGCGAGTGTTATGGAGGAGAGGTGTGGAACGGTGTGTGTGATGATAGAGTGTGCGAGGAGAATGGGTGTGCAAGAAGGTGCGCGAGAGTGTGTGGTGAGCATTATGAGTAGACCTGAGTATGGAGCGAAAGAGAATGCACGAGCGAGTACAGTGGTAGAATGCGTGGGATGTATGAGCGGCGTTGGAACGCCGGGTTTGGTGAGTGTAAAAGGGGTCGCATATGCGTGTGAGCATGCAAGTCAAGCATCGACGTTGACCGCGACAGCGTTTCGGCTGACGGATAGCCGACGCGAGCCGTCGGTCCGTGGTGCTCGTTGTGTGCTGCGGGAGCCGGCGGGGATCGGTGTCGCGTCGCTCCTGCTCGGGGCGCCGTGCACGATTCGGGCCAGGCCCCGCCCTGCACGTTCGATTCCGAGCTTTGCTAGGCAAAGCGACCGGCCCGGTTCGAGGGGAGGTAGGAGCGGTTGGAGCAGTGCCCCCTGTGGTGGTGGCATTCCGCCCGGGCAAGGCAAGGCCATCGCGCATGGGAGCGAAAATCCCTGCGTAGGGATGGTGCCTTGAACCTTGGCCAGACAAAACCTCCTCCCCTGAACCGAATGCCGGACGGACCCAACCAGCAGGAGACTGACCATCCGCACACATAGCCGGCTTTTCAAAGCCGAGCTATGGAAATGTATTTCCCGCACCGAGGCTGGTAGTTTAATGGACGATTGATGGTAGCAGTAGTGATGGTGAATGGTAGCTTTACCATTCACCTCACATCACTAGGGGGCAAATGAGCAGTAGTTCATGGGGTTATGGTGGTGAAAACCTAGCCAGGGAGGGCTTGGTTAATGTTAGGGTTTAGAAATGACCATAGGTAAGTGTAGATTTAAGTAGCGACATTATACCTGTAGAGGGGACGTAGAGAGATTAGTTGGATAATAACGACGAGGGAGTGCATAGTGTAAGGGAAGACGGCGAGCACGAGTTTCAGAAGGGAGTAGTTAGATAGATTATGCTATGTGTTTGGAGTGAGATTGATGCAATGAGAAATTGAACGCGAGTATTTGTGGTGAGCATGATGATTGGCAGGATATTGAGTGAATGGTCCTGGAGGAAAGGAGGGTGCAAGTGCCACCAGGTGTGTGAGCACCAGGTGTGCAAGTGAAGTACAGAGGTATGGAGAATGGTTGTATGGAATAGATGGTCTGGAATGAATGGGGTACGGAATGGATTGTGTGGAGTGAGTAGTGTGGAATACGTGGAGTGGAGTGTATGGTGCGAAAGGGGTGGATGGGGAAGATGGACCCCTTCACGAGTACCCGGGGTGGGTAGTTTAAAAGTAGGTAGAGGGAGTAGGTAAATTGTGGTTGGATATTGGCATCTGTGGTGCGAGTAGTTGCACAGGAGTGTTGTGTTGGGTGCATTAGTAGAGTAAATTGGCTGGGCGTGTGACCTGTTCGTGTGTGTGGTTAAATGGGCACTCCGCCACTGTTAGTCTGTCGGCCAGGTGAGGCCGTAGGTAGGCTCTGGGAGCCAGTAGTGTTCAATGGGGCCCGAGGATCCGGAGGACGGACCTGGGTAGCCCGACACCAGAGAGGGCGGTAGGGGGTGAGAGCGCCAGAGGGCCTTCCCCAGGTAGGTTAGGGTAAGGAGCAGGTAAGCTCGGGAGACAACTACAGTGGCAGAGGTGTGCAGGTGAGCGGACCTGCTGGGAGCGCCACACGACCCAGCCTGGAAATTGTGCGAGGGCACCGGGAGTAGAATCGGGGGAGTGAGACCCCAAATTGGTGAGCGCCACAGTATGTTCAATGGGAATTGGTTTTTAGAACCACATAGTGCAAAATGGCCAATGGTTTGGCAGGGAAAGACCCCGGGTAGTGTAAAGTGTGGTAAAGTCATTTAGGAGATAGTTAGGATTGAAAGTCTCTTCGCACCATCCGCATCCACTCACCAGGGTGACAGGACTCCACACCACAGGTTTGTGCAAATGTCTGCTATGTAAGATGCATCATGACGTGGGGGTGACATTGTGTTTATGTTCCATCTCTTCCTCCTTAGGAGGGATTGATGAGGAATTGAATTGTGGCAAATTTGGTTTACAGGGATTGATAACGAATTTGGATTAGGGGAGAGATGGGGAAGACAGGACGTTAGCGACGAATTTGTAAATTGTGTAAATACGGGGTAAGGGCAAGGGTAGATTAGGTGATGGGGGGACGTACGGTAGGGACGAGCTTTCTCGGCTCGCTCTCCTGCGCACCTCACCTATGCATTACCTTGTGTTAATGTGTACTCTTGCGCCCTTGCACCCCGCTAACCTTGCTTTGTCTTCCTTCCCTCCTCATGGACCATGGTCTTTGTGTGCCGAGGGGAAAGTGTGCAGGTGTCGTGGTTGTGTGCCCGCGCCCTCGCTGCTGCCTGGACCAGTACCCCACTTATGGACCGCACGTCTTGCGGCCTAGCACCACTGTATGGACCACAGGTCTGTGGCCGAGCACCACACTCATTGACCCCACGTTTTGGGGCCTGGCACCTCTGCTGGGGACCGGCCATTGTGGCCAGAAAGATCTTGCTTGCGGACCACGGTAAAGGTGACACCTAAGCCATGCAGGTGGACCACCCTAGTTGGCCCCTGCTGGCCGTAATTTAAAAAGTGGACGCGTTTTGTGCCCTTTTATTACCAACTAGGCCGCAAGCAAGAAGTCATCAGGAACATCGGCCCAGCAGCCAAGAACATCGGCGCAGCAGAGAAGACGTCGCAAGTCATCTGCTGATCATTCTTGAAATGTATGACTGTGCACCGGATGGTGCTTTTTGTGCATGTTGGTGCTTTGGTGCTTTTTTGCATATTGGTGCTTATTGGTGCTGGTGGTATCGGTTCAGTGCAGTGTATGCCTTTCCTCTTTTCAAAACATCTTATTTTTGTTTCCCAAAAGACAGGTCCTGGGTTCGCGTGTAAATACCAAATAGTGTCTTTGTAAATAATGCTCCCCACCGTCAATGTGTAGTTTGAGAATTAATTCCGTGATTCGGTTATTCTATGGGCGTGAGTCTGATAGATAGAATGCAACGCAGCAGGCGGGACATACTTAGTTATTTTAAAAATGACGCACTCAGGGTGAAGTTAATAGTAGAGGGTTACCACACCTGTGTCACACTAAGTTAAAGTTCTGTCGGGCCGGGACGGCCATGGAGGTAATGAGGGTGCAGTGTTGTGGTTTTAGAACCCTCCACTTTGTAAATATTGTAATAATCCCTTATAAATAATCCCCTGTAAATATTCCAATTTTTATGTAAAAGGTCAAAGGTCGCACCCTAGCTAGGTCATATTGCAACACGTAGGACACCATAGATTCTTCTTTAGTTATTTCATTAGTATGTGTTTTAGGTAAGGATCTGTTTCCAACAGTTGAATCTGCGTTGTATTAATAAAATAACCTAGGGCCCTTCAATTACCCCCAATCTCTGTCTCCAAAGTGCCAGTATCACCTACAGTCGGGGTTTGTCCCTCCCAATGCTCTCACATGATTTTATTAGCAGCGATTGCTGCACAAAACGCCATTAGACATGTGCACAGGTTGGAGAAGAAGGGCAGAGCACCGGGAGGAGGCGTGGCCCCCTGTCAACTGGCTGTCAAAGAAAGGTGGAGCCAAGGAGCCCTCATCAACCAGTCAGGACCGAGGCCAGCTCACCAGTAGGCGGATCCAAAAGGCAAGCGGCTTGATATGCGAGTGGGCAATATAAGCGGGTGCGTGGGACTACTTCAAGAGATGAGCCAGGGAGGGAGAAGGAGTCAAACCTAAAGAGATGAGAGGAGATGAGCCAGAGAGATGAGAGGAGAGGTGCCCGGGAGAACGACTCGAACAGATGAGAAAGGAGTCCTTGCTTGCCGTTGTCACGGACCATTGGAGGCGCACATCTGGCCGAAGGCTAAGGGACAATTTATTACGTACGCAGCAGCCCAATCTCCCCCCCCCCCCCCCAACGATATAATTGGCCGCTCACGTTAAACGCCACGCGAAGCTGCTGGCCGCTCGTGCCGCGGTACAAGTGAACACCCGGAGCGTGGACCGGAGCGCGAGGTCGGAGCCGGACCTCACCGCCTACCATCGACGCCTACCTACCACCTGCCTGGACCCTTCTCTCCCTTCCCACCACCACCACCACCACCACCACCACCACCACCACCTTTTCATGTAAGTGTGTTTGTTCCGCCCTGGGAGTGATAATATAAGACTGTATAAGGCTGCCCTGTGTTACTGCTTCTTCCTCTTCAACTGTACATGACCTCTTTCGTTTCCTCTTAAATCTTGTACAATAAATAATTCTGTGTTCCTCCTTCATCTGATTTCTTCTCATCCGATCGCTTTAGTCTTTTCCCAATTGAATACCGGTGGCACGATATAGGAACCACTTATAATCGGGTCTAGTCTTTGTTAACGGCCTGAGTCGTGGCTCGCTTCACTCGGCGTGTCCATTACAGCCGCGGCTCGGGTGGGGCTCATTTCCTCGCTTACCGGAAGGCGCTGGTAATTAGGTAACAGGGGCAATTGGCCTACCACCCTATTCAGCACTGACCGGAAGTGACGTCATAGCTCCAGGACTCGGACGGCCAGCTTAATAGACGAGGGGATTAACCCCCCCCCCCTTGGTAAGGGGAGCGCCGTACTCCGAGATCCGCAACAATATATGCATATATATATATATATATATATATATATACATATATATATATATATATATATATATATATATATATATATATTGTTACGGACGCGGTTTAGATGTTATTTACCGAGCGGTGGTATTGCCGTGACCTAACAGTTCCCCCGATTCTTCCCCAACTCACCCGATTCACCCAGACGTTGACCAAATCGCGCTATGCCAAATCAATGATGGAAAGGACACGACGACTGGGAAAGAGGAAACGACGCAAGGGGTACAGTTCTCAAGACCTCCGGAGGAGGGTATAATTACAGTGGTGGAGAAAAGGGGGTAGATTACAAGGCAGAGTGAGGTAAAAGACACAGAAGAGATGGGCACTTAAATACAATCTTATCAATTCCCGGACAGACCACAGACAAACGGAACAAGGCTGACTTACACAGGGATTGATGGCAGGGAGGGACAGGTAGTTCGATGGCACAAGGTGCACCTTGGCTCGGGGACAGGATAAAGCACGGTCCAGTCAGGAAGATGCGGGGAGGCCTCACAGCGCTCGGAGGTGGTCTTGCTTGCTCCAAGCTCAGCGCGCATCTGACGTCACCTCCCTCTTCCTGCGCATGCTCAGCGGGGAGTGACACGCCCTCGGCTGGTTGGCTCCGCCCCACTGGGGCCGGTCCGCCGCTTCCATTGGGTGCGGGGGTTACCGGGCTCCGCCCTTGACGAGGAGCTGACAGGGAGCCCCTATTTGGTAACCCCGTTGAGCACATGTTCGATGGCGGCTCGTTGGGAAGGCCTGGTGCCCTCACAACACCCCCTACCAACCAAGCCGGAGTGAGGACGCGCACTTCCCGCGCCCGCCGCTGCCGTTGCTGTTGTTGTTGTTGTTGTTGTTGCTGAACCATGAGGAAGAGCTGCGAGGAGGTATTGGGAGGTCCTAAACTTCCTAACGGTGCCATACAATCACATTCTGGTGCAACGAAGGGTCAGAATTAATGGAAACGAGTCCTTAACTGACATAGACTAAGAATAACTAGCAAGATGTCCTATAGTTGTCTTACATGAGATGCGGTGAACCTGGGCACGACATTTAATGGGGGAAATAGGGGGAGGTCGGGTCTACAGAGTGTTGTTTACAGAAAATGGGACTAGGGAATGGGGGATTGGGGATAGTTGGGAAGTATTGAGGAAATAGGGGAATATTTACAAGCGGATATGGATGGATGCAAATCCCATATCCGCAACAATATATATATATATATATATATATATATATATATATATATATATATATATATATATATATATATATATATATATACAGTCACGTGAAAAAGTAAGTACACCCAATGTAAAGTTTTGACTTTTTAAACATATTTCAACAAACAGCTATTTGATCTTCATTTCAACAATATTGATAGATAAAGGTGATATAATATAACAAATATCATGAAACATTTACATTTTGTAGTCCATTGTATAATTAAAATAAACATAAATGCAAATTTCGCATGTGGAAAAAGTAAGTACACCGATGGCTCTAATCGGTGGTATTGCCCCCTTTGGCAGAAACAACCTCAAGTAGGCGTTTCTTATAACTGTCTACCAGTCTCTGACATCGACTGGGAGAAATTTTTGCCCACTCCTCCATGCAGAATTCTTTCAGCTGTGCGATGTTTGAGGGGTTTCTTGCATGCACAGCTCGTTTCAAATCCCCCGACAACATCTCGATGGGATTTAGATGCGGGCTTTGACTTGGTCATTCCAGAACCCTCCATTTCTTTCTTTTCAGCCATTCTTTGGAGGATTTACTGGTATGTTTAGGGTCAGTGTCATGTTGCAAGGCCCACCTTCAGTTGAGCTTCAACTTTCTGACAGATGGCCTCACATTATCCTCAAGCACCCTCTGGTACAATGAAGAATTCTTAGTGGATTCTATGATGGTGAGCTGCCCAGGCCCTGATGCAGCAAAGCTGCCCCAAACCATAATATTTCCACCACCATGCTTTACAGTTGGTATCAGGTTCTTGTGGTCAAATGCTGTCTTTGGTTTTCGCCAAACATGTCTTCTGGTACTGTGGCCAAATAGCTCTACCTTTGACTCATCTGTCCAGAGCACATTGTTCCAGAAGTTCTGGTCTTTGCCGAGGTGTTCATTGGCAAACTTTAGTCTTGCCCTGATGTTCTTTCTGGAAAGCAAAGGTTTCGTCCTGGCACACCTCCCATGTAGATCAAGTTTGTGCAGCCTCTTTCTAATGGTAGACTCGTGCACTTTGAGTTTTGACTTTTTCAACATGTTTCAACATACAGCTATTTGATCTTCATTTCAACAATATTGATAGATAAAGGTGATATAATATAACAAATATCATGAAACATTTACATTTTGTCGTCCATTTGGTGTTGGGCTAGCGGCTAGGGTGCTGGCTTAGGATCCTAGGATCCTGGGTTCGAATCCCGGTCAATCGCTGAATTAACGCCAGGGTGGTTGACTCAGCCTGTCATACCTTCCGAGTTCGGCTAATTGAGTACCAGTTCACTGGTAATTCCCTGTTTGTCGTTAAAAAAAGGCGGCAAAAAGGGTTGGCGTCAGGGAGGGCATCCGGCCGTAAAACATTGCTTCAAAAAGGGGACCAAAAAACAACAACAACCACGGTGCCCGAAAAAGGCCAACCCCCGCTTTGCGGGGAAAAATGGCCTCTAAAGGTGGTTATTTATTATATATTTATATTTACATTTTGTCGTCCATTGTATCATTTAAATAAACATAAATGCAAATTTCGCATGTGGAAAAAGTAAGTGCGTACTCCCTACATTTAACACGAGTTCAAATACCTAAAATTAGAATGAGGTGCACCAGCTCAGGTGCAAATGATTAGAACATCGTTAGAGAGGATCTTGGAGGAACCTGTGTTATTTAACGGGCCACAGACACAGAAAATAATGTTTGGTTTAATTCATAGATATTGCTTCACTTAACACTTAATCGTCCTTTTTTTTGAATAAATATCACTCGATTCGCCCCCGCCACCCAAAAAACGGCGATTTGATTGCTCATGTGACTGGCTACGTCATCGAGGGAATTTTTGTTGCTGCTGGTAGTTTTTAATAATGATTTTGACTATCAGAAGATTATTGGTCAGGCAGTTATCATTGCGTGCTGAGAAACCTTTCCCTCGATTACATCACACAGGTGACATCATGAATGAACATCATGATTTTAGGAGAGGGACTCCACTACCAGCTAAAAACAACCAGCAGCAACAAAAATTCCCTCGATGACGTAGCCAGTCACATGAGCAATCAAATCGCCGTTTTTTTGGGTGGCGGGGGCCAATCGAGTGATATTTATTCAAAAAAAGGACGATTAAGTGTTAAGTGAAGCAATATCTATTAATTAAACCAAACATGATTTTCTGTGTCTGTGGCCCTTTAAACCTCAGGCATTTAGTTTGGTTTGCTCTTTGTTGTTGAAGTGTGCGGTGTCACCATGCCTAGATCAAAAGAGCTCTCTGAGGCCTTCAGAAAGAAGGTTATAGATGCCTACGAGTCTGGGAAGGGATTTAAAAAGATCTCCAAACAATTTGAAATCAATCATTCGACTGTCCGGAAGATCATCTGCAAGTGGAGAAGATTCCAAACAACTGCCAACTTGTTCAGGCCAGGCCGCCCCAGCAAGTTCAGCCCAAGAGCAGACCGCAAGAAAGAAGTCTCTAAGAACCCCAGAATGTCATCATGGGACCTACAGGTAGCTCTTACCACTGTTGATGTCAAAGTGCACGAGTCTACCATTAGAAAGAGGCTGCACAAATTTGATCTACATGGGAGGTGTGCCAGGAGGAAACCTTTGCCTTTCAGAAAGAACATCAGGGCAAGACTAAAGTTTGCCAATGAACACCGTGGCAAAGACCAGAACTTCTGGAACAATGTGCTCTGGACCAATGAGTCAAAGGTCGAGCTATTTGGCCACAGTACCAGAAGACATGTTTGGCGAAAACCAAAGACAGCATTTGACCACAAGAACCTGATACCAACTGTAAAGCATGGTGGTGGAAATATTATGGTTTGGGGCAGCTTTGCTGCACCAGGGCCTGGGCAGCTCACCATCATATAATCCACTATGAATTCTTCATTGTACCAGAGCCTGCTTGAGGATAATGTGAGGCCATCTGTCAAAAAGTTGAAGCTAAACCGAAGGTGGACCTTACAACATGACAATGACCCTAAACATACCAGTAAATCCACCAAGGAATGGCTGAAAAGAAAGAAATGGAGGGTGCTGGAATGGCCAAGTCAAAGCCCGGATCTAAATCCCATCAAGATGTTGTGGGGGGATTTGAAACGAGCTGTGCATGCAAGAAACCCCTCAATCATCGCACAGCTGAAATAATTCTGCATGGAGGAGTGGGCAAAAATTTCTCACAGTCGATGTCAGAGACTGGTAGACAGTTATAAGAAACGCCTATTTGAGGTTGTTTCTGCCAAAGGGGGCAATACCACTTGATAGAGCCAAGGGTGTACTTACTTTTTCCACATGCGAAATTTGCATTTATGTTTATTTAAATTATACAATGGACTTCAAAATGTAAATGTTTCATGATATTTCTTTTGTTATATCACCTTTATCTATCAATATTGTTGAAATGAAGATCAAATAGCTGTATGTTGAAATATGTTGAAAAAGTCAAAACTTTACAAGGGGTGTACATACTTTTTTACGTGACTGTATATATGTATATATATATATATATATATATATATATATGTATATATATATATATATATATATATATATATATATATATATATATATATATATATATATATATATATATATATATATATATTGTTGCGGTTTTGAGAACCCACACAGGTAACATCATTAAAGGTTAAAGGGTGCACCCCATAGATAGGCCACAAGCAACACGTAGGTCACCTTAGGACGTTAGTTATTTCATAGTATGTGTTTAGGATAAGGCCATTCCCAATAGTTGCATCTGCGTTGTGTAGTACAAATAAGAGTAGGCCCCATTCGTCCATTTGCAGCCTCCCTTCAATTGACGCCATTAAGCGCTAACCAGTCTGTACATCGCCCTCGCCATTTAGGCTACCAGCAGCCTTTGCGAACTCGTTGGGCTTCCGCTCAAACCAGCCCAAAAGCCAGGAGGTAAGGCCCGAAAAGGGGGCAGAGCGCAAGGGTGGGGGTGCGGCCACGTCAAGCAGCCATCAAGGCGGAGCCGGTAAGCCCTAAACAGCCAATCAGGGCTGAGGCGAGATCGCCTGACAAGGTGTGGCTAGAGATTCGAGAGGGTTCGCGGGGCGTGGCAATATAACCCCTTGCGCGAGGCCCCCACCTCAGTTATCAGTGGGGAGAGGGAGGCGCTTGACCTGATCTGAGTTGAGTTATGGGAGAGACGCTTGAGTAGTTACGAGAGGGAGAGACGCGCTGTGGCAACAAGCTTTACAGAGGGCGGGCGCGCGGCACACATTGCAGAGGACTGCAGCGTGCAGAAGGACATTGGGGAAGTGGCGCATCGATCGTAACAATACCGCACGCGCATATAAAGGCGCCAGTACAAGTATTACATATGATATATAATCGCCAGCTTACCGATCCCCCGAGATATAATTGTCCGCTTGCGCCTGCGCCACGGGGAGAGCTGCCTGCCGTATTCCACCATCTGCACGGTACGAGTCGGGGACGGGACGAGCTGTGGACCCTTGGACCCTCAACCCGACCATCTTCAAACCCCGTGTGAGTGACCCTGAGAGTGAGTCTGAGAGTGAATGGACCCGTGTCCAGGGAATAAGTTAAGACTGTTATTAAGGCTGCCCTGTGTATCTGCTTCTTCCTCTTCCCTGTACATTCTCTTCTTTCTTTTCCTCTTCTAATTGTACAAAGTGTTAATAAATTACCTGTTCTTCCTGGTTTTCCTCTTAATCCGATCGTCCTAGTGATTTCTCAATTGGGTAAGCGTGGCATGATTACGAACCGCTTACAATCGGGTCTAGTACCTGTTAACGGCCCGAATCGCGGCTCGCTTCGCTCGGCATGTCCACTAACACCGTGGTTCAGGTGGGAGTTATTTCCTCGTTTCCGGTCAGCGTTAGTACTTAGGTAATAGGACGAATTCGACCAACAACCCTATGTAACGCTGCCCGGGAAGGATGTTATAGCCCCCTGGATCGCGTCGGCCAGTAAAAGGACAAGGGGATTAATCCCCCCTTGATAAGGGGAAGGCCGACGTCGGAGATCCGCAACAATTGGTGTCAGGAGTGGGATTTGGACCCGAAGTGCGCCTAACGCACTCCAAATTATGAGCGGCCGATATTGTAGTAACATCTAAATTAAAGCGTGCCATGGATAGCCAAGGCAATCGGATGCCGGTGGGGGTATATGAGGAGGAGTTAGAATTAACCCAGGACCCCCGGGAAGAAGTGGGACAATTGGGGGGGAATGGAAGAGGAAATTGAAGAGGGTGCAGCAGCAGGGGTTGCAGGTGAACAAAATGGCGGCGCCTCGCACATGGCGATGAGGGCCGCGCCCACTGCGCAAATGGGGGTGGTCGACATGCAAGCCTTCATGGCGCAATTCATGGCGCAAATACAGGCATCCATAGAACTGGAGGGGGACAGAGCCACGCGGGAAAGGAAAGAAATGGGGGACAAATCAAGGGCAGAAATGAAAGGATTAGAAAGCAAATTGGGGGGATTAGAAAGCAAATTGGGGGGATTAGAAAGCAAATTGAGGGGCAAGTTGAAGGACGTGGGTGGCCACATGGGAGAAATGAATGAGGGGCTAATGGGGTTGGAAAACAGGATGGCCACCCGAGAAAATCAAATGAAAGGAATGAAGGACGGGTTAACGGTGATTGAAAACAGAATGGGTGGCCACATAAAAAAAAATATGGGAAGGACATTGACCGCAGGTCGAGCGGGAAAGGTACATTGGTAGCTCGACTTGAGGAGCGCGGGGAAAGCGAGGTGGAGCCAAGCACAGCCGGGTGGACTGGGGTAGAAATCGCTACACGGGGTATAGAGAAGCCGACGGCCTCTGAATTGGAAAGTTTTATTTTATGTGCGCCAGCGGTCGTCGAGCTGAATAAGGAAAAATAGATTACAGTTGCAATCGGGGTTATGGAGACGGCAGAAGCAGAAATCAAATCGGAGGAAAAGATGGAATTTGTGCAAAGTCCGTATTCGCATCATGATGCCGTACTTGTTAACCCCAATGGAAGTTTGCAGTTGGTGCAGGAGAGAAGAATCCCAAAGGTGAGTCGGGCAGTATATGGCGCAAAAAGGTTTGGCGTGAAAGTGTTTGGCGCGAAAGGATTTTTCGTGTGCTTGGGATCCCGACGTCACCCGGGCGCTTGTGGAAGGTCCGTGGTGTGCTGTGTGAAAGGAAATGGCGCGAGTGTGAGGAAAAGGTGTGCGCCAAAGTGCGAGTGTGATACAGAGTGTGGAAGTGAGATTGAGTGCGACACAGAGTGTAAGATGGATGGAGAGAGTGTGCGAGAATGCACACCAGAGTTGGTTGTGGAGAGTGTGCGGGGATGCACACCGGAGCAGGTGATTGGGTATGTGCAGGAGTGCACACCCATGGTTGTTACGGAGGATGTAATGGAGTGCGCGAGTGGAATGAGTGTGCCAGGGTGTGCGTGAGGATGTGTGTTAATGGAGTGTGTGAGTAGAATGAGTGCGCTTGGGTGGTATGCACGAGCGAGTGCAGTGACGAAATGTGTGGAGTGTATGGGCGGCGCTGGAGCGCCGCGTTTTGTAAGTGAAGAACGGGTCACGAGGTGTGGATGTGAGAATGCGATCCAAGCATCGACGCAGACTGGGGCAGCGTTTAGGCCGACGGATGGCCGATGCGAGTCCTTGGGGCGTGGTGTGCTTTGTGTGCTGCGGGGATCGTTGCCGCAGCGGCGTGCACGATTTGTGCCGGGCCCCACGTAGGGATGGCGCCTTGAACCTTGGCTCAAGCATGCCTCCTCCCCTGAATCGAAAATGCCGGACGGACCCAACCTACAGGAGACCAACCACCCGCATGCATTGCTCGGCTTTTCGAAGCCGAGCTGGACGAAAATGTATTTCCACACCGAGAGGCTCAAGTGGAGTGGACGGATAGCAATAGTGTTGGCGAATGGTACCCTGCGTGGGGGAGTTGTGGTTTCACCATTCCTCACATGATCTTGGGGCTCATGAGCATTAGAATATGGGGATGGCAGTGAAAGCTAGCCGAGGGCGGGCTAGGTTAATTGTTAGGGAATCATCAGACCGTAGAGGACAAGATTTAAGTGGTGACTTTTGTACAGGTAGAGGGGACGTAGAGTGATTAGTTGGTTGTTAATGACGAGGGAAGTGCTTAGTGTAAGGGAAGACGGGGAAGCACGAGTTTTAGGGGAAGTATGCAGCTAGATGATGCTGTGTGTGTGAGGATGGTATTGAGCTTGAGCAATTGAGGAATTGAATTTTTTTTTCTTTTTTTTGTATACTGAATCGAGGCTCGTGAAAGAGCTGACATTTACTTCACAAACAAATCAACCAGACAAACAAAATATATAAAAAGAGGGAGCGGAAGACAAGATGGGGAGAGAAGGGGAAGCACACAAACACAACATTTGAGAGCAGGGAGATGTGTGGGAGGGAGAGGGCTTGGGGGGAGGAGGCGTGGGAAGGGGGGGGGGGTGGGAGAAGTATAAACACAAGAATGAGAATCACTGTGTGTATTGAGCTTGAGCAAATGAGGAATTGGTTGGGAATAACCAGAAGTGGTGTATTGGAGACAAATGGAGTTGTGTTGGAGTGTATGGAAAAGGTGCAAGAGCACAACAGGTGTGCGAATTTGGTGTGTGACATAAATGGTGGGCGAATGAGTGGTGTGGAATAAAAGATGTGGAATGCATGGTGCGAAGGAGTGAATGGGGGAAGATGGACCCCTTCACGAATACCCGGGGTGGGTAGTTTAAAGCCAGGTAGAGGGCTGAGGTAAATTGTTTGGATATTGACACCTGTGGTGCAGGAAGTAGCAAGAAGTGCTTGGTTGGGTGCATGAGTCTATGAAATGGCTGGGCCTGTGGGCTTTGTTGGTGCGTATGGTTATTGGGGCACTCCGCCACTGGTAGTCTGTCGGCCAGGTGAGGTGGCAGGTAGGCTCTGGGAGCCAGTTAGAGTAGTTGTTGAGTGGGGCTCGAGGATCCCAGGAGAGGACCCGGGTAGCCCAATGCCGATGAGGGCATCAGGGGCTGAGAGAGCCAGGAGGGGCCTTCCCCAATTTAGGTAGTCGCAAGGAGCATAATAAACTCGGGTGGCGACTTCAGTGGCGGAGGTGCGCAGGTAGGTAGACCTGCTAGTGGAGCCACAAGACCCAGCCCCGAAATTGTGCAAAGGCACAGTGTGAAAAATTAGGGAGTGAGACCCAAATTTGGAAGGCACCAGGTGGTCAATGGGAATCAGGTTTTTAGAACTGCATAGTTGAAAGATGCCGATTGGCAGGGCATGACCCCGGGTAGTTTAAATGAGTTAATGAAACTTGTGTAGTTAGGAAGAGAATTTCCTTCACGCCATCCACATTCATTCACCAAGGTGACAAAGCTCTGCACCAGCACCAAGTGACTGATTTGAGTGAGTGAGATGCATCACGATGTAGAGTGACATTGTGTGTTCTTCCATCTCTTCCTTCCTGGGAGGGATTGGAAGACGAATTTGGAGTAGAGGGGGATATGGGAGACAGGACGTAGTGATGAATTTGTAAATACAGGGAAGAGCAAGGGTAGTGTAAGCTGACATGGGGGGGTACGAACGGTTAGGGACGAACTTGCTCTGCTCGCTCACCCGCACCCCTCATGCTGCATTACCTTGTTTTGATGTGTCCCTTTGGCCCTTTCTGCTTTGCTGACTGTGCTTTGTCTCTCCTCCCCACCCATGTGCCCACTTTGGAGGAGGAGTGTGCAGCAACATCGAACAGTGCAGCTGCACATTGATACCCCTGTGCTGCTGCACCTTGCTATGCCTGTGCAGGTGAACTGCGCTTCACTTTGCTGCCGTTTCATTGATTATAACTTTGCTGCACATGTACAGCACACTTGCTGCCACAGACACTTTGCTGCACATCATCACCTTACACATTATGGACCACACATTTTGTGCCTTTGCACTTTGCTGCAAACTAACCTTGCATCTTCGGAACACGTATTTTGAGTGGCATCAATGTCACGCAGTTGGACCACATCGGGTTGGCCCTGCTGGCAAATTAATAAAAACGAACACGGGTTTTTGTACATTTTATTCTTGGTGTGCCAGGAAAGAAGAACGGTAAGCTTTATTGCACACAGAAGATGCGACATGCAGGAAGCAAGAAGATGCAGGAAGACGCAAGATGCAGCAGCCCAGCAGCAAATGTGAACTCCTTTTTTTGAAATGTGTATTGGTGCTATGATGTGCTTTCTCTCCCCTCCAATCTTCTTTCCACAAAGAACAGGTCCTGGTTTATAGAGTTGTAAATAAGGTTAGATTTGTGCTTGTAAATAACAGATGCTGCACACCGGCTTTATGTTTAGTTTGAAAATAATTCCGCAATTCGGTTAATTGTGGGTGCGAGTCTGTTAGTTAGTTACACAACGCAGTAGGTGGGACATATTTAGTGTTGTAAAACTGTCGCACACACGGGGTTAGATTAAACGCTCGGGGGAACCACATCTAAGTGTCACACATAATTAAAAGCTAGTCCCAAGTCTTTCTCAAAACCAGTCGTTCCCACTTGGGTAGGTTCGATTCGGGGACGAGTCTGACGAGGGAGGGTGGCAGTGCTATGGTTTTGAGGTTTATAAAGTGAGCTCAATAAAGGTTAAAGGTTTCCCCCCATAGATAGTCACACGAGCAACATGTAGCCTCATTTGTAGTATAGTTATTTCTTAGTATGTGTGAGAGTAGGCCCTTTCCAGTGTTAATTCTGCGTTGTGTAAAGACAGGAGAATAGGTCCTACTTCTGCAAACCATTCTACCTCTATAGGTGAAATCCATTTTGCTACCCTTTGCTTGCTCACTAGTCGAGTTAACACGAGGTATGCCTAAGAAGGTGGGGGCGGCGTCGAGGTCGGAGCGGCAGGGGTGATGACGGTAAGCACGAGCCACCAATCAGGGCTCAGAGGTGGCGGCATCAGAGGATGTGGTGAGAAGAGTCTGGTGAGTTCCAGAAGGTTTGCGGGGCGTGCCTATATAACCCGATGCGCAAAGCCCTCGAAAGGACTTGCAGAGGAGAGGGAGAGGACTTGCATCACTCGCACTGTACCGCTTGATGAACTTGACTATCGATAAGAACACGTGCGCTAACCAACACCAAGGGTTGAGGAAGAAGAGTTGCTTACTAGATATACGCAGGCGCAGCCAGGCGCAGTTACAACGAACTTGCGTATTCCAGCCAAGAGAGTGAACGAGGTTGCGTAACCGCCCCTTTGCCGTAAAAGCCGTCCCGCCTTTGCAGTAAAAGCCGTCCCGCCTTTGCCGTAAAAGCCGTCCCGCCTTTGCCGTAAAAGCCGTCCTGCCTTTGCCGTAAAGGCCGTCCCGCCTTTGCCATAAAAGCCCTCCCTGCCGTTCGCCCCGATATATCGCCTTTGCTCAAGTGACGCGCTACGTGGTCCTGTCTTCGCTGATCTCCATCTACACGGACGTGCCGGGGACCGTGGAGAGCTGCACGAGAACCATCCTTGGACATGCTGGGGAACACCTGCCCATTTGCAATACCCCGTGTGAGTGTGTAAGCAGGCCTGTTGTCTTTGGGAATTAAGCACAAGACTGTATAAGGATTTCTCTGTGTCTCTTCATCCTGAACTGTATATACGTGTGATAATCATTAAACCTATCTGTTCTTCCTTTCTTCTGAATTCGATCGTCTTTCTGATTTCTCCAATTGACTAAGCGTGGCACGAATAAGATCGCTTATCGGGTTTCATTAATTAAGACTGCGCGGATCACGTGTACGCAAACCGCTCGGCGTATACCAACCTCACGTGGTTCGTGCGAGGCTTGTTTCCTCGCTTCCAGCGCAGCGCGAATACTTAGGTACGAGCGAGAATTTGGTCCCGAAAACCGAATTGGCGCTGTCCGGAAGGGACGTAATAAGTCTTGGTTCGTGCCAGGCCAGTAAAGACAAGAGGGTTAATCCCCCCCTTGATAAGGGGAGAAGGCCGGCGAGAGAACCGCAACAATATATATATATATATATATGTATATATATATATATATATGTTGGAACCCATCTGTGGATCGGTCCCATCGGCCGATGGGTCTGACCCGTTTGCGGATCCGCAGATGGGCGACCCATCTGTGGATCCGCAAACGGGTCAGACCCGTCGCTGAGGGCCTCATAGAATCACATAGGGCCTCATAGAATCACACTGAGGGCCTCATAGAATCACATAATGCGTTATTGTGTTTATACAATTGACAATGCCCCGATTACGAAGCCACACCTTCATCTTTAGCTTTGGGGTGATTAAGGCATGCCAGGAATTGCTATATAAACAATGGAGAGCTGAGTCTGCCAGTGCCACCAGCGAAGTAGACCAGCGTTTTTAAATGGAGCGACATTATCTTATTTTTATCTTATCGACAAACGGTTATCGACAAACCACATGTCACGGACTGCTTTATAAACATTTATGACATCAATTGCTTATTTTTAGGTTCAAATAAACATACTCATCCACCATTGATGCATACACATTCCTTCAAGGTGAACAACACATCCGCAGATGGCGCAGACCCATCAGCCGATGGGTCTGCATTGTCATTTCTCATGCATCCACAGATGGGTCGCCCATCTGCGGATCCGCAAACGGGTCAGACCCATCGGCCGATGGGACTGATCCACAGATGGGTTCCAACATATATATATATATATATATATATATATATATATATATATATATATATATATATATATATATATATATATTCAGACCCCTTCAGATTCAGAGAAAGTATTCAGACCCCTTCACATTTTTCACATTTTGTTATGTTGCAGTCTTATGCTGAAATCGTTTGAATTCATTTTTTCCTCATCAATCTACACTCAATAACCCGTAATGACAAAGAGAAAAAAGGATTTTAGAAAGTTTTGCAAATTTATTAAAAAGAAAAAATTGAAATATCACATTGACACAAGTATTCATACCCTTTGCTATGACACTTGAAATTTAGGTCAGGTGCCTCCCATTTCTCTTTATCATCGTTGAGATGTTTCTACACCTTGATTGGAGCCTACCTGTGGTGAATTCAATTGATTGGACATCATTTGGAAAGGCATACACCTGTCTATATAAGGTCTCAAAGCTGACAATGCATATCACAGCAAAAACCAAGCCATGAGGTCGAAGGAACAGTCTGCAGCGTTCAGAGACAGGATTGTGTCGAGGCACAGATCTGGGGAAGCCTACAAAAAAATCTCTGCTGCATTGAAGGGTCCCAAGAGCACAGTGGCCTCCATAATTCTTAAATGGAAGAAGTTTGGAACAACCAGTACTCTTCCTTGAGCTGGCCGCCCGGCCAAATTGAGCAATCGGGGGAGAAGGGCCTTGGTAAGAGAGGTGACCAAGAACCCGTTGGTCACACTGGCTGAGCTCCAGAGATCCTGTGTGGAGATGGGAGAAACTTCCAGAAGGACAACTATCACTGCAACACTCCACCGATCTGGCCTTTATGGCAGAGTGGCCAGGTGGAAGCCTCTCCTCAGTGAAAGACACATGAAGGCCCGCTTGGAGTTTGCAAAAAAGCACCGAAAGGACTCTGACTGTGAGAAACAAGATTCTGTGAATCCAACTCAAGGACTCCAATCAAGGTGTAGAAACATCTCAAAGATGACCAAGAGAAATGGGGGGCACCTGAGCTAAATTTCAAGTGTCATAGCAAAGGGTATGAATACTTATGTCAATGTGATATTTCAGTTTTTTCTTTTTAATACATTTGCAAAACTTTCTAAAATCCTGTTTTTTCTTTGTCATTATGGGGTATTGAGTGTAGATTGATGAGGGAAAAAATGAATTTAAACGATTTCAGCGTAAGGCTGCAACATAACAAAATGTGAAAAAAGTGAAGGGGTCTGAATACTTTCTGAATGCATTGTGTACATATATATATATATATATATATACAGACTTGGCATTTAATATGGAATATATATTTTTTCTTGACTTGGGTTTACTTTCTTAACTCAGTATATCAATCTGGTGAGTTTATTTTATACTTTGGTGATTTATTTGTTAAAAGAACCATGTCACTGATTGTCTGTCGCAGCAAGAAGTCAACAATAGGATTATATCACAGGTGGCGGGGCAAAATGTACGGACAGGTGCATTTGATGATTGGCTTCACAGTCGGGTATACAAGGGTTGTTGCGTTCTGTATTAGTGGAAAACAACTGCTGCACGTCTCCAAAAGTTATTGCTGCTTCCTCTGGAGATGGTCCGTCAACTCGACAATGCTGTTTGTCATGGAGTGGTGGCTTTACGAAATTACGGCATGAAACAGCGTGCTATTGCTCGGCAGTATGGCATCACTCAAGGTCAGGTGTCAAGGATCCTGAAACGAAATGCTCAGATGGGTGTCCCTATTCCAATACCGAGGCCAGGACGTCCCCGCAGACCCACAAGGAGGGATGATCGTCAGCTGCACCGGTTAGTCCGCAATGGCCGTACCAAGTCAGCTAATCGGCTTAGGGCTGAGTGGCAGCAACTGACAAATGTGCCTGTATCCAGAAAGCTAGTCAACCAACGACTGGTTCAAGCAGGCTATCGTGCCAGGCGTCCCCTGAGAAAGCCACGCCTGACCAGACAACACTGCCAGCGCCGATTGCAGGGGGCCAGAGAGCACAGTCAATGGCAGCCAGGACACTGGAATCACGTGATCTTCAGTGACAAGTCTAGATTTCTGGTCTATCATCAAGATGGCCGCGTCCGAGTTCGCAGACAAGTGCATGAAGCCTACAACAAAGATTGTATAGTGCCAAGAGTCCAAGCTGGAGGTGGTGGGGTGACCGTTTGGGCTGCTTTTCATGCAGGGGGCAAAACTGACCAGGTTGTTCTGAATGGAAACCTGAACCAGTTCAAGTACAGGGCCTGTTCAAGTACAGCCATTCTGGAAGAAACATTGCTTCCATTTGCTCGTGCAGCCTTTTGAGTTAACTTTGTCTTCCAAGATGACAATGCACGGCCTCATCGTGCTCGCATGATCCAACACTTTCTTGCTGACCGTGGTGTAGAGCATATGGAGTGGCCTGCCTTGTCCCCGGATATGAATCCAATGGAGAACTTGTGGGCAGAATTAACGCGTCAAATCGACCACTTGGACCAGCAGCCGACCTCTGTCCGTGAATTGCAGCAGGCTATTGTCACTGCATGGCAAGCGATTCCTGTCCAAACCTTGGCAAATCTCGTGAACAGCATGCCTCAACGTAACGTATACGTGCTCTCCTGAATGCTCGTGGGGGTTACACGAAGTAATGAACTTTAATTTTACTGTCCGTAATCCCAGTCGTAATTTAACTTTTGTTAAAAAATTTTTTGGCTAATGTGCAAAATAAAGAGATACTTCTGGAAAACGTACAGAAGTTTAACACAGTACTGTCCATGAATTGAGTTCGATATCAGTTTACATCACTTTCAAGGATCAATTTATTTGTTTCGAAATGTCAAATGTGGTTTTTGTTTCTTTTAAATGTCACATTAACAAAATCTGGAATAATTTCAACATAATTCCAATGAACTTTTGGTTCTAAGACATCTTGAAAAGTAAGTTCACCCCCACAAAAAAAAAAGATTCCATATTAAATGCCAAGTCTGTATATATATATTGTATATATATATATATATATATATATATATATATATATATATATATATATATATATATATATATATATATATATATATTGGTACGGCCCAGGGTTCGGGGTCCACTACGAGTGGGTTAGCCTCTGCTCCAATCCCGAACTTGCCGGACCTGAAGCTGCTGTGCACGAATAACTTCGTACTTCGGCAGGTTGTGAACCAGCAACTACAAATGCCAATGGATTGTCGCATGATAGCAGAGTCCATCGTCTAACTACACTTACCTGTACCACGTGAGTTTCAATCAATTTAGTGGGTTAAAAGGGGACACGTAAGACGGCCGGGATAAACAGCCAGGTAGCAAGCCACAGTGTTGTATGTCCTGGGGTTGTACTTCAGCAGGGAAAGGATGTGAGGAGGAGAGTGAAATGGCCAGGTATGGGAGAAAGGGAAGTATAAAGGTGGGTGTTTGAGTGTTCCACCATGTTTGTTTGGTGCTGTGGATTCTGGATGTGGAGACGATTTTGTTATTGTAGTCTGCATTCGCACTGGCTGGGGGTGGGGGTATGTACGCATCCAGGTGTAGTTGCTGCATGTGGATGTGTATGTGCCCCTGCTGGCCCACCTTAGCTGACCGTATCGAGGTTGAAGGGCCGAAACGGGATGATGCTGAGGACCTCGACTGAGGACCCGGTCAGTGCGGCACACTTGTGACCAGGTGTGTTTTAAAATATATATATATATATATATATATATATATATATATATATATATATATATATATATAATCTATATATATATATATATATAGCTATATATATATATATATATAGCTATATATATATATATATATATATATATATATATATATATATATATATATATCTATATATATATATAGATATATATATAGATATATATAGATATATATAGATATATATATATATAGATATATATAGATATATATAGATATATATAGATATATATATATATAGATATATATAGATATATATAGATATATATAGATATATATAGATATATATATATTGGTACGGCCCAGGGCTCGGGGTCCACTACGAGTGGGTTAGCCTCTGCTCCAATCCCGAACTTGCCGGACCTGAAGCTGCTGTGCACGAATAACTTCGTACTTCGGCAGGTTGTGAACCAGCAACTACAAATGCCAATGGATTGTCGCATGATAGCAGAGTCCATCGTCTAACTACACTTACCTGTACCACGTGAGTTTCAATCGGGGAACGTACCTTCCCCCCCGGCGGTGTACCACTTTCTTTTGTTCCTGGATGGAAATTTAGATGGCCGAGCAACCGTTGGTACCGGGCTGATGCTAATTTTGTTATTGCCATTCGTTACTCTGGGTGTGAACAATGGCGGACCAATGAAAGAAAAGACATTCACGGACAGAGGGAAAGGAAACGTTGGACGATTTGATTTTGTTTACAAATATTTGCAGTGAAACTTATCGATAGGAAAGAAAAAGGGACAAGAGACAGAAACTTAGCTTAATTTGCACCTCATGACGATTATTATGAATAAACACAACAAGGGCACCACACACACATTCACAGGGGAGGGGAGGGGAAATGAACGTTGGAAACCTGTTTGCAAAATGTCCACGATGTTACCAGATGCTTCTCTTCACGAAGCCTTTTGTCTCGACCCCACCAACGAACACCAGGCCGGCAAATGGCAGTCCCCAACATGAGCAGGTAAAGACGATTGCCAGCATGAACACGAGCAGGTAAAGTCGATCCTCAGCACGAACACGAGCAGGTAAGGTCGATTCTCACCACGAACATGAGCAGGTAAGGTCGATTCTCACCACGAACACGAGCAGGTAAAGTTGATCCCCAGCACGAACTTGGGCAGGGAGACCCAGCCACGAACACGGGCAGGTAAAGGCGATCCCCAGGACAAACACGAGCAGGTAAAAGTGATCCTCAGCACAAACATGGGCAGGGAGTCCCAACACGAACTCAGGCAGGTAAACAGGCACGTGCAGAAAGAGTCCAAGTCATGCACACGTGCACTGAGAGCATAGGCGTAGTTTGACTTCTCTATTTGGGGAGGGGGGGGGGGGGGGGGGGAAAGACTTGAACTTATTATTATATTGATATTAATAAATGGGTAGCTAGGTCTGACTTCCAAAATTACCATTTGTTAGTGTGGTTACAATGTACGTGAAATCACAAATACAGTTTACACTCACTGTTGTTACTCACGTTTAAATACTGGATGTTTTTACCTGAATTGTAAACTACTGAAAAAAATTAAGATGTGGGAATTGCCCTCCTGCCCCCCACCGAAACTCTGCCGATGACCGAGAGGGAGTCCGGCAGCCAAGAGAGAACAGGGAGAAACCGGCCAAGAGATTGAATCACGTGCAGAGGCCTGTGAGAGGGACCGGTCAAGAGTGGATGCGCACATGCTGAGTGAACAATGTCCAAGAGCGAGAGAGTGAATTCATGTGTGCGAGGCCTTTTTGTCAAGCCCTGGCGAGGGAGGGGGGTGTTTTCTGGGCTCCCAATTGGTCGAGTTTGTCACTCCGCCACCACAAGCTCCGCCGAAGTTCCTCAGGCCCTGATTGGTGGAGTGTCGCTTCCCCTTCACAAGCTCTCTCGAAGGGACTTGTACTTGGTGCATATCCTAATAGTCTTTGATCTGTCTTCTGTCCTTCGACTTTGAATCAATAACTGTGGATGCAATATTTGTGCATCTGCCTGGCTAATTATTCCTGATGAGTGAACGGCCTGTCTTTACCTCCCCAACGCATAAAGACATACAAACCCGAAATAAGGGGAAGGGACTAAGATAATGTTCTGCTATGAAATAACTCTTCTAAGGGACCTGTATGGTGGTTGCCATTACTTCTCAGCAGTTTCCCAAAACCGCAATAATATATTGAGTGTGTATGTATATAACTATATATATATATATATATATATATATATATATATATATATATATATATATATATTATATATATATTATATATATATTATACAGACTTGGCATTTAATATAGAATATATATTTTTTCTTGACTTGGGTTTACTTTCTTAACTCAGTATATCAATCTGGTGAGTTTCTTTTACACTTTGGTGATTTATTTGTTAAAAGAACCATGTCACTGATTTATCTGTCACAGCAAGAAGTCAACAACAGGATTATATCATCGGCGGCGTGGCAAAATGTATGGACAGGTGCATTTGATGATTGGCTTCACAGTCGGGTATACAAGGGTTGTTGCGTTCTGTATTAGTGGAAAACAACTGCTGCACGTCTCTAAAAGTTATTGCCGCTTCCTCTGGAGATGGTCCGTCAACTCGACAATGCTGTTTGTCATGGAGTGGTGGCTTTACGAAATTACGGCATGAAACAGCGTGCTATTGCTCGGCAGTATGGCATCACTCAAGGTCAGGTGTCAAAGATCCTGAAACGAAATGCTCAGAGGGGTGTCCCTACTCCAATACCGAGGCCAGGACGTCCCCGCAGAACCACAAGGAGGGATTATTGCCAGCTGCACCGGTTAGTCCGCAATGGCCGTACCAAGTCAGCTAATCGGCTTAGCGCTGAGTGGCAGCAACTGACAAATGTGCCTGTATCCAGAAGGCTAATCAAGCAACGACTGGTTCAAGCAGACTATCGTGCCAGGCGTCCCCTGAGAAAGCCACGCCTGACGAGACTACACCGCCAGTGCCGATTGCAGTGGGCCAGAGAGCACCGTCAATGGCAGCCAGGACACTGGAATCACGTGATCTTCAGTGACGAGTCTAGATTTCTGGTCTATCGTCAAGATGGCCGTGTCCGAGTGCGCAGACAAGTGCATGAAGCCTACAACAAAGATTGTATAGTGCCAAAAGTCCAAGCTGGAGGTGGTGGGGTGACCGTTTGGGCTGCTTTTCATGCAGGGGGCAAAACTGACCCGGTTGTTCTGAATGGAAACCTGAACCAGTTCAAGTACAGGGCCATTCTGGAAGAAACATTGCTTCCATTTGCTCGGGCAGCCTTTCGAGGAAACTTTGTCTTCCAAGATGACAATGCACGGCCTCATCGTGCTTGCATGATCCAACACTTTCTTGGTGACCGTGGTGTAGAGCATATGGAGTGGCCTGCCATGTCCCCGGATATGAATCCGATAGAGAACTTGTGGGCAGAATTAACGCGTCAAATCGACCATTTGGACCAGCAGCCGACCTCTGTGCGTGAATTGCAGCAGACTATTGTCACTGCATGGCAAGCGATTCCTGTCCAAACATTGGCAAATCTCGTGAACAGTATGCCTCGACGTGTACGTGCTCTCCTGAATGCTCGTGGTGGTTACATAAAGTACTGAACTGTAATTTTACTGTCCGTAATCCCAGTCGTAATTTAACTTTTGTTTTTGTTAAAAAAAAAATGTGGCTAATGTGCAAAATAAAGAGATACTTCTGGAAAACGTACAGAAGTTTAACACAGTACTATCCTTGAATTGAGTTCGATATCAGTTTACATCACTTTCAAGGATCAATTTATATGTTTCAAAATGTCATATGTGGTTTTTGTTTCTTTTAAAGGTCACAATAACAAAATCTAGAATAATTTCAACATAATTCCAATGAACTTTTGGTTCTAAGACATCTTGAAAAGTAAGTTCAACCCCACAAAAAAAAGATTACATATAAAATCCCAAGTCTGTATATATATATATATATATTGTGGGGATCTCGCCGCCGGCCCCCTCCCCTTACCAAGGGGGGAATAGTCACCTTGTCTTTGACTAGCTGACGGGACCCGGGACCTATGACGTTGTGGTAGAATTTCGTGTATGACTCACAGGACTCCAATGACCGGACTCAGGTTTACAAAAGGTCTGGTTTATTATTCACTTCATTCCATTTACCAAATAATACCGCATTATTCAATGGCTGAGATTAACTCTTTTCCATGGGCCTTTTCGTTCCGTCTGATATTCTTCCGCAGCGCCGTACTCGTTCATTCCATCGTTCCGTCGGGCAGGGCTTCTGAGGACAAGTCTACTTTACTCAACGTTTGCTCTCGTTTATATCGCCCAAACTGGACTTAATCTCCTCTCCGCTAATGTCCCGAGGTCATGCATCGCACCGAGTCCTGGCATCAGCTCGCTCCCCTCCTGCTGTGATTTCCATTTACACAGCAGGGGGGGGGGTGCTCTAGCCTGGGGCCTTGACCAGGTGTTTCAAGAGATTACATTGTTCATACACATTCTGACACTCATTTACAAACTCGTCTTTAACAGAGTTTGCATGTAAAATGTATCTGCTTTGTTACCAGGTTAATTAATAAGTTACCAGGGCCAATCAATATGTTACACTGAGTTACACTTCCACAATTCCCTCATCTTTTTGTTTTTGTTTATATTAACCATTAATCTAAACATCAATATAAGTAAACAATCAATCACTACTAGTAAACATCATTACAAGTATAAGTAAATAATCAATCACTTTGGTAATCAAATTCCCTTAGGCATACACCGTCATCCTGCAAGAATCACAAAACATTTCGTTGGTCATTGACTTCTTCCATATCGTTCAATCTATTGCATTTGCATCACAAATATATTTTCAAAACAACACTTCACCATCACCAAGATACAACAATTTCACTTCATTTTCAAGTTTTGTAAAGCATCTGCACCATCTGGCAAAAAACGTTTGCCTCCACACAAATGTTGACTTTGTTTGAAAGGAAGGGCTGATCACTTGTGTTTGAATCCAGGTATGAAACATTTTCTCCTAATGTCTTCATAGCTCCTGCACTACTTCGTGTAGGATTTCGCTGTTGTGGTAACACTGCGGAGTCATAGACTGACCCTTCTCTCCATGTAGCATTCTTGCCACTTTTTGCTGTGAACCATAATGATTCCTTGAACAAGGCCTTCACCCAGTTGTAGTCGACTTGCCTCCTCCCTCATTGTGAGTGGGCAGCAAGTATTGGTGTGACGTTGATTGGCCAGCAAGATGTGGAACAGGGATGCCGGATGCATCCACACTGATGTTGGGACCATGGTGTTCAGGTCATTCATGGTCCTTACCAGGAGCAACCAGCAGAATCGTGCACAGCTGTTGTGACAAGGGCACAGCCGTTTTTGCAGCTCCATGCTGGTTCCCCGGACGTTGGTGAAGTAATAACATATGTCCCCGCATTTCACAGAGGTTGCAGGTAAAATGTCGTTGTCCTGCAACTTCTGATGTGGTGAATGTTCGAAGTCTTCGAACAAGAGTAAGTGATCGCCTTTCTTTCATATGTTGCAGTGTGATCCAGGCAAATGGTCACATAAATTTCCTTGGTGAAGGTAAGCATTCATCTCCAAGTTACACGGGAGAATGTCTTCATCATTCTTTGAGAAAGAGGGTGTATGCCACGATTAACTTCATTTTTTAGCCACAAATTTTCTTTCTCGAACTTCTTCCCAATTCCGTTAGCAATCCCTCCAAAATGTGATCTCGTCTTATCTTTATGCTCAGTCATATCTGAATCTGCTTTCCGCACACACTGAATCAGATAGGGTACATCTTACCATGAAATCAGCATAATCATGTATATCTTCCGACAGTTTCACATTCAACAATTTGTTGTTTTTCCTTAACTCAAAAAGTTATATTCATTTATATGCGTCACACAAATAATATTCAATCAGGTATGTATTTTATTACTAAACTAAGAATAGCATTGTATATGATTACAATCACAAACGGGAATACCTAATTCCCAACAACAATTTTCCCAAACCAACAAATTAAGCATAATGTATTATTACCATAATTCCTCTCCACTTTTTCTTTTCCCTCTTTTTTTTTTTTTTAACAGTGTGTCACTCGTGGTGATATGAGTTCATTGATATTGTAATTGACACAACTCATAACATTGTCATTATGCCATTATCTTAATTCTACTGTTTATGTTGCCATAAAAGTCTTCCTTTTCTGGTTCCACATTTCTTTCCTCATTTGTCACTTCATGCGTTATCATCGTGTTGTTGGTTACCTTATTCAAACACACCGTCACTAAGGCTTTCAAGCAAGCCACCACTAAAACAATTGCCAATATAACTACTAAACCAACAAACAAGTCTGCTACTCCTTGTATATGTTCATACCTATGACATAGTTATATGTCGATGACATTTAACATTATATACCAAACTAACAAGCTTCCTAAAAGGTAAATAAAGAAAATCCCTTAATATGTAACATAATCAGATTATTTGTCTTACCCTGATCCCCCTATCTCCCGGGGTTGAACTCAATCCCCTGATCATGAGTGTAGTTGTGATACATTTTTTTCACTCATGCTGTATTAATATCAGTAGATAATTGTATGTCATGTAGGCAAATAAATGTCACTATTCCAAGTAGGAATATCACATGTTGAAAATGTAATGTTTATCAATGCAAGGGGTGTTAAAATGTAATTCAAATGACTGTAAATCACGACTATCATTTTTCTACCACTGAATGTTCTGCTGGGCTGCTAGGTGCAGCCTCATTTTCTGTGGGATCGTCCACCTTAGCCCCATGTGCTTGCTTGCAATGAGAGGCATGAATCCAACTTTCTATTTTGGGTCCATATTTGTTTCTATTCTTATCAATCTCCTATGGTTTATCAATTCGTTCCAAGATACCGCAACCAAAGGTTTTAACCAAAGCTCTACCAAACTATTTCCAATTTGAACAAAAATGCCAGTGAAACAATGATTCGAAGGATTAACTTCAAGGGGTCAATAAATTTATTCTATAGCCAGATCTAATTTTCCCATCCAATAGTTTGCCTTGCCACATGTCATATTATAACACCTTAATAAACCTTCGAAAAAATGTTTCCCATCTCAACAAATTTCCTTTTTTACAAATAGCCATGTGTAACTTATGTATTTAACTACAATTTCCTCTCAATTTGTTTGGCCTAACTGGCCGCAAAAGTGGCTGCCAGCATGCAGTACCGTTTTTTATCTACCAAGGAAGTGTTCGTCCACACAAGACCTCTACCAAAATGTTGTTTGTAAAAACAAATCTGGGATTTCTGATTACATGGATGCACACTCTCAGGACATTTTCAGGCTGCTGTTAACAATCCACTACGATGACTTAATTCCTTTACCCACAATCAAATAATTAGTACAAATTGAGGATATTATCCCTATCACATTCTTTTATAGATTCATTATGTTGGATCTAATTTTTTCCAATAATTTTCCACTGCTGTAAGGTGGAACAATAGCTCTCATAAGTCTTAGTAATATCGTACTTAATTTGCCCAGCAGAGAATAATTTATTTACTATCCTTTCTCATCTGTTAACCAGTGACTTTGTTTAAACTCCAGAACTGAAAACCCACAATAGTTCAAACCAGCAAAATTTTCTTTACTCTTTTCCCATATCATCTATGCCTAAAACACATCCATACATACAGCACAATTTATATGCTGATAAAATTCAAGTTTATATATATAAAATCCATGAGCAGAGTATTCTGGGAAGTCAGTGTAAGACCTCTCCCAAATTTGGATGATTTTGTACTTCCTCATTTCCTTTTATGAAGCTCATATCCATAAATAGATGTTATTCTCATATACATTCTATCAAAAATGGAATCCCAAAATTACTCACAATTTTACTATTAATTAATGGCTGCTCATAACCCAGCACATCAAATTTTTTATATTCCATTTCCCTTGACAAAAGAGATAATGTTCATAATCAAATTATATTTCTATTTTATTTTACGGATTCTCTGGATATTCAATCCCATCCACATATCCCAATCCCATCCACATATAACTATCCATTTCCAGACAGGCACACTGTCGGTGTCAACAATCTTGTAAGATTGATACACAAAAACACACACACACATGCATTATGCATATTTGTTTGCGTTGGAACCATTATTTACAGATCAGATGGGTGTCAATTTTATTTCAATTTCATAAAATTTGTCAATCAAATTCAAAATGCTTATAGACAAATGAACCAAAAGTCCATTCTTAGAAAACCTTTATGATGTCAAATTGAAATTACCCTTTCTGCCTTCACAATAATCTATCCAAATTTTGACTACACACCCATTTGCATGTCAGTCGACCATTGACCTATCAATTGTGTGGAACAATAGTCCGAAATTCCCACCTGATCATCATGTGACTCTTGTTACTTGGTTTGCCAACAATTGCAACGCAATTGTTCCAAACTTTGTAAATTTAAAATTGCTGTGCCCAAAATAGAAGATCCAATTTTGGCATTTGATCAATTAATTATTAATTTGTTAACAAGCAAAAAGAAAAATGAATCATTCTTGCTCTGAAAGCTTTTCAGACACAAGAATCATCGACAGTTATTCATGTTTGTCCAGTAATCTAATTTGTTGAGGCCAATCGTCATTTGGGATTTGTCGCAATGAAGGCCTAATCATTGTCTGAGGTATCGGTCAGCACTGGTACCCTTGATCTTGGTTTCTTTGTCCTTGGTTTCTTTGTCCTTGGTTTCCCTGTCGAAATTGTCTTCTGCTCAGATATGGGCATCTCCTTATCCAGTGTCCCATCTCTCCACAGTTGAAGCACCGGCTTCTGTCGTTACCTGGGCTGTGCACCTGTGCACTTGTATTGCTGGGCTGCATCTCTACATCCCTGAGTTGCCACTGCAATCTCTCGTTATCTCCTGAAACACGAAAAAATTCTCTGTACCGTCCTTTTTGGGGAGACAACTGGAAATCAGATGGGACAACTGTCACTTTCATTCCTAATTTCGAGGGCAGTTGTGCATTTGTCTCCTCCACTGTATCCTGTATCCTTTTTATTTTAAATTCTACATCCGTTATCTGTTCTTGCTGTTCCCGTTGTCTGGATTCACCATCCCAAAGATGGAATGCAAGCCAGTCTACCGTTAGATTCTGTCTCTTTCTGGCTTTCAATCTTTGTTCTAATCTTTCCAATCGACTTCGCTCAACTGTACCATCTCTTGGAAACTCCTCATCATGTCCCTTTGTCCACAAATACCAATTCTCGACCTGCCTTATAGCTTCGGCACCATAACGGTCGTACATATGATGTGTACAAGTACCTTTTTGTGGAATCTCTGGTTGTCCTTGTGTATTCTTGTAGGCTCCATTTCCCATTCTGCCTTTTATCAAAGTAGCGTTGGATGTGTTGTAGTTTGTTCCTCTAAAGCTTCACTCGTACCTCCAGGAAGGGTCTCTCCACCTGTTCACACGGTGATTTCCAGAGAATCTCCCTCAGCTGTGGCTTTTGCACAATCCAATCTCACAGATCAGTATTTGCAGATGAGCCGGAGGGTCAGTATGAAATGGGTGAATCCTCAGGTGTCCGCTCTGTTTGACGGGGAAATCACACAATGGTAACCGCACATATATATCTGTATATAAACTCACCACCTTGCTCAATTTTCCCAGGTTGTCTCCACATTGATAATATCTCGCAAAGATATCAAAGCTTCTTTCTTGAGACCGCATTTTCATTAATCAAACAATCAATATATTCAATTCAATTTATTCAGTTCAATTTATTCAGTTAAATTTATTCAATTAAATTCAATCAATTAGATTCAATCAATTAACAATTCAATCAATTATTCAATTTCAATTAATTCATCAATATTCATCAATAAATCAAATTAATCATTTTGGATGACTCCTTGCATAAGCCCTTTCCCCAATGATGTCAGGACAGGTCCATCCATTGACTGAGATCGAATCTCATCGGTCGTCACCTCTGGTTCGTACCTCATGTTAATTGATGAATCACCGTCCTGTCCTAGGGTCATATCTGACATATTTCCCCATTTTGCCTGTTTTCCACAAATTTTCTTTGCAACCACTAAAGGCAACTCATCCTTCATTCGTGAGACAGCCAAAATGGATGGCAGATATTAAAGTTCATTGGGAAAAACATCTCATCATTTTTCTTTTAATAGTATCCAAAATCTCTTGGCAATATAAATTTCGTAAAACTCCTGAAATAAGACTGTAAAATTTCTTCAATCATGCTAAATTTTGAAACTCCATCGCTTGTAATACCCAATTTATCCCATAGGGCTTGAAAGTTCTTTCCCAAGTTCATGCAGCATTCTGCATTTGAACCCTATGATATCATTCATAATAATCATCATGATTTTATAGTCATGGTCCTATCATAATCATCTATTTAAAACGAACATTTCCTTTATCACCACAGCTATGTGGTATAATCAACAATAGAATAAAACTGTACATAGCAACAGGCTACCTCATGGCCACTTAGTATACCTATTGACAATAAGTCATAACAATATCGAATAATCACTGAACAATTCAAAAATCGCTTCCCCTGCTCCAGCCGCAGCATCCGTGATATTTGTTTGCTCATTCACTATTCCTGATTCGTCATCAAGGATCTCCATCATCACACAGCGTACTTAATTCCGCATTCTAATGAGAATTCAACAGGATTTTACGACTCAAAGGAAAAGAACGAGCAGACCTTTTGCAGGATGATCGTTACAAAAATCGTTACATATATTAAAGTATTTATGATGTCGACAAATCATATCTTAATTCTTCCAAGATTTTGGTTCTTTGAATAAATCACAGCACCGGGAGAACCAGCTCCAAAAATGGATCTTTGTGTTTATTCAGCACCCTAGTAATTGGTTCTTTGTGTACTAATTACACAGCACCCAGGCCCCGCTCATATGGATCTTTGTGCAGCGCTACACAGCACCTGAGCAAAAGGGGTTTCATCTACATTTTCCCTATCTGGTGTACCATCCGTGATATTTGTCTGCTCATTCACTATTCCTGATTCGTCATCAAGGATCTCCATCATCACACAGCGTACTTAATTCCGCTTTTTAATGAGAGTTCAACAGGAATTTACGACTCAAAGGAAAAGAACGAGCAGACCTTTTGCAGGACGATAACTGGAATTAGTCGTGAAAATATATCCAAAATACTCAAAAATAGACACCCACAAAAATAAACAACAAACCCAAACAAACCCAAGGTCGACCATATTACACAATAAATTACATCATTTCAGCATCGTATTGATTGCTGAAATATTCCAGGGTTTATACACACCTCAAAAGAGGTATGCGTGGTGTTGCCCCCTCCCACGTTTATTCCAGGGTTTATACACACCTTAAAAGAGGTATGCGTGGTGTTGCCCCCTCCCACTTTTAATTCCTCATTAAATCGTTTCCATTTAAAAAACATCGCCTTTACTGCTCCAGTCGCAGCATTTGTCACTTTGTTTGCTCATCCGCATGACCAAAACGAAATAAAGGGAGCTCAACCATTACACAGCGCTTTTAATGGCGCATGCCATAGAAACTCAACGCAATTTCGACTCGGCCAGCAAACGAGCAAATTGTGCAGGATGTTAACTGGAATTAGTCGTGAAAAATATATACAAATACACAAAAATACACACCCACACAAATAAACAACATTTATTCCGTTTAACAGAACAAACATTTCCTCTATCATGACATGCATGTCTTCAAAATTATATGCCCAAGAGAAAAAGTAAAATTAATTAAAACTGCGGGCAGTGATGATCCGGGGACCATACCGCTCCATCCTGATTGGACGAGTGCGTGCTAGAGTCGTTAACAACGACAGTCCAGATCCGATTGTTCAAAATTTCAACTCAATCGATCGAAAAATGAACGCAGGGATGCATTTTAAAGGTGCAGTGGCACTAACTGAGTTTCCACGAATATGGCCATGAAATTGCCAATATGGCCATCACAAAATATTTTCCTTAATCAATTGGCTCATAGCATAACCAATCTGCAAGTATTTCATCCGAAGATGTGTCTCTGAGGACTTTTAATTAAATAAGTCATTTATAAATCAACGAGTTAATTTATTAAATGATTAATCAATAAATCAAATTTTTCCTTGACAGCCATATCACTCGGTCAGTGTCATGTCCAAATATCAGCTTCCTTACTCAAAAGGTGCCTGAGTTAATGTAATGTAATTACTGTAATAAGATTACTGCAATTACTGTAATGATTACTGTAATTACTGTAATTACCGGAACTGTAATTACTGTAATTACCTCAGGTAATTACTGTAATGTAATTACTGTAATGTAATAAGAAATGTAATTAATTAAATAAGTACTTCATTAATCGTTAATAATGAAATAATTCCTGAATTCTCATTCGATTCACTTGACATTCGAATGTCCCCAAAACGTTGGAGCAAAACGTTGCAACAACGAAAGTGAAACGTTGTAGCGACGTTGTGGAAACGTCAGCAAAACCCAACATTTAAATGTTCACAAAACGTTGGAGCAAAACGTTGCAACAACGAAAGTGAAACGTTGTGGCGACGTTGTGGAAACGTCAGCAAAACACAACATTTGAATGTTCCCAAAACGTTGGAGCAAAACGTTGCAACAACGAAAGTGAAACGTTGTGGCGACGTTGTGGAAACGTTAGCACAACCCAACCTTTGAATGGTCCCAAACGTTTCGACAACAAATGGTCACAAGTCATTATCACATTGCAATGACCTCTAAACATTCCTAAACCAATATCCCATTAAAAAATCCCATTAAAATCCCATATTTTGTCACCCTTTGCATTGTTGAAAGCAATTAATTCCATAACTTAATATTACCTCAATTTATATATACTAGGGCGTGCCCGCACGTACGTGCTCGCCCGTACGTGCTTGCAAAAAACATGCGTGCAAACAACAACAACAAAACTTTGAAACCACGTGGCAGTAACGACCACAGAACCCCCCCTTCTATTTACATGCAATGGTTTGGTCCATTCGCAAAGCCAAAGCGAACGACCACAGAACCCCCCTTCTATTTACATGCAATGGTTCGGTCCATCCGCAGAGCCAAAGCGAACGACCACAGAACCCCCCTTCTATTTACATGCAATGGTTCGGTCCATCCGCAGAGCCAAAGCGAACGACCACAGAACCCCCCTTCTATTTACATGCAATGGTTCGGTCCATCCGCAGAGCCAAAGCGAACGACCACAGAACCCCCCTTCTATTTACATGCAATGGTTCGGTCCATCCGCAGAGCCAAAGCGAACGGCCCGCGAGCACGGCGACCACACCCTGGGACCCACCCGTCCGATTAATTTCAAACCTTGAAAAGGCACATCCTCGGGTCCCCACCAATATACCTGGCAAGTTTCAAGTATATCGGACCGGTAGTTGTTGAGAAACAGCGGTCGCATACAGACAGACCGACACACACACCGAGATTACTGGAATTATAGATAGATAAAAATCCGATCTCATTAAAACCTTCAGACAAACCACTAGCATATATTATTCCTAGGACTAAAATCACCAGGACCATTATCAAACATTTATCAAAATATTAGGACCATCATCAAACCAATGAATGACTCAATCCTTTAATGACTCCATCCAAACCCAGACATTTTGAGTTCCGTAACTTTAATACTTCAAATTTTCCATTCCTTCCCTTCCTGATCCTTCGATGTAGGGATGGGTTCTTTTTAGGATCATGTTGCATCGAGCATTATTTTCCAAACAGTGTGACTATTAAGCCCACGCCAAAACCTCTGACATCCCACCATTAACACCTATTTTAAGCGTGCCGAATCAGTAAGCATCACCCCTTCTATGAGCCTCGACCAGAGGGTGGTTGTTACCCACAAATTTAGGTTGAGGTTGTTGACGAGTCGTTGACAACAGCCCGGATCCGATTGTTCAAAGTTTGAACTGAATCGGTCAGGATAAATTTTGCTAGCTGAACAGCTAGCAACGAAACGTCACCCGGTGACCTGGGTCTTCACCAAAATCCAATCATTTCGTCGTGCCACTCATGCTATTTATCTGGCAAATTTCGTCAAAAAAAAAACAACAACACTGGTTCCGTGTCAGAATGGACATGAGGGACAATGAGGGACAGTGAGGGAGTGTTTTTTTTTTTTTTTTTTTTTTTTTTTTTTTTTTTTTTTTTTTTTTTTTTTTTTTTTTTTTTTAAATCCAATCTCCATCTTTCACAGTAATTCTGGACCGGCATGAGGTGGGATTGTCTGTCATGAATTTATTTGTTGATCGAACGAGTTTTAATTTGTCTAAATCCGACCAGTCGTTCCCAAGATATAAGCCTTTTTGTCGCAATACCATAATCAGGATAAATTTGGAACAGCCCTTAAACTAACACCAAGCAGATCAATTTTTATATTTAGGTTGAGGTTTCACACAAACTGGTTAACTAAATAATACAGAATTATTATTATTATTATATCTCCGCCTTGGTGACCAGTTTATGTTTTGTATCCCACTGATAGGCCGGATCTGGATTCGGACCTGAACCAAAATCCAATCATTTCGTCGTGTAGTGATGGACCTGGACAAAATTTGATGCAATTTTTTTTTTTCATCGCCATCTTTCATCATAATAATTCTGGACCGGCATGAGGGGGGGTTGTCTGTCATGAATTTATAGGCATGGCGGGAAAACTGAAAAAAAATTATTTATTTAAAACGGGTGTACACGATTGTACACGTGTACGGACGGACCTTACCGAACCGGCAAACAAGTCGCTTCATGCACATCAGTGGTGCGTTTCTTCGTGGCGCGTGTCAGAAGAATTACACAGCGCAGGAAAAATACGTATTTACAGAAATCGTTAAAAAAAAACTCGGATAATCGCTAAAATCGTTGTGGCCGGTGTACCATATTGGAAATATATATATATATAAATATAATTCCGTTTCCCGGTTCCCTGTCGCTCGCCGAGCGCCGAGCAAGTCAAGTGCTTCGAACAAGTGCAAAAAAAAAGTAGTACTTTATACGTGTGCGGATGGGTAAACGAGTGTACCGGCCTTACACGTCCTGGAAGCAAGCGGTCGCAAGGTGCACACTTGCTCCGTTTGCTTCCAGGTCACAGTAAGGCCCTTTAATAACCAGCGCAAAAATACGTATTTACAGAAATCATTTAGAAAAAAAACGAATAAATTGCTACAGTCGTTTATCGAAATCCCATTCGTGATGGCTCACGCCACCTATATCGCGGCATCGGTGCGCAAAGAAGCCCCAGACCACCTGCTCCCCCATGTATGTACACATAACTTCCAAGTTCGTAAATCATATTGGACTAAACAAGACACACTCACCTTTTACTTGCTTGTACAATTGATTTCAGCGGTGCCTCCATATTGTGGTAGAATTTCGTGTATGACTCACAGGACTCCAATGACCGGACTCAGGTTTACAAAAGGTCTGGTTTATTATTCACTTCATTCCATTTACCAAATAATACCGCATTATTCAATGGCTGAGATTAACTCTTTTCCATGGTCCTTTTCGTTCCGTCTGATATTCTTCCGCAGCGCCGTACTCGTTCATTCCATCGTTCCGTCGGGCAGGGCTTCTGAGGACAAGTCTACTTTACTCAATGTTTGCTCTCGTTTATATCGCCCAAACTGGACTTAATCTCCTCTCCGCTAATGTCCCGAGGTCATGCATCGCACCGAGTCCTGGCATCAGCTCGCTCCCCTCCTGCTGTGATTTCCATTTACACAGCAGGGGGGGGTGCTCTAGCCTGGGGCCTTGACCAGGTGTTTCAAGAGATTACATTGTTCATACACATTCTGACACTCATTTACAAACTCGTCTTTAACAGAGTTTGCATGTAAAATGTATCTGCTTTGTTACCAGGTTAATTAATAAGTTACCAGGGCCAATCAATATGTTACACTGAGTTACACTTCCACAACGTCCTTCCCGGACAGTGCGAAATAGGGTCCTAGGACTAGAATCACTATTACCTAATTACTCGCGCTGCCCTGAAACGAGGAAATAAGCCCTGCAAGAATCACGCGTGCTGAGACGCTGAGCGGTGCGTACACGTGATCCGTGCCGTTGATTTGGTGAACCCGGTTCTAGCGATCCTACTCGTACCACTGTTACGGATTCGGCACTTATGATTATTGTTGTTATTATTATTATTGTGGGTTCTAAGTATTATGGTTATTATTGTTTGAAGGAAATGGTTATTGTGGTGAAAAGGTTAAAAAGCACGCCTGGTAAGATGTGGACGGAAATCCGGATCGTGACCCGGAAGTAAAGGGAGCGAAGAGGAAGAGGCGTGGAGAGAAGAAAAAAGACGATCTTGGTTGAAGCTCCGTACCGAGCGGTCGTGCGTACAGTGCGAGTGAACTTTGAGTCCTTGAAGAAAATTTCGTGCAATAGGGGATATCGCCAGAGTGCTGTGGAGCCTGCGAGTCAGGTATCTGCATTGAGGTTCCTGAGTATCCTTGCCTCGAAGCCCCGGCTCGAGTGAAAGCCCTCTGCCATTTCACCACGCGTGCTGCCTTCAGTGAAAAAGGTTTTTGTCGCGTCGGCTGGGCATTATTCCCCAGTGGGTTGCCGGGGACGGCTGTGCAAGAAAGTGGCTTTTGAGGATTATAAGGGGACTCGCTGATTGAACCGCAAACGTGTACGTCGGAGCGCGTCTTTGGGAGGTTTTCCATTCCACCGCTATTTTGCTGGGTGTTGAACCACGTGACCTCTGGGTTGCTTCGATCGTCCACGCCTCAATTGATTTTGATCGGACATTGATCCAACGATCGCTGGAGCGAATCGACTTCGCCTTAGAGGGGTACAGAGACAATGGGGGAGTGCAGTGAGTTTGGGTTAAAGGACTAGATAAGGTGGTACCATCTTAAGATAATGATTGTAGGGTGAATTGCTATTATTATTTGTGTCGTGATTCCGGTGTGATTTATAATATATTATTGTTTGTCATAATCCTTGGTGTGGTTTCATTATTGATTTGATTGTTTCATTTGATGGTTTCATTGAGGGTTTCATTATTGATTGATTTCAACCAAGGATAACATATCTTTCTGCCGGGGAGCCTCTCGGGGTTCCGAGGTTTACCGAGACCAGGGGATAGGGGAGGACCCGTAACACCACGCTTAGCCAATGGAGAAATCACAGAAACGGTTGAATTGGGAAGAAAGGAAGAACAGAATTTATTCACACTATGTACAATGATTCTGAGAAAAGAGGATACAGTGCAGCCTTAAAAAAACAGTCTTAATTTAATCCCAGGACAAACGGGCCCGTCTCACACACAGACACACTCACACGGGGTTTGCAGCTGCAGGATGATGTTCACCACGTCCAGGGATGGCTCTCGTGCAGCTCCCTCCGGCCTCCGGTTCATCCTGGGCCGATGGTAAGTTGAGGGGCAGGAGCTCTCCGCGGGTCGTTGGCGCACACGGGATAATATGGGGCAAATGGTAGGGTCTGGGCTCTGGCGGTTCGCGGTTAACACTGGCGGCTATTGCCAAGTTCACTCGCGTGGCTGAATAAGCGATATTCGCCACCGGCGCGTCTGGCTGCCTTTCCTTCGGCGCGTACGTAATAGCGAGATATAGCGCAATGTCCCCAAAGCAAGCGCTGCTTCCGTTGAGTCCTCTTCACCACTCCTCAAAGTTCTCTCGTGCAAGTCCTGCTGGTCAGACCTCTCTCATAAGTCCTCTCAAGGGCAGTCCTCTCTCATAAGTCCTCTCAAGGGCAGTCCTCTCTCATAAGTCCTCTCAAGGGCAGTCCTCTTCAAGAGCTTTGTGCCAAGGCTTTGATAGGCACGCCCCGCGAACCTTCCAGCACTTACCAGGCGCGCCTTAAGGAGCGAAGCCCTGTCACGCCATGCCCTTAGAGATCTGGTTGGCTGGTGGCCCTTACCATCATCGCCTCTGATGCGCTGCTTTGACGCCACCCCACCCCGACCCCGCGCTCCTCCCTCTTAGGCCTACCTCGTGTTACTTGACTAGTGAGCGAAAAAAGGGCAGCGAATGCTGCTGGCAGCCAAAGCGTAACAAACTGCTGCGGGTAGCCAAAGCGTAACAAATTGAGGGATCAGCCAAATGGGGCACGGGATCAATTATGCCCATAGGTGGAATTGGAGGGTGGCGCAAAACTGAAAGGACCTAAACTCATGTCTTTACACAACACAGATATTACTTGTGGAAATGGCCTATACTTACACATACTATGACATAACTAATACTCTAAGGTGTCCTACGTGTTGCTCGTGGACTAACTATGGGGGGCAACCCTTGAACCTTTAATGACCAATATGTGCCAATCTCAAAACCGTAGCACTGCCCCCCTCCCTCGCCAGACACGTCCCCGAGTCGAACCCACACAAGTGAGAACGACCGGTTTTGAGAAAGGTTCAGGACTACTCTTTAAATTACGTGTGACACTTCGATGTGGTTTCCCTATACATTTAATCTAACACCCTGTATGTGACAGTTTTACAACACTAAATATGTCCCACCTACTGCATTGTGTACTAACAGACTCACACCCACAGCTAACCGAATTGCGGAATTGATTCGCAAACTAAACATAAAGCCGGTGGGGAGCATGTTATTTACAACACTAAACTAATTATTTACATTTCTATAACCCAGGACCTGGTCTTTTTGGGAAAGAAATTTGGAGGAGAGAAACAACAATGCAATGCACCAATACACCAATACACAAGAATGCACAAAAATGCACAATCACCATTTCATAATAAATGTCACATTTGCTGCTTGGCTGCTGCTTGGCTGCTTCTTCTTGCTTCCTGCTTCGTCTTCGGTGTGCCATAATAAAAACTTGAGGGCTTCTTTCCTGACACACCAAAGTATAAAATGCACAAACCGTGTTCGTTTATATTTATCAGCAGGGCCAATCTTATGGTCCATCTGCGTGACATCGACGCCACTTAGAACCAGTGGTCCGCAGGTGCAAGGTAACGTTTGCAGCAAATGTCTGCTCAGCAAAAATGCCAGGCCACAGAACGTGTAGTCCATAAGGTGTACTGGTGCAGCAAAAGGTAGCAGAGTGCAGCTGCACATGTGTAGCAAAGTGCAGCCGCACAGCTCAGTGTTCCTGCACACTCCCCTCAAAAAAATTGGTCCATGGGTGGGGAGGAAGACAAAGCACAGTTAGCCAATGAAAGGGCGCAAGGGTACACACAATACAAGGCAATGCAACATGAGAGGCGCGGGAGAGCGTGCAGAGAAAGCTTGTCCCTAGCCGTTCGTAACCCCCCATGTCAGCCTACACTACCCTTGCCCTTCCCTGTATTTACACTTTACAAATTCGTCATTATGTCTTGTCTCCCATATCCCCCTCTATACCAAATTCGTCGTCCAATTATGGTGACCATGGCTATGTTGCCCTGGAATAAACACAATGTCAAATCCCATCGAGATCCAAATCGTTTGCAAAACCTGGTGCAGAGTTCCGTCTCATTGGTGAGTGGATGTGGATGGTGCGAAGAGATTTCTCATATTAACTATACTCTAATAACATTAACTCCTTTACACTACCCGGGGTCTTGCCCTGCCAATTGGCAACTTTAAACTATGTGGTTCTAAAAACCAATTCCCATTGACCCACCCTGTGGTGCCCTACAAATTTGGGTCTCACTCCCCAATTTTTCTTACTGTGCCCTCACACAATTTTGAGGCTGGGTCATGTGGCTCCACTAGCAGGTTCAACTACCTGCGCACCTCCGCCACTGAAGTCGCCACCCGAGCTTACCATGCTCTTTGCGACTACCCTAAATCGGGTAAGGCCCCTCCTGGCTCTCTCATCCCTCTGATGCCCTCTCTGGCATTGGGCTACCCGGGTCCTTTCCTAGGATCCTCGGGCCCCACTGAACACTACTCTAACCCTAACTGACTGGCTCTCAGAGCCTACCTGCGGCCTCACCTGGCCGACAGACTACCAGTGGTGGAGTGCCCCAATAACCATACGAACCAACAAAGCCCACACGCCTAGCCATTTCCACAGACTCATGCACCCATCCAAGCACTTCCTTGCCACTACCTGCACCACAGGTGTCAATATCCAACAATTTACCTAAACCCTCTACCTGACTTTAAACTACCCTCCCCGGGTATTCGTGAAGGGGTCCATCTTCCCCCATCCACTCCTTCGCACCATGCACTCCACACCACTCATTCCACCCCACTTACTCCCACCAAGCATTCCACACCAAATATTCCCCACTTGCACACCATGCAAGTCCATTCACTCAGCACAATTCCACTTGTCCTCAATACACCACTTATACACTTTTACACACACACACAGCATCATCTAACTAACTATTTCCCCTAAGACGCGTGCTTTCCCGTCTTCCCTTACACTAAACACTCCCTCGTCATTCTCATCCATCTAATCTCTCTACGTCCCCTCTACCTGTACAATGTCTCTACTTAAATCTTGTCCCTACTGTCATTTCTAAATCCCTAACAATATCCCAGCCCACCCTCGGCTAGTTTACACTGCCATCCCCATAATCTCGTGGTCATGTGCCCCCAGTGAATGGTAAAGCTACCATTCGCCAACACTATGGCTAACTGTCCACTCCACTCGAGCCTCTCGGTGCAGAAATACATCATCATTACAGCTCGGCTTCGAAAAGCCGAGCAATGCATGCGGGTGGTTGGTCTCCTGTTGGTTGGGTCCGTCCGGCACTTTCGATTCTGGGGAGGAGGCATGCTTGGGCCAAGGTTCCAGGTGCCATCCCTGCGTGGAGCCTTACGGTCCCCGGCACGATGGCCCAACCTCCCCCGGTCAGAGCACCGTGCCCGCCAGGGGGCGAAGGTCCGTCCTCTCCTACCCCCCCTTGAACCGTGCCGTTTGCCTCTTTCGCCACGGCACGGCACCGACCATACAGGGCGGGGCCCGGCACGAATCGTGCATGCCACCGCGGCAACGATCCTCGCCGGTCCCCGCTGCACACAAAGCGCATCACGCCCCGAGAGCTCGCGTCGGCTATATGTCGGCCTAAACGCTCCCCCTGTCTGCGTCGATGCCCGAGTCGCATTCTCACACCCACACGCGACCCGCTCGTCACTCGCACACCGAGGCGCTCCAGCGCCTCCCATACACTCCCTGCATCGGTTATTGCACTTTCTCTCCGTGCATTCTCTTTTCTTGCACACTCAGGTGCACACCACTCAGGCACACTCATGCCGTTCGCACACCCCATTATCATCACACATCCTCGTGCACACCCTGGCGCACACTCTCTTGTTACCCCCTCAGTAACATACATGTTACCCCCTCTTGTTAGCCCATACACTCCCTGCATTCCGTTATTGCACTTTCTCTCCGTGCATTCTCTTTTCTTGCACACTCAGGTGCACACCACTCAGGCGCACTCACGCCGTTCGCACACCCCATTATCATCACACATCCTCGTGCACACCCTGGCGCACACTCTCTTGTTACCCCCTCAGTAACACCCACGGGTGTGCACTCCTGCACACACCCACTCAGCGCACAATTACCCACGGGTGTGCACTCTCTTGTTGCACACCCAATCACGCGCTCTGATGTGCACTCCCGCACACGCTCCTCAACACGCTCTGGTGTGCATCCTCTCTCACTCTCGGTAACACACTCTCCCATTACACACTCGCGCTACGGTGCCGTTCGCACACGCGCGCCATTCACCTTCACACCGCACCACGGACCTTCCACGAGCTCCCGGGTTACGTCGGGATCCCAAGCGCGTGAAAAATCTTTTCGCGCCAAACATTTTCGTGCCATATGCATTCCCGCTATACACACTCCTACTCACCTTCGGGACCCTTTTCCGCAGCAGCACCTGCAATCTCTCATTGGGGTTAGGCAGCATGACATCACGATGTGAATACAGACTTTGCACAAATTCCATTTCGACCTCCCGTGATACATTTCCTAACTCCGCCGTCTCTTCAACCCCAATTTCCACTACACACATGTCTTTTTCTATATCTGGCTCGACGACCGCCGGTGCACATAAAATAAAATTTTCCAATTCGGCGGCCGTCGGCTTTTCCACACCCCGAGTCTCGATTTCTACCCCAGTCATTTTAACTGCGCCTCGCTCAGGCTCACTTTCCACGCGTTCCACAAATCGCGTTACCTCGTCGCGTACCAATGCGACTTTCCCGCTCGACCTGCGCCCTATGTCCTTCCCCATCTCTTTTATCAACTCCCTTCGGGTGTCCATTTTGCTTTCCGGCCCGTTTTTTACTTCTTCTAATTGATCCCCCATCTTGTTTTCCAACCCTGTTATTTCCCGGGTAGATTTGTCCCCCATTTCCTTCAATTGGTCCCCCATTTTGTTTCCCAATTTCTTTAACCCGTCTTTCATTTCTCGGGTGGATTTGTCACTTTGGGCGTCCATCTTACCATTGATTTTAATTATTTCATTCATGAATTGTGCCATGAAGGCTTGCATGTCCACCACCCCCACTCGCGCAGCGGGCGCGGCCCTCGTCGCCATGTGCGAGGCGCCGCCATTTTCTTCCCCTGGTACCTCTGCTGCTGTACCCTCATTAATGTCCTCCTCCATTTCTCCCAATTCTTCCCGGGGGTCCTTGGTTATTACCTCTTCTCCCTCTACCTCATCATTTACCCCCACCGGCATCTGACCACTTTGGCTAGCCATGGCACGATTTTAATTTGGATGTTACAAAACTAAATTTCAGTCGCTCGTAATTTTAAAGTGCGTTAAGAGCACTCCGGGTCCCAATCCAAACTCCTGACACCAATTGTTGCGGCCAATATGCAAAATTGGTGTCCAAAATTTGGTCTAAAATTTTTTTTGTCCCAGGTTCCAAATCCCACTCCTGACACCAACTGTTGTGGATCTCGTCGCCGGCCCCCTCCCCTTACGATTTTAATTTGGATGTTACAAAACTAAATTTCGGTCGCTCGTAATTTTCGGGGATTAGTCCCCTTGTCTTTGACTAGCCGACGGGACCCATGACGTCTTTCCCGGACAGTGCGAAATAGGGTCCTAGGACTAGAATCACTATTACCTAATTACTCGCGCTGCCCTTAAAGGAGGAAATAAGCCCCGCACGAATCACGCGTGCTGAGATGCCGAGCGGTGCGTACACGCGATCCGTGCCATTGATTTGGTGAACCCGGTTCTAGCGATCCTACTCGTACCACGCTTAGCCAATGGAGAAATCACAGAAACGGTCGAGTTGGGAAGAAAGGAAGAACAGAATTTATTCACACTATGTACAATGATTCCGAGAAAAGAGGACACAGTGCAGCCTTAAAAAAACAGTCTTAACTTAATCCCAGGACAAACGGGCCCATCTCACACACAGACACACTCACACGGGGTTTGCAGCTGCAGGATGATGTTCACCACGTCCAGGGATGGCTCTCGTGCAGCTCCCTCCGGCCTCCGGTTCACCCTGGGCAGATGGTAAGTCGAGGGGCAGGAGCTCTCCGCGGGTCGTTGGTGCACACGGGATAATACGGGGCGAACGGTAGGGACTGGGCCCTGGCGGTTCGCGGTTAACACTGGCGGCTATTGCCGCATTCACTCGCGTGGCTGAATAAGCGATATTCACCACCGGCACGTCTGGCTGCCTTTCCTTCGGCGCGTACGTAATAGCGAGATATAGCGCAATGTCCCCAAAGCAAGCGCTGCTTCAGTTGAGTCCTGTTCACCACTCCTCAAAGTTCTCTCGTGCAAGTACTGCTGGTCAGTCCTCTCTCATAAGTCCTTTCAAGGGCAGTCCTCTCTTATAAGTCCTCTCAAGGGCAGTCCTCTTCAAGGGCTTTGTGCCAAGGCTTTTATAGGCACGCCCCGCGAACCTTCTAGCACTTACCAGACGCGCCTTACCACGCCCTGTCACGCCATGCCCTTAGAGCCCTGGTTGGCTGGTGGCCCTTACCGTCATCGCCTCTGACGCGCTGCTTTGACGCCGCCACACCCTGACCCCGTGCTCCTCCCTCTTAGGCCTACCTCGTGTTACTTGACTCGTGAGCGAACAAAGGGCAGCAAATGCTGCTGGCAGCCAAAGCGTAACAAACTGCTGCGGGTAGCCAAAGCATAACAAACTGAGGGATCAGCCAAATGGGGCGCGGGATCAATTATGCCCATAGGTGGAATTGGAGGGTGGTGCAAAAATGAAAGGACCTAAACTCATGTCTTTACACAACGCAGATATTACTAGTGGAAATGGCCTATATTTACACATACTATGACATAACTAATATGCTTAGGTGGCCTACGTGTTGCTCGTGGACTAACTATGGGGGGGGGGGGGGGGCAACCCTTTAACCTTTAACCTTTAACCTTTAACCTTTAATGACCAATATGTGGCAATCTCAAAACCGTAGCAATATATATATATATATATATATATATATATATATATATATATATATATATATATATATATATATACATATATATATGTATATATATATACATATATATATGTATATATATATATATATATATATGTATGTATATATATATATATATATATATATATGTATGTATATATATATATATATATATATATATATATATATGTATGTATATATATATATATATATATATATATATATATATATATATATATATATATATATATATATATATATATATATATACAGTCATCCCTCGTTTATCACGGGGGTTACGTTCCAGAACCCCCCGCGATATCCAGAACCCCCCGCGATAGGTGAAAATCCGCGAAGTAGAAACCATATATTTATTTTATTATTTTTATATATTTTAAGCCTTTAAAAACCCTCCCCATACTCTTATAAACCTTTCCCACGCTCTTATGAACCCTTTCTACACTCTTAAACACACTTTTGAAACCCATCCTTAGTCCTTACGTATTAGAAAAATATTTTTACGTGTATATATAGCTGTACAGTACATTGATGGAAGTTCTTTTATAAATGCAATTAATTAACAAACAAACATACACATATGATCATGGAACTACACAAGTACAGTACAACAAAGTATTTACATTGATGCAAATTGTGTTTTTGAAAGCAAAAGGCAATAATTGACAAAAGTGCCTTTAATCAAACCTGAGGCCTAAGCATAAAGAAGTCTTCATGAGCTATTCAAAATAGAGATGATGATTAATTTTGAAAATTAATAAGAAATGCATTAGCTTCCTCTTGCATATGCAGCAGCTTCCTGATGGTTAATTTGTAGGAAGCAGTGGGGGGTGGAGAGGAGGTGAGGGTGGTTATTCCTGATCTGATGCAGTGATGAAGCAGATATCTCATCTGTATCAAAAGGTAATGACCGAAAAATCCCATCCTCCACAACCTCGGTCATTCATGTTACTCAGCGACTTAATTTAATTGCAGCTTTAGACAACATCATCGAAATCGTCATCATGATCATGTGTCTCTAAGTTGTAAACATAAGTTATTGTAAATTAGAGGTTACCCAAAGTATGATGACTCTTAAAACCATATTGATCATTAAACTGCAGGACACAGTTTGGCATCAACCTTGCAAATTACTTAAAGTAGCGAAGAACCATCCAAGAACCCTCCTTACGGATGGGTTAATTACCCCCAGAATCATGGACAAGTTAATTACCCCCAGAATACGGGACTTTCAAAATGCGCGATTCTTTGTCTACTCATTTATAATGCGTATTTTATTTCGATTTACTGAAATATTCTTTTAATATAGGTTTTAATTAATGTGTTATATTTTTATTTATATTATTATTAATTTTTTAGGCTAGAAAATGCTTATTTTACCGCAAAAATAATTAAAATATAAATATAAAAAAATACCTATATGCCGCAGAATCCTGCGATATAATGAAAAATCCGATATATAATTTTACATATACTAGCGAGAAAAACCCGCGATGTACCGAAGCCGCGAAAAGTGAAGCGCGATATAGCGAGGGATTACTGTATATATATATATATATATATATATATATATATATATATATATATATATATATATATATATATATATATATATATATATATATATGTATATATATATATATACTCGTGTGTATATATATATATATAAACAACAACAACAACACGCATTTTAAGGCCATTTTCCCTGCTAGAGCGGGGGGTGGCCTATATATATATATATATATATATATATATATATATACATATACATACATACATACATACATACATATATATATATATATATATATATATATATATATATATATATATATATATATATATATATATATATATATATATACATACACTGAAACGCAAAAGAAACTTACCACCTTTGAAACCTTCAAATATCAACAATAACACTGCGTGTAGTAAATGTGTGTACTTATTTGTGGACAATAGTGTCCTCACTGTCAGACAAAATGGTCACGGATGGTCACTTGAACCTTCAATGGTCACTTCATAGCACAGCTGTTGAACAGCCATTTTGCCTGTCAGTGATTAGCCAAGGGGTATGGGATGATTTGAATGAGCTGCACGTGATGTCTTGATATTGGCTTTAAAAAGGCCAGTGCAAAATTGGCATTTCAATCAACATTCCACGATTGTCAAGGGATCAACGGCAGCGTGCCCTGGGCATGCTGCAAGGCGGACTGAGCTACCGTGAGGTGGCACGTCGCCTTGGCTGTTCATACCAGACGATATTGGCCCTGGTGGACAGAGACACCCTCCACAACTCTGCAGATGACAGACCTCGATCAGGGAGGCCAAAAGTCACCACTGCAAGGCAGGACAGGCAGATGGTCCGAAGTCACCTGCGGGATCGATTCCATCCAGCATCCCGCACTGCGGCAGAAACTCTGGGGAAACCGCAAAGAAACTTACCACTTGTTTGAAGGTTTCCCCGGAGTTTCTGCCGCAGTGCGGGATGCTGGACGGAATCGATCTCGCAGGTGACTTCGGACCATCTGCCTGTCCTGCCTTGCAGTGGTGACTCTTGGCCTCCCTGATTGACGTCTGTCATCTGCAGAGTTGTGGAGGGTGTCTCTGTCCACCAGGGCCAATATCGTCTGGTATGAACAGCCAAGGCGACGTGCCACCTCACGGTAGCTCAGTCCGCCTTGCAGCATGCCCAGGGCACGCTGCCGTTGATCCCTTGACAATCGTGGAATGTTGATTGAAATGCCCATTTTGCACTGGCCTTTTTAAAGCCAATATCAAGACATCATGTGCAACTCATTAAAATCATCCCATACCCCTTGGCTAATCACTGACAGTCAAAACGGCTGTTCAACAGCTGTGCTATGAAGTGACCATTGAAGGGTCAAGTGACCATCCGTGACCATTTTGTCTGACAGCGAGGACACTATTGTCCACAAATAAGTTCACACATTTACTACATGCAGTGTTATTGTTGATATTTAAAGGTTTCAAAGGTGGTAACTTTCTTTTGCATTTCAGTATATATATATATATATATATATATATATATATATATATATATATATATATATATATATATATATATATATATATATATATATATATATATATACAGTATATATATATATATATATATATATATATATATATATATAGACATATATGTAAATAATGTGTATATATATATATATATACACATTATTGCAGTGGTGACTATATATATATATATACATATATATACATATATATACATATATGTAAATAATGTATATATATATATATATATATATATATATATATATAATATATATATATATATATACATTATTTACATATATGTATATATATGTATATATATATATATATATATATATATATGTATAATGTATATATGATACACAACACAGTTTTCAGTGATGCATTTTGTGATGTTTTAATGCCACTTTTGATGTGCTTTAAATCATCAGCTGTGAAAAAAAATCACTGCTGGGATAAACAAACATGGCTAAGAGCTTTCAGTGTCTGAGTGAGCTTCAGATGTGTGTGGAGTTGATATATGCCGACTGTGGCCGCCTCACTGCAGTGTATGCGATTAATAATGAATGAAGAGGCTGTGATTTTGGTTTCAAGGCACGTGGCCACGCTTGATTGTCAACTTCAGAAATCTGCTGGATGGAACTATCCAAGGTCTCCATTCCATGGCTTTGGCTTTCCCAACAGATAACACCAGAACAACAAATGCGATGCAAAATAATGTCGGTCCATATTGCGACAATGACCAAAATTTGAACGCGGCGTATTTGCGATCACTGATCAAAAATTCATAAGCTGATAAATTTTCTGGCAGTCCTAATAAAAGCAAGTCAGATGAAAATTGTGTTTAGTAAAGGTCTTGCTCTAGCTGGGCTGTATTTCTTGCACACGATATTAGGGCCTGTCGCACAGTGAGAAAATGGACGAACGCAGGTCAAGCACCGAACACGAAATGGCAGCCAGCTAGCGAGAAGTGATGTATAACCCGCCGCCGCATTACATACAAGTGCCACTCAGCGGAGAGGCAGAAGATTAACGCATTGGTCATTTCTAGCCTGGGATTGAAAATTTAGGAGCACAAAATTGTACAATAATTTGAAAGCATTGATATTTGAGTTTGCATATGTTTTATGAATTCTTCATTACTATTCCATCCCCATAAAGTTAAGTAGAACGATAAATTTAACTTAACGCGACAAAGGTAAGAAGCCCTTTTTATGGTTTGGATTTTTTTCTTCCTTTACAGCTTTCCTCCTGAACGCTGTCTATCATGTTCACTTGTGGCTCTTAGTTTCAGGAAGTTGGTCAGCGATTTGCCTTGTATAAGAAAAGTCATGCTTTATCATTGGCAAGGAGAGAGACAGGAAGGTGGGACAGGGGAGAGGCAGAATTGATTAAAGTCAGCCGGTTTTTGGAAGTGGGGGGGGGGGGGGGGGGATATGGAGGAGGAAGTGGAGGGGAATAATGGGAGGTGGGTGTTGGATAGAAGATGGAAAGGTCGGTGGGGGAAGAAATATGGAGAGAGAGAGAGAGAGAGGAGAGGGAGGGGCAAGAGGTATACCACACGCCATCCGAATTTTACCCGACAAGGAACACCTGTCCCTCGGGATGCTGGTTTTAACCCTTTTTGGTCCGGCACACTTGTCTGAATAGGCTTTGACCCCAGCCCTCTGTAAATAATTCATTCCCTGCGGTATACAGGTTTCGAAACAGTTGAGCTCTGCCTGCCATTTAGACTCAAGTCGCCCCTTTTGCCAATAGTCGTCATCCCAACCCCCCTTCTCCGTCAAATGCACCACGCCTGCCACAGCAAAGTCGAATTGAAGTCGCACACACCCTAATTTGTTGCTGAAACATTTTGTAAAGGTCAGCAGAGTATTGTGTGCTTCACGGGTGGAAACTCGCCTCCTTTCACTGCTTTGAACAGCAGGTCTGCTCTATGGACAGCCAGAAGGGCTAAAAGAGGCGACGTTACTTCTCAGGGTAAGCCCTGGTGGCTTCGGTATTTATCTGAAAACTATATGAGTTGGAAGGATATTTTAAATGACTTAAAAATGCAGATGGAATTCTTGCAAAATTAAGGGTGTGGACTTTATGAGCCAGAAATGTTCTGATTTCCTGTGGGTTAGCTGCTCTGATCCTTCCTTCTCCAAGCTGAGCAGGATTTTGTTGATCTAAGTGCTCAGTTTTGTGGCGTCCTTTAATATTAGTAGGATTAATACAGGATTGTGATTTTTTTGCCATAGAATGCATTTGCATTTCAAGTTGGGGACATATTTGAAATCCTTTTCGGCATTTGATTAAGCAAAGGAATTTCATAATAAACCTGCTATTTGCAATACATAACATATTAAAATCCAACTTCCTTTTATACTAAGAGCATTTTCACATTGATCAGTGTTTTTTCCCTTTTTGTTGAGTAAACTAGTTTATTTGTCTCATCCTAAGTCTGCTTAGAATGATGTGTAAAGAAAATCAATACAATTTCACAAGTAGGCTGCGAGACCGTTTCTTAATTCCTGAAGCTGCACTTTGTTTCCTGCCATCCAACTATAAACCAAATGAATTTTGGTTTGTGAAACAAAGATTCTCACATGCAATCGTACATCCAAACTAAAATCTTAGTTTCTGTACTTTGTTACTTGTAATACCCGTTTCATCAGGGAGCGAAATATGGTGCCAATACCCTTTACCCCCAACAGGGGTCAGCGGTTAAACTACTTGCACTATTTCACTTTTAAAGGTGAAAATTACAAGTCATCTCTCCATCCTTGTGGGTTATGGGGAGTGGGCTATTTTGTGCATATGACTTGACCATGAGTACCCTGAACATACATGCAAAATTTGGTTGAGATCAGCCAAGCTGGTTTTTTTATTCCATAAAGTTCAGACACATAAATAACTATGACGAATTGCTGAATTTTGGTATGATTTTGAAATAGTCCAAATTGGCATTTTTGGTCATGTCCTTGGTAATGCCCTATGTCTCTATCAATCTCTATCAGTCTATCACTTTCTATCACCTCCATCATCGATGTAATTTCTATCATTCTCGATAACCTGTATCAATTTTTATCACCTCCATCATTTATGTAATTTCTATCATTCTCTATAACTTGTATCAATTTTTATCACATCTATCATGTATGTAATTTATATCATTCTTTATAACCTGTATCAATTTTTATCACCTCTATCATGTATGTAATTTCTATCATTCTCTATAACTTGCATCAATTTTTATCACCTCCATCATCTATGTAATTTATATCATTCTCTATAACCTGTATCAATTTTTATCACCTCCATCATCTATGTAATTTCTATCATTCTCTATAACCTGTATCAATTTTTATCACCTCTATAATCTATGTAATTTATATCATTCTCTATAACCTGGATCAATTTTTATCACCTCTATGATGTATGTAATTTATATCATTCTCTATAACTTGTATCAATTTTTATCACCTCTATCATCTATGTAATTTATATCATTCCCTATAACCTGCATCAATTTTTATCACCTCCATCATCTATGTAATTTCTATCATTCTTTATAACCTGTATCAATTTTTATCACCTCGATCATCTATGTAATTTCTATCATTCTCTATAACCTGTATCAATTTTTATCACCTTTATGATATATGTAATTTATATCATTCTCTATAACTTGTATCAATTTTTATCACCTCTATCATCGATGTAATTTCTATCATTCTTTATAACCTGTATTAATTTTTATCACATCTATCATCTATGTAATTTCTATCATTCTCTATAACCTGTATCAATTTTTATCACCTCTATCATCGATGTAATTTCTATCATTCTTTATAACCTGGATCAATTTTTATCACCTCTATCATCTTTGTAATTCCTATCATTCTCTATAACCTGTATCAATTTTTATCACCTCTATCATCGATGTAATTTATATCATTCGCTATAACCTGTATCAATTTTTATCACCTCTATCATCGATGTAATTTCTATCATTCGCTATAACCTGTATCAATTTTTATCACCTCCATCATCGATGTAATTTCTATCATTCTCTATAACTTCCATCAATTTTTATCACCTCTATCATCTATGTATTTATATCATTCTCTCTAAACTGAATCAATTTTTATCACCTCTATCATCTATGTAATTTATATCATTCTCTATAACCTGTATCAATTTTTATCACCTCTATCATTTACGTAATTTCTATCATTCTCTATAACTTGTGTCAATTTTTATCACCTCTATCATCGATGTAATTTCTATCATTCTCTACAACCTGTATCAACTTTTATCACCTCTATCATCTGTGTAATTCCTATCATTCTCCATAACTTGTATCAATTTTTATCACCTCTATCATGTATGTAATTTCTATCATTCTCTATAACCTGTATCAATTTTTATCACCTCTTCCATCTACGTAATTTCTATCATTCTCGATAACCTGTATCAATTTTTATCACCTCTATCATCCATGTAATTTATACCATTCTTGATAACCTGTATCAATTTTTATCACCTACATCACGTATGTAATTTCTATCATTCTCTATAACCTGTATCAATTTTTATCACCTCTTCCATCTACGTAATTTCTATCATTCTCGATAACCTGTATCAATTTTTATCACCTCTATCATCGATGTAATTTATATCATTCTTTATAACCTGTATCAATTTTTATCACGTCTATCATCTGTATAATTTATATCATTCTTTATAACCTGTATCAATTTTTATCACCTCTATCATCTATGTAATTTCTATCATTCTCTATAACCTGTATCAATTTTTATCACCTCGATCATTTATGTAATTTCTATCATTCTCTATAACTTGTATCAATTTTTATCACCTCGATCATCTATGTAATTCCTATCATTCTCTAAAACCTGTATAATTTTTATCACCTCTATCATCGATGTAATTTCTATCATTCTCTATAACTTGTATCAATTTTTATCACCTCTATCATCTATGTAATTTATATCATTCTTTATAACCTGTATCAATTTTTATCACCTCGATCATCTATGTAATTTATATCATTTGCGATAACCTGTATCAATTTTTATCACCTCTATCATCTATGTAATTTATATCATTTGCTATAACCTGTATCAATTTTTATCACCTCTATCCTCTATGTAATTCCTATCATTCTCTATAAACTGTATCAATTTTTTTCACCTCCATCATCTATGTAATTTCTATCATTCGCTATAACCTGTATCAATTTTTATCACCTCTATCATGTATGTAATTTCTATCATTCGCTATAACCTGTATAAATTTTTATCACCTCTATCATCTATGTAATTTCTATCATTCGCTATAACCTGTATCAATTTTTATCACCTCTTCCATCTATGTAATTTCTATCATTCTCTATAACCTGTATCAATTTTTATCACCTCTATCATCTATGTAATTTATATCATTCTCTATAACCTGTATCAATTTTCATCACCTCTATCATCCATGTAATTTATATCATTCTTGATAACCTGAATCAATTTTTATCACCTCCATCACGTATGTAATTTCTATCATTCTCTATAACCTGTATCAATTTTTATCACCTCTATCATCGATGTAATTTCTATCATTCTCTATAACTTGTATCAATTTTTATCACCTCTATCATCTGTGTAATTTATATCATTCTTTATAACCTGTATCAATTTTTATCACCTCTATCATCTATGTAATTTCTATCATTCTCTATAACCTGTATTCATTTTTATCACCTCGATCATTTATGTAATTCCTATCATTCTCTAAAACCTGTATAATTTTTATCACCTCTATCATCGATGTAATTTCTATCATTCTCTATAACTTGTATCAATTTTTATCACCTCTATCATCTATGTAATTTATATCATTCTTTATAACCTGTATCAATTTTTATCACCTCGATCAACTATGTAATTTATATCATTTGCTATAACCTGTATCAATTTTTATCACCTCCATCATCTATGTAATTTCTATCATTCGCTATAACCTGTATCAATTTTTATCACCTCTATCATGTATGTAATTTATATCATTCTCTATAACCTGTATCAATTTTTATCACCTCTATCATCTATGTAATTCCTATCATTCTCTATAAACGGTATCAATTTTTTTCACCTCTATCATCTATGTAATTTCTATCATTCGCTATAACCTGTATCAATTTTTTTCACCTCTATCATCTATGTGATTTCTATCATTCGCTATAACCTGTATCAATTTTTATCACCTCTATCATCTATGTAATTTATATCATTCTCTATAACCTGTATCAATTTTTATCACCTCTATCATCCATGTAATTTATATCATTCTTGACAACCTGTATCAATTTTTATCACCTCCATCACGTATGTAATTTCTATCATTCTCTATAACCTGTATCAATTTTTATCACCTCTATCATCGATGTAATTTCTATCATTCTCTATAACTTGTATCAATTTTTATCACCTCTATCATCTGTGTAATTTATATCATTCTTTATAACCTGTATCAATTTTTATCACCTCTATCATCTATGTAATTTCTATCATTCTCTATAACCTGTATTAATTTTTATCACCTCGATCATTTATGTAATTCCTATCATTCTCTAAAACCTGTATAATTTTTATCACCTCTATCATCGATGTAATTTCTATCATTCTCTATAACTTGTATCAATTTTTATCACCTCTATCATCTATGTAATTTATATCATTCTTTATAACCTGTATCAATTTTTATCACCTCTATCATCTATGTAATTTATATCATTCTTTATAACCTGTATCAATTTTTATCACCTCGATCAACTGTGTAATTTCTATCATTCTCTATAACTTGTATCAATTTTTATCACCTCGATCATTTATGTAATTCCTATCATTCTCTAAAACCTGTATAATTTTTATCACCTCTATCATCGATGTAATTTCTATCATTCTCTATAACTTGTATCAATTTTTATCACCTCTATCATCTATGTAATTTATATCATTCTTTATAACTTGTATCAATTTTTATCACCTCTATCATCTATGTAATTTATATCATTCTTTATAACCTGTATCAATTTTTATCACCTCTATCATCTATGTAATTTATATCATTCTTTATAACCTGTATCAATTTTTATCACCTCGATCAACTATGTAATTTCTATCATTTGCTATAACCTGTATCAATTTTTATCACCTCTATCATCTGTGTATTTTCTATCATTCTCTATAACTTGTATCAATTTTTATCACCTCTATCATCTATGTAATGTATATCATTCTTTATAACCTGTATCAATTTTTATCACCTCGATCAACTATGTAATTTATATCATTTGCTATAACCTGTATCAATTTTCATCACCTCGATCATCTATGTAATTTATATCATTCTTTATAATTTATAATTTATTTCCGTTTCCGGTCCGGTCATGAGAGGACGCTGGCGTCACTTGCTCGCCGCTTCTCTGACTGGACCATTGTCCGTATCTTGCTTTCCTGGTGGTCGTGGCGGATTTTTGGCCATCGAGTCTGCCCTCTGCACGGTCCTGGCTCTGCTCTGCTGCTCCTGGCTTCACCTGCTCGGCTCCTTCGCGGTTTCCTCGGGCTCACTCTCGTGGGTTGTGCCCATTGTTTGCAGCGGCGGTGGTGGCGGTTTGCCGCCGTGATCTTGATTAGCGGCGGCGGTCGTTTGCCGCTGCATTTGCCGCTTTGCCTCCTCAACCTTGGCCTCGCGCTCGTCTCTTCCCTCCTGTCTGCCCTCTGCATGGTCCCGGCTCTGCTCCTGGCTTCACCTGCTCGGCTCCTTCGCTGTTTCCTCGGGCCCACTCCCGTGGGTTGTGACGATTGTTTCGCCTCCTCACCCTTGGCCTCGTGCTCGTCCCTTCGCTCCTGCTGGCATGGCTCTGCGGTACTCCGCCGCAAGCCTTCTCCTGCTTAAAACCCGCTCCACCCCATCATGCATCTCTGCAATCAAATCGAATGGACTCCTGCGTCGACCCAGGTACATTCACCATGGCTCCGTTCGTAAGTTTGTTTATTTACAATCAGGTCACTCCATCCCCATCCTCTGGTCGGCTCAGCGCACTCCCACTCATCGTCCCAACACACCTGGTCACAACAACGCACAAAATCGCACCTCCTGTCTGCGAACCCTGGCCAAATCACCTGGATTCATACCCGCCGTACAAAACAACATCAAGCTCACCCTGTTCAATACCCGGTCCCTCAACAACAAATGCCTCATCCTGAACGACTACATCCTGGAAAATAAACTGGACTTTCTCTGTCTCACTGAGACCTGGCAACAACCACTGGACTACTACACGCTCAACCTCACCACACCCAATGGATATTCTTACATCAATAAACCACGCTCGGAGGGCCGAGGTGGTGGAATTGCCGTTATTCACCGACAAGACATCAAGACCAACCTCATCTCCATCTCATCTGCTCCATCATTTGAACACCTGGCTTTTAAACTCTCTGGTCACACACAGTCAGTCATGGCTGTTGTCTACCGCCCTCCCAAACCACACCCATCATTCCTGTCTGACTTCTCCTACTTTCTGACCCAGCTATGTTCCCTCTCCCCCTCAATCCTCCTCCTTGGTGATTTCAATATCCACATGGACTCCACTGACTCCACGCTAACCACTGACTTCACTGATTTACTCACCTGCTTTAACCTCACTCAACATGTCAACTTTCCTACCCATAACCGTGGTCACATTTTGGACCTTGTCTGCTCTACTGGACTAATTTTGCACCATCTCTCTGGCTCTGACCTCACTCTCTCTGACCACCTAGCCATCACTCTGACCATCAACATCCCCACCCCAGCACCAAGGCATTATCGCACTATCAACTTCCGTAAGCTAAACGCTCTTTCACCTACCTCATTCTCATCGACCCTCTCTGAAAAAATGTCCACTTCTCCCTTCGTTGACCTCCACACCCCTTCTGACCTCACTGACTACTACAACCACACTCTCTCCTCCTGCCTTGACCAACTTGCGCCTATAAAAACCAAAACAGTTTCTTTCACCCATTCTGCTCCCTGGTTTACCCCTGAACTCCGCCTGATGAAAACTCGTGCTCGCCAACTTGAAAGACCCCGCAATAAAACAGGTCTCACAGTTCACTCCCAGGCCTACAAGGACCACATACAACACTATAAAGATGCCCTCTCCCGTGCCCGCTCCGCCTACTACTCTCAAATTATCCACTCTGGCTCCGGAACCCAAAAGCACTCTTCTCTACAATAAACAAACTCCTCAGCCCCCTGAACACCACCACCCAGTCATTCACAATAGACAACTGCATCTCCTTCCTTTCATTCTTCCAACGCAAAATTGAAAACATCTACAACAGCTTGACCACCGCCGCACCCGCTCCCCCTCAAACCACCTGCCCCCCCTTATCCTGCCATCCCCTGTCTCAATTCTCCCCAGTCTCCCCTACTGACCTCTCTGAACTCCTCATCGGAATAAAAACTGCCACCTGCACTCTTGACCCCATCCCCTCCAGCTTTGTCAAGGCCTCCCTTCCTGCTCTCTCTCCACTTATCATTGCAACAATAAACTCCTCCCTGTCTACAGGCATTGTCCCACCATCCCTCAAAATTGCTGCTGTTACCCCCATTCTAAAAACCTGGACTAAACCCTGACACCCTAAATAACTTCAGACCCATCTCCAACCTACCCTTTCTGTCAAAAGTTTTGGAACGCGCTGTAGCCACTCAACTCAAACATCACCTCTCTGCCAATAACCTGTATGAAACATTCCAATCCGGATTCCGCTCCAACCACAGTACTGAAACTGCTCTCCTCAAAATCACCAACGACCTTCTCCTCTCCTCTGACGCTGGCAACATCAACATTCTCATCCTCCTCGACCTCAGCGCCGCCTTTGACACCATCGATCACACCATCCTCCTCACCCGACTTGAAACCACCTTTAACATTACCGGCACTGCCCTCTCTTGGATTAAATCATACCTCTCTGACAGACGTCAGTTCATCTCCATCAATAACTGCAAATCCCCCACTGCTCCCCTCCCCCAAGGTGTCCCCCAAGTTTCAGTTCTTGGCCCCCTCCTCTTCATCCTTTACCTGTCCCCCCTTGGTCACTTAATCCGCCGTCATGGTCTCCAATTCCACTGCTTCGCCGATGACATCCAGCTTTTCATCTCCACCAAGTCCATCTCCACCGCCACCCACTCTATCCTGACAAACTGCATCACTGAAATAAAATCCTGGCTTCAAATCAACTTCCTCAAACTTAACTGTGATAAATCTGAAATAATCATCATTGGCCCAAAAACGCTCACCAAGTCCACCCATAACTTTGCCCTCAACATCGACTGTTTCCCAGTATCCACCTCCCCTCACATCCGGAATCTTGGCATCATCTTTGACCAAACCCTCTCCTTCGACAAATACACTAAACAGATCACAAAGAACAGCCTTCTTTCACCTGAAAAACATCGCCCGTCTCCGTCCATCCCTCTCCTCCGTGGCTGCAGAAACCCTCATCCACGCCTTCATCTCTTCCTGTCTGGACTACTGCAATAGCCTCCTTTATGGTTCACCCTCAACAATCACCAATAAACTCCAATACATTCAGAACTCCGCTGCCCGTCTACTCACCCATTCCCGGACCCGTGACCACATCACCCCCGTCCTTTACAAGCTTCACTGGCTCCCCATCTCCCAGAGAATCCAGTACAAAATCCTCCTCTTGACCTACAAAGCCCTCCATAACCTGGCCCCATCCTACCTGGCTGACCTCCTCTCCAGACACACTCCCACCCGCAACCTCCGCTCTGCTGGTACCAACCTCCTGACCCCCCCCCCCCATCCGGACCAAATTTAGATCCTGGGGGGACAGGGCCTTCTCCATCGCTGCTCCCACCCTCTGGAACTCGCTACCTCACACGATCAGAGACTCCTCCTCACTCACCACATTCAAAACATCACTCAAGACCCACCTCTTCAACACTGCATTCAACATTTAACCCACAGCATCTAACCCCTGACTAACTCCTCTCCTTCTCGCTCCTTTGTGCTTTGAATATTTCCCTATTGATTCTTCTTTTTTTGCAATTGTTTTTATGTTTTGCTATGCATTATGTTTTGCACTCTGTCAAAGCGTCTTTGGGCTTCCTGAAAAGCGCTATAATAAATGCATTATTATTATTATTATTATAACCTGTATCAATTTTTATCACCTCGATCATCTATGTAATTTATATCATTCTTTATAACCTGTATCAATTTTTATCACCTCTATCATCTATGTAATTCCTACCATTCTCTATAAACTGTATCAATTTTTTTCACCTCTATCATCTATGTAATTTCTATCATTCGCTATAACCTGTATCAATTTTTATCACCTCTATCATCTATGTAATTTATATCATTCTCTATAACCTGTATCAATTTTTATCACCTCGATCATTTATGTAATTTATATCATTCTCTATAACCTGTATCAATTTTTATCACCTCTATCATCTATGTAATTTATATCATTCTCTATAACCTGTATCAATTTTTATCTATCATCCCTACCATCTCTGTACTCTCTATCCATCATCCTTATCATCTCTGTACTCTCTATCTATCATCCCTATCATCTCTGTACTCTCTATCTATCATCCCTATCATCTCTGTACTCTCTATCTATCATCCCTATCATCTCTGTACTCTCTATCTATCATCCCTATCATCTCTGTACTCTATATCTGTCATCCCTATCATCTCTGTACTCTCTATCTGTCATCCCTATCATATCTGTACTCTCTATCTATCATCCCTATCATCTCTGTACTCTCTAACTATCATCCCTATCATCTCTGTACTCTCTATCTATCATCCCTATCATCTCTGTACTCTCTATCTATCATCCCTATCATCTCTGTACTCTCTATCTATCATCCCTATCATCTCTGTACTCTCTATCTATCATCCCTATCATCTCTGTACTCTCTATCTATCATCCCTATCATCTCTGTACTCTCTATCTATCATCCCTATCATCTCTGTACTCTATATCTGTCATCCCTATCATCTCTGTACTCTCTATCTATCATCCTTATCATCTCTGTACTCTCTATCTATCATCCCTATCATCTCTGTACTCTCTATCTATCATCCCTATCATCTCTGTACTCTCTATCTATCATCCCTATCATCTCTGTACTCTCTATCTATCATCCCTATCATCTCTGTACTCTCTATCTATCATCCCTATGAATATCTTTTATATCTATCATTGTCTATCTCTGCAATCTCTTTAATTTTTATCAATCTTTATCTATCTTCTATCATCTCTATAATCTCTATAATCTCTATCGTGTATGTAATTTCAATCAATATCTATCATCTGTGTCAATCTTTATAATCTCTATCATCTATCACCTCTTTCGATCCCCATTAATCTCTATCATTGCTATCGCCATTCATAATTTTTCAGAATATTTCGTGAAAGCGATTTGTCAAAAAAAAAAAGAGTCATTAAAATAGTTGTTACTGGTATTTTGTACTACACTATTAGTTATCTATACTATTACTCACCTGATCCCCTCTGCACTCGTTTCATACATAAAGTACATATGGAAGCTCAACTTCCTTGTTTAATTACCTCCACCACCGAAGGTAGATGGAATTTATGTTTTCACCCCTGTCTGTTTGTTTGCCTGTTTGTGAACATGATATCTCAAAAAGATGTGGACAGATTTGGACGAAACTTGGTGGACAGGTTGGATCTGTGACGAGGACGAATCGATTCAATTTTGAGGAACATCTGAATTCGAATCCGGATCAGAGAATTTTTTTTTAATCCTAAGTGATTCATCATCATTGAGTGATAGGGTCAAAACGATATATAGCACGTATCAAAAAGTGTTTCAAAAAGTTGCAGACGACTTGTGACAAAACCTGATGGACGCGTTGGTTAGGTGACAAGAACAAGCCGATTCGATTTCGGTTCAGGTCCGAATCCAGATCCGGCCTATCAGTGAGATACAAAACGTAAAACGTTCAACCTGGCGGAGGTATGTGCTCCATGGAGTGCTGTTCTAGTTACCCTCGCCAGAGGAGAGGGTATTGCATTTGAGTCCATTTGTTTGTTTGTTTGTTTGGCTGTCTGTCTGTTTGTTTATTTGTCTGCACAGAATAAATATGATTATCTCTGCAACCGTTGGTCCGATTGGCAGGAAATTTTCACCATAGGTGCAACTCCACCTGTAGATTTTTTAAATATAATTATGACGTCATAGGTCCCATGGTTCGGCCGCCATCTTGGAAAAAACGAAACACTTTGCACCTCCATATCTCCGAAAGCGCTGAATAGAAAAAATTGAGACATAGCTCATTGTAAAGAACTCTCCATGTGGAATAAAATGTTAATGATGATGTCATAGGTGCCTCCATTATGACGTCATAATTCGACGAGTTCAAAACTTAATCCGATCAAGATGAAACTTCTTGAGTGTCATGTAGGCATAAATTTGCAAAGAAAAAAAAAAGAATGATGACGTCATCGGTCACGTGGTTGGGCCGCCATATTTGTTTTAACACAAAAGCCTTAAAAACCACTGAAAACACATCCTGGTAAGGGTCTGCAATCTCTAATTGCTCTTTCTTGTTGCTCTTTGTTTTAATGAATCATCTGGCTTATTAAATGAGTGTTTATTAATAATTCTGTTATTGAACATAGAATTAGATAAACAAGATAACAGTATAGTTTTCCGAAAAAAAAAAGGAAATTGTTGTAAAAATACAATATTGGCAAAAAAATTTTTTATACCTTCATCAATTCTATTTTATGTTACATCACAGATTGTTTAGCCCTTAGGCAGTCGCAATTATTTTAAAACAATTACAGTAACCACCATCGATGACCACGAATAGCAGCTCATAAAGTATTTGGTGTTCGTGAGGAACAGGAGAAACGTTTATATTTTCTATTCCTCCATTCAAATCGGTTGATGTAAAAAGTGTTGCATCGCAACACTTAAGTGAATGAATCACACACTTTTTGTTGCAAGGATACACGTGCTGGTATACGGTCTGTTCGTGCTTTCTAACCTTGAAGTGCTTTTCAATAGAGGGCAGTATTGCCTGACTTTACCTTCCATCGCTCTCTTGTATTTCGCGACAT
>NC_136269.1:48819660-48824660 GCF_964187855.1 Myxine glutinosa | reverse complement strand
GTTGGCCAGTCGGTTTTTTTGGAGTGACGTCATAAGAGTGTGAGATTTGTCAGGATTGAAAGACATGTTCCACTTGTTTGCCCAGTCTGTGATTTTTTCCAGGTCTGCAGAGAGTGAGGAGGCTGCACACTGCCGATCTGAGGGATGAGGAATGGAGTGGCAGAGAGTGGAGTCATCAGCAAAGAGATAGTGAGGATTTTCAAGAGAGTCAGAGAGATCATTGATGAAGACCAGAAAAAGCACAGGGCCCAGAACACTGCCTTGGGGAACTCTAGCCTGAACAGGATGAGCAGAGTGCACGAGTGCAAGTCAAAGTGCACAATTCTACCATTAGAAAGAGGCTGCACAAATTTGATCTACATGGGAGGTGTGCCAGGAGGAATCCTTTGCTGCCCAGAAAGAACATCAGGGCAAGACTAAAGTTTGCCAATAAACACCTTGGCCAGCACTTCTGGAACAATGTGTTCTGGACAGATGAGTCAAAGGTAGAGCTATTTGGCCACAGTACCAGAAGACATGTTTGGCGAAAATCAAAGACAGCTTTTGACCACAATAACCTGATACCAACTGCAAAGCATGGTGGTGGAAATATGGTTTGGGGCAGCTTTGCTGCATCAGGGCCTGGGCAGCTCACCATCATATAATCCACTATGAATTCTTCATTGTACCAGACGGTGCTTGAGGATAATGTGAGGCCATCTGTCGGAAAGTTGAAGCTCAACCAAAGGTGGACCTTGCAACATAACAATGACCCTAAACATACCAGTAAATCCACCATGGAATGGCTGAACAGGAAGAAATGGAGGGTTCTGGAATGGCCAAGTCAAAGGCCGGATATAAATCCCATCAAGATGTTGTGGGGGGATTTGAAACGAGCTGTGCATGCAAGAAACCCCTCAAACATCGCACAGCTGAAAGAATTCTGCATGGAGGAGTGGGCAAAAATTTCTCCCAGTCGATGTCAGAGACTGGTAGACAGTTATAAGAAACGCCTACTTGAGGTTGTTTCTGCCAAAGGGGGCAATACCACCTATTATAGCCAAGGGTGTACTTACTTTTTCCACATGTGAAATTTGCATTTATGTTTATTTAAATTATACAATGGACTACAAAATGTAAATGTTTCATGATATCTGTTATATTATATCACCTTTATCTGTCAATATTGTTGAAATGAAGATCAAATAGCTGAATGTTGAAATATATTGAAAAAGTCAAAACTTTGCATGAGGTGTACTTACTTTTTCACGTGACTGTATATATATATATATATATATATATATATATATATATATATATATATATATATATATATATACATATATATATAGACAGACTTGGCATTTAATATGGAATATCATTTTTTTTCTTGACTTGGGTTTACTTTCTTAACCCAGTATATCAATCTTGTGAGTTTATTTTACACTTTGGTGATTTGTTTTTTAAAAGAACCATGTCACTGATTGTCTGTCGCAGCAAGAAGTCAACAACAGGATTATATCACAGGTGGCGTGGCAAAATGTACGGACAGGTGCATTTGATGATTGGCTTCACAGTCGGGTATACAAGGGTTGTTGCGTTCTGTATTGGTGGAAAACAACTGCTGCACGTCTCCAAAGGTTATTGCCGCTTCCTCTGGAGATGGTCCGTCAACTCGACAAAGCTATTTGTCATGGAGTGGTGGCTTTACGAAATTATGGCATGAAACAGCATGCTATTGCTCGGCAGTATGGCATCACTCAAGGTCAGGTGTCAAAGAGCTTAAAACGAAATGCTCAGAGGGGTGTCCCTACTCCAATACCGAGGCCAGGACGTCCCCGCAGAACCACAAGGAGGGATGATCGCCAGCTGCACTGGTTAGTCCGCAATGGCCGTACCAAGTCAGCTAATCGGCTTGGGGCTGAGTGGCAGCAACTGGCAAATGTGCCTGTATCCAGAAGGCTATTCAACCAACGACTGGTTCTAGCAGGCTATCGTGCCAGGCGTCCCCTGAGAAAGCCACGCCTGACCAGACAACACCGCCAGCGCCGATTGCAGTGGGCCAGAGAGCACCGTCAATGGCAGCCAGGACACTGGAATCACGCGATCTTCAGTGACGAGTCTAGATTTCTGGTCTATCGTCAAGATGGCCGCGTCCGAGTGCGCAGACAAGTGCATGAAGCCTACAACAAAGATTGTATTGTGCCAAGAGTCCAAGCTGGAGGTGGTGGGGTGACCGTTTGGGCTGCTTTTCATGCAGGGGGCAAAACTGACCTGGTTGTTCTGAATGGAAACCTGAACCAGTTCAAGTCCAGGGCCATTCTGGAAGAAACATTGTTTCCATTTGCTCGTGCAGCCTTTCGAGGAAACTTTGTCTTCCAAGATGACAATGCATGGCCTCATTGTGCTCGCATGATCCAACACTTTCTTGCTGACCGTGGTGTAGAGCATATGGAGTGGCCTGCCATGTCCCCGGATATGAATCCGATAGAGAACTTGTGGGCAGAATTAACGCGTCAATTCGACCACTTGGACCAGCAGCCGACCTCTGTGCGTGAATTGCAGCAGGCTATTGTCACTGCATGGCAAGCGATTCCTGTCCAAACCTTGGCAAATCTCGTGAACAGCATGCCTCAACGTGTACGTGCTCTCCTGAATGCTCGTGGGGGTTACACGAAGTACTGAACTGTAATTTTACTGTCCGTAATCCCAGTCGTAATTTAACTTTTGTTTAAATTTTTTTTGGCTAATGTGCAAAATAAAGAGATACTTCTGGAAAACGTACAGAAGTTTAACACAGTACTGTCCATGAATTGAGTTCGATATCAGTTTACATCACTTTCAAGGATCAATTTATTTGTTTCGAAATGTCAAATGTGGTTTTTGTTTCTTTTAAAGGTCACATTAACAAAATCTAGAATAATTTCAACATAATTCCAATGAACTTTTGGTTCTAAGACATCTTGAAAAGTTCATTCACCCCCAGAAAAAAATATATTTGATATTAAATGCCAAGTCTGTATATATATATATATATCGTGATATCTCAAAATGTTATGGATGGTTACGGACGAAACTTAGTGAATGAGTTCGTTCGGTGACAATAATTAGATTTTGGTTCAGGTCTGAATCCAGATCTTGCCTATTAGTGGAATAAAAAAACATAATCTGTTGAGCCCGGTGGAGGTATACACTCTGCGAAGTGCCATTCTATTTCTTCCTGTAGTATCCTTAATATGACTCAGAAAGCTTCCTGACCAGTCTTCCCTGAATATGCAAACTCGTAAGTCAGTAAAATTTGCTCTAATGTATGCACTTTTTCTTTTTCTTTTTACACGTTGGGAGTTATAACATTCAGACACATTAACAACCGCCATGACCTTTTTGCGCAATAGACAATACTGTGCATTTAAAAGTAGAAAACACAATCCAAAAGTCAGCTTTGTCGGCAAAGAAAGAAGGTTAGCCCTTTATTATTGTGTCGTTAAAATGTATCCACAAGGTAGTTAGCAGAACTTTGTGAACAATGATTTATCATCTCTACAAACTGATGATGATGTTTTGCCGGAGAGAAATCATTTCACTACTTGCTGTAAAGTCAGTGTTAAAAACACGTGTACTGCTACCTTTGATGTTCTTGCTTTAAGAAGCGACTCTTTAACTGCCTGTCTACACTTGCTTAAAATGTATTCTGTTTTATTTGCCAATCAATTCAAGTTGTCTGCAAGCAAGCTGTACGGATTGTCAAACGTATGAATTATTCACCAGTTCAATACTGGACGTTGGAAGCTCTAAATCCATACGACATTGATAATTATTTAAATAATTTTTACCCCCATTTGATTGAAAACGTTGCCGACAGAAAGAGGGACAGCATTACACTGCAACACATTGTGATTATACATATTGTGATTTCACATATTGTGATTGCCGGTACAACTATTGTGATTACACGTATTGGGATTACACATATTGGAATTACACATATTGTGATTACACATATTGTGATAACACAAATTGTGATAACAGTACACATATTGTGATTAACAGTACACATATTGTGATTAACAGTACACATGTTGTGATTAACAGTACACATATTGTGATTAACAGTACACATATTGTGATCAACAGTACACATATTGTGATTACACATGTTATTATTACACGTATTGTGATTACACATATTGTGATTACACATATTGTGATTCCAAATATTGTGATTACAGATATTGTTAGAACACATATTGTGATTACAGATGTTGTCACCACACATATTGTGATTACCATTACACATATTGTGATTACACTTATTGTGATTACACATATTGTGATTACTGGTGCAGGTATTGTGATTACACATATTGTGATTACTGGTACACGTATTGTGATAACTGGTACACGTATTGTGATTGCACATAGTGTGATTACACATATTGCGATGACACATATTGCGATTACACATATTGTGATTACACGTATTGTGATTACACAGACACATATTTTGATTACTCATATTGTGATTACACATATTGTGATTACACGTGTTGTGATTGCACATATTGTGATTACACATATTGTGATTACACATATTGTGATTACACAGACACATATTTTGATTACTCATATTGTGATTACAGGTATTGTGATTACACATATTGTGATTACACGTATTGTGATTACACGTATTGTGATCACACGTATTGTGATTACCGGTACACATATTTTGATTACACATATTGTGATTAGAGGTGCATGTATTGTGATTACACATATTGTGATTACACATATTGTGATTACACGTATTGTGATTACACAAATTGTGATTACACGTATTGTGATTACATGTATTGTGATTACATGTATTGTGATTACCGGTACACGTATTGTGATTACACATATTGTGATTACACATATTGTGATTACACGTATTGTGATTACACGTATTGTGATTACACAAATTGTGATTACACGTATTGTGATTACACGTATTGTGATTACATGTATTGTGATTACCGGTA